>NC_050447.1:107272858-107598249 GCF_903995425.1 Onychomys torridus
CTCCAAACCATCAGCTCCCAAATAATGACAAGACTTCTTATTAATTATGAAATCTTGACCTTTAGCTTAGGCTTGTTCCTAACTAGCTCTTAGAAGTTAAATTAATCCATCTATATTAATCTACATTTTATTACATGATGTTTACTTCTCTTCCATCTTGTACTTACTGTTCCCTCTCCATGTCTCCTGAGTGCCTTGATTCCCCCTCTTCTTCTTTTCTCTCCCCAGAAATCCTACCTATACCTCCTGCCTAACTATTGGCCGTTCAGCTTTTTATTATACCAATCACAGCAATACACTTCCACACAGTGTGCATATATCCCACAACAATGGTGGAGTGGAGGTAGCAGGTAGCAAATGACTAGCACATCCATAGAGAGCTCGAATCTTGGACAGCAAGCAGAGGCTGAGAGCACACCAGGAAGCCTCAGAGTCTACCTCCAACAAGCCACACCCCCTAATCCTTCCCAAACAGTTCCACCTACTGAGGACCAAGTATTCAAACATATGAGCCTATGAGGACCATTCTCATTGAAACTACCACAATGGGCTTACTGTAACCCCATGGAAAATTAGAGTGCCATCTTCACAGAGCTTATGGTACTGTGGACCGAGCAGAGGCTTATCATGTATCTTCTTTGGTAAGGCCTTTAGTCAATTATTTTACCTTTTCTTTTACTCCTCTCCCTTCCCCTGCTTACCTCCATTTTTGAGACAGAGTCCCACTATGTAACTATGCAGGCTTGGCTGGCCTGGAAACTCCTAGAGATCTACTGGCCTTTGCCTGTGCTGTGATTAAAGCATATGCCACCATGCCTAGATTCAGCCTCAGGTTTTGTTTTGTTTTATAATATAATTCTTTAATGATTCTTTGGGAATTTCACATCATGAACCCCAATCCCACTCACCTCCCAATACCTCCATATCCTTCCATCACCCTTGCAGCACCCCAAGAAATGCTCCCCTAAAAGCAATTAAAAACAAAACAAAACAAACAGGCAAAAACAAACAAACAAACAAACAAACAACCCACCTAACTCCTCCATCTTTCCAACACCTCTTCATTCATCCTTGTGGCATTGGGTGCTGCCGTGTGCCACACAGTACACCCCTTTTCCCAATCAGCCTCACCCAGAAATGTTCATTGCTGTGAGTCATTGATCTGGTTCAAGGCCTCTGGCACACTCATCATCACTGGACCCTCATGGAGACTCCTCTCGGATATCCTGCTATTGCCCTGGGTTATTCTATGGTTATTGTTCTGCAGGACCAGTCCTTTCATGAGCTCCAGCAGGTCATAAAGATGGGGTAGATGTTAGGGTGGGCCAACCTAGGCCCAGGATGTGAGTCTGGGTGGTAGCTGAGCTGATTGGTCCAGGCCACTGGGACAGGACCCCTCAGGTGAGGGGTGGGGCCATCTCTCCTGAGTGCAGGGAGGCCAGCTCTCCCATGTGGGGGTGCAGCTCTCCTGCTGCAGTATCAATTGAGGGGCAGCGCCAGCTATCCCAGGGCCAGTGAGGGGCTGAGCTGAAGCCCTAGGTTTTTAAAAAGGAGATCTTTGTTTTGATTCTCAGACAGCGTCTCCCTGTGTAGTCTGTGTTGGCTTGGAAATTGCCATGTAGCCCAGGCTGGCCTTGAACCCATGCTCCTCTTGCCTCTCAACCTCCATAGTGCTGGGATTATAAGTTTGAACCACAATGTATGGATTACTCATTTGCATTTATTTATTTTTAATTTTTAAAAATTTTATTTGATGTGTATGGGTGTTTGCCTGCATGTGTGTCAGTGTACCATGTGTGTGCCTGGTGCCAATAGAAGTCAGAAGGAGTGTTGGAATTGGAGTTAGACAGTTATGAGCTGCCATGTGGGTGCTGGGAACTGAAACCAGGTCCTCTGAAAGATCAGCCAGTGCTCTTAACCCTGAGCCATCCATCTCTCCAGCCTCCCACAATTTAAGTAAGTAAGTAAGTAAGTAAGTAAGGAAGGGAGGGAGGGAGGGAGGAAGGAAGGAAGGAAGGAAGGAAGGAAGGAAGGAAGAAAGGAATGTTAATTTTATTATTAAGCTTTGAGACTTTATTATATATATTTGGTTTTTCGAGACAGGTTTTCTCTGTGTAGCTTTGCGCCTTTCCTGGATCTCACTTAGTAGACCAGGCTGGCCTTGAACTCACAAAGATCTGCCTGCCTCTGCCTCCCGAGTGCTGGGATTAAAGGCATGCACCACCACCGCCCGGCTTATTATATATTTTGACTATAAATTCTGTATAAGACATTTGCTCTGTAAGTACTTTCTTCTAGTCTATGGCTTGTCTTCCATCCTTCCCTTCCCCTTCCTTCCCTCCCTCCCTCCCTCCCTCCTTCCTTCCTTCCTTTCTTTCTTTCTTCAAGACAGGTTTTTTCTGTGTAGCATTGGCTGTCCTAGAACTCGATCTGTAGCCCAGGCTGGCCTCTAATACAGAGACCCACCTGTCTCTGCCTCTCGATTACTGGCTTAAAGGTGTGCAACCTAGTCTACAGAACGAGATCCAGGAAAGGCGCAAAGCTACACAGAGAAACCCTTTCTTGAAAAACCAGAAACCAGCCAACCAACCAACCAACCAAAAAACCCTGCTGCATTACCAGTTTTGTGTTACTAAAATGAAATACCAGAGGCAATTAATGTTATACAGAGGAAAGATTTTAGCTTACAGTGTTGGAGATTCAGGAGCTCAGTATCTGCATTGGCTGACTTATGGTGAGGATATCATGGGGAACCAATGGTTAGTGAATGGTGGGTGGCAGTCATAGGAGCACAAATCAGGGCAGAGGTCACATCTTGAGTCAAGTGTAGGGAGAAAGGGGATGGGTGTAGTTGGGCTTGTTGCTTTGATAGTAATACCTCAGGACCGCTGCTGGGGAAATATCTCCTGGTCCTCAGTGAAGTAGCCTTCCAGACAGGCCCTCTCTCCCCATCATTTCATGGTCTCCCAAGAGGACCAAAACATCTCATCATGGATCTAGGGGGCCACATGCCATATTCAAACCATATCATCCTTTTACACCTCAGTTTATTTCACTTAGAATCACTGCAGAGTTAAGCAGACCTCCTACAGCCCCTTGAGCCTTCAAGTCAGCAGTAAAAAGCTAGAACTGGGCAGGAAGGTTTATAGGCCTCTCTCAACCCACCAAGGGTCTCATTCCAAACTTTAGTGTCCCAGTGATTAAAATTAAAGGGTCCCTGGGTAGGCATATCACCACACTCCATAGTGCTTCCCATGCACTCTCACATTCTCTCTCACATCTTAAAAGCTCCCTACTTGTATTTCCATTTTGCTCATGAGGAAACCAAGTTTCAGAGAAGTTAAAAGGGTTAGCGCAAGGCCTGTATTATACATGATGGCAACTAGGAGTGTGCATGCCTGTGTCCAAAGAGCCTGTCCTCCCGCCAAGGTCTTTTTAAAGCTTTCTTCCAGGATCATTGCTGTTAAGTAGGGATATCTATGTCCAAGGCTTGCTTGCTGCAGAGACAGCCAGGAGAGGGAATGGGAGGTGGAGGCTGCTAAAACGCTCAGAGTGAATGTCTGGGCAAAGGAAGACGCCGAGGCTGGCTTCAGCCCACTTACACGCACTCCTGGGAGAAGGGAAAGGACAGGGGGAGTTCAGAGAGTCCCCAGAGGTCACTGTCAGACTCCTAGGAGAGACTGGGTTCCCTCCTAGATGTACCTTTGTGAACATCCTGGGTCTAGAGCAGGCTTAGGGCAGCCCCCAAGCCCCGCCCCCTCGCGTTCGCCCCGCCCCATCCCGGCGCGCGCATCTGAAAGTGAAAGCGCGCTGGGCCTCTCGGCGCTCGCTCTCTCTGGTCTAGTCGCCCGCGCCAGCCTGGTTTCCGTGCCGTGGCCCCGGTGGCGGGCGGGATGGAGGAGCCGCAGGCCGCCGCGGGCGCGGACGTGTTGCTTCACAATTTCAGCGCAAGGCTGTGGGAGCAGCTCGTCCACTTCCACGTCATGCGCCTGACAGACTCGCTCTTCCTGTGGGTGGGGGCAACGCCGCATCTACGCAACCTCGCGGTGGCCATGTGCAGCCGCTACGTGAGTGTGGGCGGGGCCTGGGCAGGAGGGGGGTGGGCCAGGAACTTGGTGGGGATCTGGGGGCGGGGCCTAGACCGAAGGGCCTGGTGGACTTCAGTGGGGAGGGTGGCAACTGGGAACGGGAGAGGGGGCTGGGACGGGAGGGGCGAGTGGGAATGAGGCTGATCACGTGTAGCCGGAGGGTGTTCTTAGGGCCTTGCGCGCGTCCTCAGGTCTTTCCCCGGATACCATGGACTGGAGTCCCTTCGGCTTGCTTCTAGACCGGTGGCGAACCCTGGAGTCAGTCCGCACTCCTTAAGGGACGCTCGCTCAGCCCAGCCCCTGAGCTCTGAGCCCACCAGAAGCTCTGCTCTCCTTGCACCAGCACCCCAAGATGTGTGTGCGCTTGCCATCAGCCAGTTTTGTTTGGTTGGTTAGGTTTTGTTTTGTTTTGTTTTGTTTTTTCCACACTGACGTTTAAGATTTACATTGGGTTTAGAAAACTTTTTTTTTCCCTTTTCTGAACTTGGAGCTTCGATTTAATGATAGGTACTTGACCGACAAACTAAAGACGAACTTTCTTTCCCCTCCGCTGTTGGTCCCACAGCCCTTCATCTCTGTATTGGCAACCCCACCTAGTCTGAGTGTTCATCAGCTGTCCTTGGCCCTCCCTTCTTGCGTCCAGAGTCATTAAACCCTGGGTACCTCTGTCAGTGAAAAATGTGAGCTAGTGTGACTCCGCCTTGATGTCTGTCACCCAAAGCTAGAACCTCTCTCTGTTTCCCCCTTGCTGACTGCATGGCTTTCCTAGGGCTGTTCTAACAAAGTGCTATAAGCTGGGTGCAATAAAGCACTGGTTTATTTTCTAAGTTCTGGAGATCCCAAGTCCAAAACCTGGAAACTGAAGGAAAAACCATCCCATGGGGCCTCCAGCTTCAAGTGGTTTGCTGCAATCATCGTTAGCCCTTGGCTGTTAGATGCCCTACTGTGGTCCTCCTTACCACATCACAGGGCTGCTTTCTCCCTGTGTGTCTGTATGGATGTCTTATCAGAGGGCTCTGGCCTCCTCTCCAGGGCTGGGCATTGAATATGAGGCCTTGCTTGTGCCATGCAAGTGCTCCACTGAATGGAACCCCCACTCCTTGTCTCTTCTTTGAACATACCACTCATAAAGATGAAGGGCGCTGGTATGAGCGTGTGTGTGTGTGTGTGTGTGTGTGTGTGTGTGTGTGCATGCGCGCGCGCAAGCGCGCGCGCATGCACACTGTACACAGAGGCAAAAAAAAAAAAAAAAAAAAGGCAGGTCAGACATTGCCATTCTTCTGCTAAAGATCCTTCATGATGAACCTGAATACAATCCTCAGACTTTGGTGACCCTCACAGGTCCTGTTTTCTCTTAGTGTTCTTTCCTGCCCAGTCACTCCTGTGATGCTGGCCGCCTCTGAAGTTTTAGTGTTCCAAGGCAAGGTTTGTGTCTGGTACCTCTCAGACTGCTCATTAAGTCATTTGGAGAATAGTTGAGACTTCTTCAGGGAGTCCTGAATGGTAGCCAGTCAGGCGGTAAGGACTATGTAATCAAGTTTTACTAAAACGTGGCCACATCTGTCTGTGCAGGTAGAGCCTGGGTGGGGCAGCTTTTGTGCTTTGATGGCAAGGCTGAACAGTTCTACTAGAGGGCCTGTGGCCACTGAAACCTAAACTGTTTACTGTCTGATCATTCCTAGACAAGAAGTGCTGGTCCATGGAGGAAATTGCCAAAGGGTGTGTGTGTGTGTGTGTGTCCGTGTCCCTTCTCTTCCTCCTAAACTTGTATGTCTTTTTCAACAAACGGTGGAGAACAGAAATCACAGGATGAAGCCGCTTCTCTAACTGGCCTGTCTTGACAGCAGTAGGGGGTTTGGTACCCAGAGAGGATGATGCTGAGCCTAAGCAGTCCTGAGGGTGGCTGGCCTGGGATATAAGGTATTCCTGACCTGTGTATGTCAGGGATCAAAGGAGGTGCTCCCACCTTAGTAAATATGGCCTTGAGCATGTTTCTACTGAGAGACCAATGTCCTATTTGAAAGTAATGAGCTATGTTAAGAACAGTAACAAGATGAGGTTTAAAATTTTATTTTTGGAGCAACAAAGCCAGCTGGTAAGGTAGGTTTACTTCAGGAGGGTTAAGTTTAAATATTGTTATATTTAAGCCAAATGTCGAACTCAGAGTCTATAAACAGCAGGTTTACCATTATACTTTTGTATTTTTTTCAGCCAAAACATTTTTTTTTTTCAGAAAAGGATTCATTTATTTCCTGTTTTAATTTTAGTCTTGTTTTCTATATACCTAAAGAAATTCTGAAAGTGACTTTAGCCCTTAGGAAATAATGTTTGATCAGTTCAGTTGTCTCCACCTGAATAGTGTGGCCAGGGTACCAAACCCCAGAGCAAGGTAGTGAGTGGGCTTTTTCCTTTTCAAACAAGTTTTTTTTGGGGGTGTGGGTGGGTAGGGGGTAGTGGTGGTGGTGGTGGATATTGAACCAAGGCCCATGCTAGGCAAGCACAATTCTGTGTTACATTTTATTATTTCTTAGCCAAGACAAGACTGGTCAGCCATTTCATACAGAGCTTTAATTTTGCTGTTTGGATGCTGGTAGCTGGTGTCTTTTCGAAGTCCTAGGTCACTTACTAACCTTTAGAAGCCCTCACAAGCCTTCAGAGAATGAGAGCTAGAGGCTTTCCTGAGGAAGGCAGGACCTTGCTTCTCAGTGAGGAACTAGACCAGGCACCCAGACTCTGATCACATTTCTTACTGGGGTCATAATGAGTTCATTTGCTTCCCTTCTGATTGGAATGCCCTTCAGCATACTTGGGAGTTTGTAACACAAAAACAGTCCCTTTATGTGAAATCGGTCATAGGGTCTATAAACAGCTCCATGGGTCCCATTACAGGTGGCTTCTGTTTGCCCTAATTTTACTGCCTCTTCTGTGTTGGGTCATCTGGCTTTTGGCTGTTGACAAATGCCAGCCCCTGGGGACATTTGTATGTCCTCTTCTTGCCCCGACACCTTGTGTGGAACCCAGAGCTGCCTGGTTGAGGAGAATCCACAGTAAACTCTGCTCTTTTTTTTTTTTTTTACTTTTTCTTTTTAGGACCCCATCCCTGTGTGCACCTCCCTGTTTGGAGACACTTCCGACGCGACCTCCAGTGGCCTTGCCCAGCGCTTAGGTATGTACACATAGCTAGTGCTTGTGACCAGCCAGGTGTGACCCACTGCTGCATGTCCTGGGGCAAATGACGTCAGAAGTCAAGAATCTTCATATTAGGGACAACTGCCTCCTCAGTACTGTTGGAAGCAGACCTCTGTCCTTTGGGTCTTTTTATGGGACACATCTACCTGTCCCTGTGTCAGCTGTCTCAGTATCATGCCCCCAGGGAACTTTTGGAAGCTCCCACATCCTTCTTGGCTCCCCACTTGAATCCACGAGCTGATTTATTTTCTTTCAATGAGTATTTCATCTCCTTGTGGGAGAGAATGCATCTGCCCAGGGGCAGCTGCTCAGGGTGGCTCCCTGGGCCTTCCTGGCAATTTCTGTGGGGGGAGCCTGTGGCAGGAAGGACTGTTTCTCAGGCTCAGTATAACAGCCAGAGCTTAGTAAAGTGAATGCAGAGTGCAGTGGGTGTTTACCCAAAAGCACGAGATTGAAGGCTCCCCTCTTCCCAGATGTGCCCTTTTTTTTTCATTATAAATGTTCAGTTGATTTAGGAAAGAATAACTTGTGTTTTATGATCTGCAGCCCTAGTTGCCCATGGCTGGTATGCACAGGGGATCCTCATCAATGGCTCAGCCTTTGTGTTTTCCAGCATCCCTAGTCATTTCTGAGCCCAGTGATCCCAGCCAGGGATCCCCTGAATTCTAGCCAAGGGGATGTGATGGGAAAGAGCCCAATCACCAGTTTTAAGAAACGGATATATCAGTTTGTATTTGGAGTTGTACAAAGAAAATTGTATGATCTTGGTAAGTAGGAAAGTCTGTCAGTTTTAGTCGCCTACACAAACGCAATTAGCACACAGCCCAGGAGGAGCACCGCCAATTCAGGAAGGCTCCAGACTCGTCGTAGCCTATGGTTAGAGGCCAGGGAGAAGAGAGGTCACAGGAACTTTCAGGGTCCTAGGCTGGAAACAAATGGAAGTAATTTTGAGTCTGTAGGAAAGAATTTCTGTTGCGTCTATACCGAGGCTTCTCGTTTTTGCCCTTTCCCTTCGGTGTTTACATTTTCTCCCCTGTGAAAGTCAGTGGGGACATGATACTCTTTGCTTCTAAGTGCTTCCTTGTGTGTTTTTAAACACAGAAGTGCTAACACACTTATGTCAAGCAGATTATTGTTGCTCATGTCCACTTGACAGAGTCGAGGGAAGTAGCTATACATGTGGGGACAGGATGCTGGGTTGAGCTGCAGTGACAGTCCCTAGTAGAGAAGAATGGCAACAATTTGTCTGGCATGCCATGAATAAAAGACTTTTTTTTTTTTTTTTAAATTAAAGATGGTATTTTTAATGTATATATGTGTATGTCTTAGTATGGGTTTGTGCATGTGAGTGCAGTGCCCTTGGAGGCCAGAGGAGTGTTGAATCCTCTGAAGCTGGGGTTACAGGTAGTTGTGAGCCATCTGACATAGGTACTAGGAACTAAACTCCAATCCTCTGCAGGAACAGTATTTGTTCTTAGTGGCTGAGCCATCTCTTCAGGCCCTAAGGTATAACCCAGGCTGGCCTTAAATTTATGATTCTCCTGCCTTTGCCTTTTCAACATATCCTAGTGTGTGCCACCAATGATTCTATACCAAAAAATGCAAAGTTGGCTCAAGAATATCTATGAGATAGAGGCCTAATACCAGGTTTTGTGCAAAGTAACTCAGCAACCTGGCATGGCTGCTGGCATCTTAGAAAGGATCAGTGCTGCACAGTGCTCAGAATAAGGACTCGTTCAGCAAAGTCTGGCTGACTGGTCTCTCGGGCCTGGGCAGGTGTCAGTAACATGATAAAGATAGAGGTGACCTGCAATAACATCTATGGAAGAGGAATGCAGTCCAGATGAGAGCTGGGCTGCAGGGTTCTCAGTGGCTGTGGAAGCATTGCATCATAGCTTTGCATGCAGGAGGAGACGCTGAGCACTGGCCGCCTTTCAGAGCAGTGATGGCCCTGGAAGGTTGAGCCACAGACACAGTGGCCCCCTTAGCAATTAGACTGATCGGAGCTACAGTGCAGTGGGCCCTTGTGGGGAGAGGGGAGGCCATGCCACTGCCACTGAGAGACTAAGCACTGTGATTTTTTATTTTTTATTTTTATTTTATTTACTTATTATATATATACAGTGCACATATCCCTGCAGGCCAGAAGAGGGCACCAGATCTCATTACAGATGGTTGTGAGCCACCATGTGGTTGCTGGGAATTGAACTCATGACCTCTGGAAGAGCAAGCCGTGCTCTTAACCTCTGAGCCATCTCTCCAGCCCAACACTGTGATATTTTGGCCCCTTTCTGGGGGGTCTTGGTGGATCTCACTATCTTGCCATACTTGACTGGTTCTCAGATCATTTTCTACACTAGCAATTCCCTGGCTCCCTCTTGCACCTAGGGGAATGGGATAGGGAGGTGGCTGGGGTGGGAGTGGGGTAGGTGGGGACTTGTTGGGTCTCCCTGCTCTGCTCCTCGGGCTGAGCAGAACACTGTTTGGAACCCCTGGGCACACTGCATGCAGCAAACTGGTGGCTGGTCCAAACAAAATGCTGTAAGCCATTGTAAGGCACTGTCCTCTGTGCTAACTGAACACCTGCTTCTGTCCAGATGCCCTCCTCCCCTTCTTTGAAGACAGAGTCTATCTTTCTTGATTCGGCTGGCCTAGAACATAGGGTTAGCTTCCCATCTCTGCCTCCTAAGTGCTAGGATTTTGGATGACATATGTACCAGTAAGTCTGGCTACATCCTTTCATTTATTTATGTTTTTACATTGTTTTTTTTTTTTTTAAAGAAAACAACAAGCTGGGTGTGGTGGCTCACACCTTTAATCCCAGCACTTGGGAGGCAGAGGTTGGTGGCTGAGTTGGAGACCATCTTGATTTACAGAGCTACTCCTAGGACAGTCAGGGCTACACAGGGAAACCCTGTCTCCAAAAACTAAAAACCCAAAACAAAATAAAACTCAGCTTTATTGAGATGTAGTTCATGTGCCATACAATCCACTCAGCTATTCTTAGAGCAGAGGCTGGGCTCTTTTAGAGACACATCAGCTGCCCAGTCAATGGCATATTCCCCAAGATCCCTTTATCTAAAAACAAACAAGCTCTAAACAAACCAAACACACAGTCTTAAATATCTAATAAAGGAAATAATTAAAAAGGTCTTTGGGAGTCTGAGGCCTAACTGCCTTTGATTTACCAAGGAGGATCTGGAGTCCAAAGGTTTCAGGCTGTGGTGGAGTGGGGAAGATCAGGTTGAAGTTCGCTTTGCCTCTGTCCTTGATGATACCCTCTTCCGACTTCAGGCAAGAGTTGAGAGAGGACAGAGTCACCACACATGGTATATTCGACAGCAGGCTTTAGGTCTGTGGCTACCCCAGCCTTACTGCCTGAAGAGGAGGGTGAGGTCACCAGACTAGAGGGGAGGATTGGTGTTCTGACAGGTGAGAAGTAGTTTCTGCTCCTGCCCTGGGCATGGGTGAGGCCAGGGAAGAGGTCAGGCCACTGCCCAGGCATTGCTGAATGAGAGCCTGGCTTGATCTTGCTGCCTGCTTCTGCTCAGTGTATTGCCTTCTGGATTTTAGGCATGTAACTGAGCTTCATTTTGGCAGTTCCAGCAGTGCCTCGCCTATTTATTGGTTCTAGAAAATGCACATGCATGCCTGTGTGTGTACATATATACAAATATGTACATGTATAAAATAAGCATTACTCCTAGGACAGTGGAAAGTGATAGAGGTGGGTGGTGGTGATGGAGAGTGTCAATATTTTAATGTTTTTGAAATAACAGAATCCCAAGCCTTTGAAGCCAAAAGCCCCATGTAGGGTAGAGGTTCTCAGATACTATTGTGTGGTCACCTGAGAACTTTTTAGCATTGACTACTGGCCCCAACACTGTATCTTTCTCCTACAGGAGCTAGGGTGGGCTACAGACTCCTCAGTTCTTACTGAACTACAGCACTGCTGCTAGGCCTGTACTAAATCCACTGCTCCTGAGTCGAGGAGGGGCTAGATGTCTGTTTGCATGTCCAGCCCTTGAGAGTCTTCTCCAAATCCCATTCTCTTCCTAAGCACTTCTCAGCTCTAGGCAGGTTTGTGGAACATGGACTCATGGTATTTCGGTTGTGGCTGTCAACATATTTTTCTCTTTTTAGCCAGGAAGACCAGTAAACAGGTGTTTGTCAGCTACAACCTCCCCAACACAGACAGTAACTTCACGTTACTCGTAGAAAACAGGATCAAGGAAGAAATGGAGACGTTTCCGGAGAAGTTCTGAGTGGCAGGAGACAGAGGGTGGAACTTGTGTATAAATTACATTTCAATAAACAGGTTGGGTTGTGTCTCAGGCTGCATTCATACTTTGCTTTAAAGAGTTTATTTCCTGGGCTTTCTCCTCTCAGTGTGGGTGTCACAAGGCTCAAACTGCTGGGCATGGGAAGGAAGAAAGGGGGCAGAGTAGACACTTCTGACTGTTCAGTGCTAGAGAAAGGGGCAAACGGGATCCGAATAGTTTACAGCGGCTGCTTTGTTCACACATTCCTGGTGAGAGTCAAGAGCCACAGTGGCCGTGCTTTAGGCTCGTGTGGCAGGTCCAGGTGTGTGTGTGTGTGTGTGTGCGTGCGTGCGTGCGTGCGTGCGTGCGTGTGTGCGCGCGCGTGCGCGCGCGCGTACGTGTGTGAGACAGGGTTTCTAACTCTAGCCTTGGCTGTCCCGGAACTAGCTCTGTAGACCAGGCTGGCCTTGAACTCACAGAGATCTACCTGCCTCTGCCTCCCTAGTGCTGGGATTAAGGGTGTGCGCCACCACCTCCTGGTTTACTTGTGGTTTTTAAAGCTGCATTTGAACCTTAATGCAGCTTTCTAGACTTGTGGTCTCTGTGGAGTCTAGGTTTTTGGCTGTTCTTTCCATCTGAGAAATGGCAGTAATCCCTAGCTTGCTGGGTTAAGTGTGTAGAAATGCTTTGCAAATCGTACAGGATGTGACACATGTCAGCCTTGGTTTTAACTGCGTTTCATGGACACCAATGCCTCAGGCCCCTTTGCTCTTTCCTTTCTCCGTAGTCCCTGCCCTTTGGCCATTTTTAATCCGTAGCATTTTCCTGGCTACCACTTGGGCTGTAATTGTGACTTTTCCACCTGAGGTTCATGTGTTGAGAACTAAGTTTTTACCAAAGGTGACCACCATTGGACCCTCTTGTGTAGAGAGGTAGACAGTTTAGAGCCTATAATCATTTCTGTGGTTCAAGGGGTTGCCTGCTGCATACTTCCCATGCCAATCTCTGAGGCCTCGGCCAGTGTTTCTGCAGTGAGGAAAGCCCAGTGGACAGCTCTCTAGGACAGAATAGTAAGTAACACAAAATCAGCTGTGGAGAAAAGAGTTTGATATAAATGCTTTATTAAAGAAATATTGTTTTCTTGTTAAAAAATACTACATTAGAGAAGAGAGTTTTGGATTATCAGTCTTTCCTCACAGAATCACAGTGTAGATAGTCATTCCTTGACCTCTCTAGGAATCCTCAGGCCACGGATTAGCAGAACACAAATGAGAAAAAAATTCTTCTTAAATGTGCTGAATTCTCAGATGGTTTGAGAATCACATAAACATTTAAGTTTAATCCGATCTCAGCCTCTGACTGCCCTCTAAGACTAGGACTCTTAAAGCAGAATGAGGGGCCCCACCATCCCAGGGCAGGTGAAGGCCACTGACAGAAGAAGCCTTGAAAGCTTCGAGGCGGGGAGGGCTGATCAACATGGAGGCTTTTATTACTCGTCCTCAGTGGTCATGAAATGCCCTTTGTGGACACCATCAGGTGAGGTAGGGAAGACATTCCAGAGGAAATCTGTTAATGGGGCAACATTTTTATTTCTGTACATGTACATACAAATTTCCCCCAAAGGTACAACAGATGCGACACCATGCAGACACGCAGCTGTGAATGACAGTTCAGAGCTCAACATAAACTTGTGCTATGAACAGGTACCGCCCCCATCAACACGTACAGTCACGCGGCTCTTAGAGTTACAGCACGCGTGGTTGGGTTGCAGAGAGGACAGAGGTAGGGAAGCGTTCCTCACTAGACACAACACACCGAACTGCTCCAAAACACACACAATACATTAGAGTGAGGTGGTGTCCTTCAGAACAAGGAGGAGTTGAAGCGTGGGCCTCCCTCAACCTGTGTGCCACCCAGGGGCTGGGTGTGTAATGGTCATGAGAGTCTTTGAATGGCACTTCCAGTTCAGGGGCTCCTCGTTTGGCTCTGGGAAGTTGTCATGACTGCATGTGATATTCCCTTTACGAGGTCTGGTTTTGCTTGCTTTCCATTTTGTGGCCAAACCCATTTATTAGCCCTGTCCTCCAGTTGCAGGTGATTATAGTCTTAAAACACACACACACAAAAACATCTAAACCTTTTTCCTATTTGTCTTGGGTGCTAATAATTAGATATTTCATAATATTTGACTTAAGAGCAAAACGAAGAACTGATCCAGCCCTGTCTTAGGTGTTCACATTTGTGCGTAAGTTATGAAAACAGGTGCAGGAATGGGTGTAAGGTAGGATTACAGACCTTCTAGTGTTCCCCAGGGATGGAGGGGCCCAACACAAAGGACCAGTGCCTGAGAAGCAACTACCCACAGGAGCACAGGCCTGAGTTTAGGGATGATAGCTTGGTATCAGGGAGCTGGGCTGTCGCCATCTTCCTCCGGAGCTAGCCCAGTGTGTCTGAGGCCTGAGTGTCCTGCTGCCTTTCCGACTTGACCACACTACAAGCTTGCCAAAAGCAATCTTTCCTGTTCTGGCTACCTTTCATGAGGTGTTCTAGCAACTTCAGGTATCCATACTCTGAAGCAGAAACTGAACCACTCAGCAGTCTCCTGAGGTTGCCACATGAAGGTCAAGACAGTGCCAGCAGTTAGCCTTCTGAAATTCCTCTGGTTAGTGGTCCCTTAGCCCCTGCCTCAATGGCAGCTTCTCTGCTTATCCCTGATAGGTTGGCTCTGATTGCTGCAGCCATTAACACTGTCTGCGTTGGCCAGTGTTTTTGTCATTGTCATTTGAGGTGCAGATTGGAGACCTTGAAGTTTGGAAGTGCTGGACCATGACACCACCTCCCCAGTGGTTTCTGCAGCGCTCTTAAGGATAGCACAACCGATGTGAGATTGCTCTAGACTATGAGATGTCTCATTTTGTACTTAACAAGAGTCTGCTACCAGGTGACTTGGTAGTAGGTGCCCTGGGAAAGGTGAAAGGTATCTTACAGGTTTGGCACGCAAAGGCTACACAGATGTAGAGAGGCTTTGGGAAGAGGATGTGTACTAACATCAAGGCATGGAAGGGAGGTGACTAAGAGACTAGGGTGGTGAAGCTAAGCTGGACTTGGAGCAGGTATCAGGGACTGGCCACACAGCTTCCTTCCTAGACATTAGTCCTCAAGCAAAACCCTCAGGACCCCAGGCATTGAAGAGAACATAGCCCAGCTACTGGAAACGTGGCTGCATATCACATCACTACCCTCATGAGGTTTTGATCAAGGCAGCTGGTCTCTGCTGATGTGTCTATCAAATGGGGAAGAGAAACAGGTAAGACCGTAAGAAACAGACCAGACAAGGAGCTGGAAGGGGATAAACTCGACCATGTTCTGGCCTTTGAATTCTAGCAACTTTTCACTTAGAAGTCACTTAGTTGCCTATCTAGGCCTGAGACTGTGATTTCCCTGGAAGAACACATGGTAGAGACACAAGGCAAGAGGCAAGGCAGATGGTTGATCAGAAGCCATGATGCCCAGAGAGGCTGGTGCCTGAGCTACTGCAAGAGGTCCAGAGGCTGGTTTCTCAGCAGCCCTGGTGCCCTGCTGTCTGGGGCAAGATGAAGGACACAGATAAGGGACATCCTGGGAGGCTGGCACAGGATGGGAGTTGAGCTTTGGTGAGTTATTGCTTTCTCTCACTTGCTGCTTTCAAGGGACTAGAGGGCACGTGGACTCACCTGTGAGCAACCTGCACTCCTGCCCAGGGCCCTTTTGTGCTGAGTGAGTGACAGGCAGGAAGCCATTGAGGAAGACATGAGGTGGAGCGCCTCCAGGTGCCATGGGCACTGCTGTGGTGTCAGACTGACAGCCACCCAAGCTGGAGCTCTCGACGGACGGACGGACAGGCGGTGTGTGCTGGAGATGTGGGCGGTGGCTGTGTGTGGGAGAGCAAGGCTCCCTCCTGGGATTTGCCTTAGCTGTCTTTTTTTCTGGTTATTTTTCTGTTATTCTGAAAGTTACCACATTTTCAAGTAGTGCTGGCAACAGAGCTGACTGGGGAAGGGGGAACTTTGCTGCTGGAATTCAGTCTGGGAAAGTGTCTTAATAGAAACGAACATCTCAGACCTCAACACAACAGCTACTGTGGACTTAACTAAGAAACCCAGTGTCAGGGAACTGGTGCTTTCTCTTCATGTAGGATTTCTGGTAAAGGATGGAAGTTTCCCCACAAAAACTTCCAGATCAAGTACAAAAGGATGATCCTGAAGGAAAGAAAGATTGAGCTGGCTCTTATGACACTTGGGGGCTGCTTTCCCAAAACATGGGATGGAAACTACCTTACAAACAGAAAGGAAAAAAAAAAAAAAACAACCAACTTTAAAATATACAGACTATAGAAAAAAAAACCCAATTCATGTACATTTTCCTCTGTCTAAAATGTAGTCCCAAGGATGCTCCACTTGAGAGGCACCACTGTCCATGGCAGCGAGCCTGGAGGTAGGGGTCCTGACCTACACATGACCTCTGTCTCCTTGAGAGAAGGAGGAGATTGAGTCTGGCCTCCAGGGAGGGGACTGGCCACTGTATTGGTCACTTACAGGGACTTCCTTCAGAGTGACCCTGCCTCACTCATGAAGAAGGTTCCACTTCGTGATCAGTGAGAGGGGAGGGAGAAAGTGCTTCTCGTAAAAATGACCAAAATAAATACAAACATTTCATGGCAGAAAAGAAAGTCTTCAGAGGGTTATTTCCCAAACATCTGATCTCTCAGATCTGTTCCTCGGATGTCTGGAAAGACAGAATTCCCCACACCAGTTGAAAGTCTTACGATTGAGTGGAGTCAGCAGCGGAGTTGGACTTCCTCCCCCAGCCATGTGTCTTCTCTCTGGTCTATAAATCTGTGTGCAAACTTTCCCCAGCCCTTGAAGCCTCAGCGGACTGGTGGAATGGTGGTGTGGCCCAGCGAGCTACATGGACTTCATGCCATTGGCAGTGGCCCCCTCCGGCAGCCCATCACCCACAGCAGCCACATCGTGCAGGCCCGAGTAGTCCTTGAGCTCCGCATTGGTGAGCAGCAGTGGTTGCTCTCCCTTCTTGTGTGGTAGCAATGGCTGCCGTGTGTAGTGTTCCCCATTGGCGATGTTCTCGGGCAGGTTCTGGTCCCTGCTCTCAGGCAGCAGGAGGATGCAAATGATGCAGATGAGCGTGCAGCAGGCGAAGATGATGTGGTGCAGGAAGTAGCCTTTCTGGTTGTGCAGCTCAATGATGGGCGCTGTCAGCATGCCGAAGCCTGCACTGGCCAGCACCAGCCCCAGCCCACCACACCTGCAGGCGGAGAGAGCACAGGCTTAAATGGAGCATACAGCGTTTGGTACAAGTAGGGTGGAACGAGACCGCAGCTTGATGGGCTACCTAGGGTAAGCTCACAGCATTGCCCTGGTTTCGATATGTCCCACAAACTCCCACTATTAGAAACCTAATCCTCAAATTCAAATGGTAGTGGAATTCAGATATGGGGCCTTTGGGAATAATGAATATTAAATTCAGTCAAGAGGTTGGGGCCCCTGTGATGATAATTTTATAAGGCCTTTATACGGCGAGGAAAAGCCTGAGCTAGCATATTTGCTGTGTCACCACGGGATGCCCTGCACTGCCTTGGGATTCTGCAGAGTCCCCTTTATCAAGGATCCATGTACAGCCCCCTACATTGGACCTCTCAGCCTCCAGAACTATAGCTGAACAAGCTGTATCCTTTATAAATTGTCATTTACTACAACAGAAAATGGATTGAAGCACCAAGGATGTTCCGTCTCTGTCTCAGGCCCCAGTCTGGTTGGCACTACCCAGGATTCCCCAGAGGTGTGCCATCCCAAGCCACCTTCATCTTGGCTGCACCTGTGAATTCCTACAACTTTGAGATCAGATAGGCCAAACCCTTAGTGGGAATTATTTATCTCTATTCGTCTGGCAAGTGAGGAACCCTTTAGAATCCCAGAGAGATTACAAGACATGCAACACTTTTAAGACACCTTCCTTCCATGGCTCTAACTTCTCTACTTTGACCTAAAACATTCCTGGGACTGAAGGTGCTCTGTAGGTACTAAAACAGTGGTACGGTGATGGAGCGAGACCATCTGTAGTGCCCAGGTAATAGGACAGAAAACTGCCTGGTCTCCAGTCCCCAGGCCCAGGGGACAGGTAGAGGTGGTCTTGTGTCCAGCAGGAGGAATACTGTTGCCTGCTCACTTTCAAGGACAGTGGAGAGGATGTGCAGGGATGTGGACTTTGGGAGGAACCTTACAAAGGAGATGCTCAAGACTTATGCACCATCCAGCACAGGGACCTTGTTCTCCAACATGGAGTGGAAATGGCTGAAGGGGAAGCGCTCTTGAACAATTGATGGTTTTCTTACTTGGTACTATAGGTGGCTCCCAAGTCAAAAAAGACTACCCTACAGAGTACTACGATACAAAGTCAACACGTCTGTATCCTAACACCAAATTCAGAAATGAAATTAAAATGTTTCCAAGAAAGCAAATGCAAGGCTCACATGCTGAAAACTACAGAGCTATGTTGATGGCAAGTTTAAGAAGCTCAAAGTAAATGGATTGGAAGACTTGCTAGTGTGAAGATGGTAAGTCTTCCTGAATCGAGCTATGGATTTTTCCCAATCTTTATCACAATCTTAGCTGAGAATAAACTTACCTAAAAATTCACACGGTAATGCAGAAGGCCCAGAATAGTCAGGAAGGGATTTTGAGACAGGAATATAGAAAGACTACTGTCTCTGTTGTGAAACTTAGCAGCTGTGCCAATCAGTATGGTAGCATGGTCTGCATGTAATAAATACCAGCTGCCCATAGACCATGCTTCCTAGACAGCAATGAGATTGAGACCACCCATCAGGTGAGTAATATGAATACCTAAATGGCCATTCAGGATTTTTGGTAAATCTGCCCTCTTTGGGAAGCCACAGGATGTGAGGGGTGCATTAGATGTCAGGGGCCTGTTTGATTGGGACCTTTGACATCAGCAGGGTTGTTTTTCCCTGGTTTTTGCTTTCTTAGCTGGCACCAAGTGAGGCTGGCACCCTTGCCCATGTAGAGTTGCCATGCAGGAAAGCAGAATACAGTCCCCGATGTAAGGAGTGTGTGACGCTGCTCAACCTCAGGAGAGTCTCACATGACACTAAGTGAATGCTATCAAAGTAATATATCATATTAATAAATAATGTTGAGTGAGATATACTCAATTTGCAGCTCATTTAAATGTGGATACATGCATATGATATTCAGTATGCTTATATACATGGGTAATGCAAATTCCACTGTGCTACATAACATTGTAGCCAGGGGAAAACTGCATATATGGTAGTGGCCTTGTAGGATTATAGTGAAAGGGAACATTCAGATCCCTGTAGATATTATAGCTGCTATTGTAACAGCTATTGTGGCACAGCCCATTCCTACACGATTGTAGCATTACTGGTGTAGGCGGACCTACTGCACTGTCAATCACATTTAAAGACAGTACATAGAATGAGGTGCAATACCTAATACTCTAGGGTGCTAAATGATTCTGTTGTGGGTATGTGTTACATACTATTAAAAAACATTTCTACTTAAAAAAAGAAAGTTTGCCCCATGTGGTAGCATGCCTTGTAATCCCAGCACTCTGGAGGCGGAGAACGAGGACAGTGAGTTCAAGGCCAGCCTGGGCTACACAGAGAGAGCTTATGCACTATACCACCAGCACCTCCGATATCATTTACTGTCTCTTGATTGCATCAAGAGGCCACATAGTAAACAACGCTGAGCGTCTAGGTGTGCATAAGTTACTCTAGGATGTCTGCATGATGACAGCATCAGATAGTGACTTATTTCTCCTCACATGTCCTGTTGTTAAGCAGTGTTTGACACAGTTGTGTCTTCTGTTTCGGTATCAGTGATTCCTTGAATTTAATAATATTACAGATAATTTTGTAGGAAAATGGTATGCTGTTTTTGTTTTTGTTTGTCATTTGAAGGCTCTAGGGATCAGTTCCCTCCAAAAGGCTGTCATAGGCACGTGCTGTTGCTCTGAGTGTTCGCTAGAGGGCAGCCTAACCCATGCGTATATATCAGTGATGCTTCCAGAGACAAAAGAGAACCTTGTTTCTTAGAAGTGTAGTGTTTTTACTACCCACCAGATCGCTTTACTTTGGGTAACTGCCTCTAAACAACCATGGCCCACAGGCAGACTTACTAGAGGGAGCAAAGTGTGGATCAGAAATAAATGTGAACTACCAACTTGCATATAAACATGGATAAGCCTCCCCTCCAGTTTTTACTTCCTCTTTTACATTTCTTAGCTTTTCTTGACTGCATTTTTGTGAACTTAAGGGTGCACAAATATTGTACTCATGAATGAAGAACTGCTAGAACTATCCAGGTATGAACAGTAACACGAATTGCCATTTGTGGAGTTACATATACAATTATCACTTGGTATCTGTGGGCTGTTTCCAAGACCCCTCAGGTGTTCAGATGCTAGAGTCTCTTCTGGAAAATGCTGTAGTAGTGTATGGAACATACATACTTTTTTTGCATTCTTTACATCACTTATCATTATTCATAATACTGAATACAATGCAATGCAGTGTAAATAGGTGTTTGCTGTATTTAGGGGGTAATGGTGAGGACTGTACATGTTCAGTAGTCATAGTTTCTTGGATGTGGGTGTTGGTGTTAGGGATTGGAGTCAGGGTTGTGTACATGCTCAGCACATGCTGTACCATTGAGCTACACTCAGGTGCATCATTTCTTTAAACAAATGCTGTCTATTTGTGGTTAGCTGTACCTTTGCATAAGTCATGGGGATGGACAGCAAATCTTTCTATCTCCGTGATGCCTTGTCTTGAGGCAACATTAGGGCAGAAGACAGACATGAAGACCTTGCTCAGAGGGAAGGGTCTCCAGGCCAGTCTGATGCAAATGATGTGGACCAGAGTAAAGGGATGGGGCCACCTGAGCAGTAGGCAAGCGGTAGTTAGTGGACAGAGAAGCAAGGATAGTGCATGGGGCAAGGACCGAAAGTCCATGACCAGGTCACCATGGATTGGTGAGGAATTAGGCAGGCTGTGAAGCCATTTTCTTCCCTTGTCCTCACCCATCCCAGCATGGGGAAGGAAGGCTTGTTCTCCCCTTTGGCAGTGGGGGTAGGGGAATGAGGGAAGCGGGAGGGTTGGTGGATTGGAGGTCTTGGGGGTAGATAGTTCTGCATCAACTTGACACAGGCTGGAGACATCTGAGGGGAGGGAACCGTAACTGAGTAAATACCCCCATGAGATCGGGCTGTGACTGATGGAGGAAGGCCCACTGTAACCAGTGCCGTGCCTGGACTGGTGGTCCTGGACTGTATAACAATGCAGGCTGAGCAAGCCACGGGGAGCAAACCAGCAAGCAGCACTCCTCCATGCCTCTGTATCAGCACCTACCTCCCAGTTACTGCCCTGTTTGAGCTCTTGTTCTGACCTCCTCTCGTGATGAATAGTGATGTGGAAGTGTAAGCAAAATAAATCCTTTCCTTTTTAACTTGCTTTTGGTCAGAGTGTTTCATTCCAGCAAAAGTATTCCTATCTGCGACACTGCTGTTCTTACTTCAGAAGGTTTCTTTTCCACACAGTGTTATGGAAAAAAGCAAGACTGTCATAAGAAAGAGAAAGCCCGTGTACCCCACCCTCAATGATCTTGGGTTTTTCTGTGCAGAGTGGGTGGTATGGAAGTTGCATGTTTATCCTGTGGCTCTCATGGGAATTCTTCATGGGTGTATTTGCAAGAAAAAGCTGCACAAGCCAGGGTGGGAAGAGTTCCCAGAGAGACTCTTCCAGCCTGGCTAGGAACTGGACTCAATTTCCTTTCGCTCTCTGCAGGTACAAAACATCACTCAGGGCCAAATATTTTTCTGGTTTGTCATCCTAGAAAGCTGAACTTTAGAATGTATTTGTTAAATTCCTATCCCCAAATAATTTTTCCAGATTTGCATCAAAGAGGAAAAGGATATCATATTTCTTTCAATCTAGCTTGCTAAGCACACTGACAAGGAGGCCAGATTTAAGGGGTGCCCTCCCCAGAGAAATACAGAGTCATGCAGTGGCTGCTGGTGGCTACCAGAAACCCAGGACTAGTGCAGACTTGCTGGGAGATTATCTTCCTGGATTCCTTTATAAAGGAGGGAATTTAACTAGGTGGGGGAAGGTTAAATTGCCTTCAGTGTTTCACAATTGCAAGCGCAAAACAAGCTTCTGGTCCATCTGGCAGAAGGTAGGGAACTAGAGGGCTTACTAAACACCTAATTGCTTTTTCTTAAATATACAATGACTAGGTATTTTATTACAGGAACCAATAGCCAGCAGCCTTGGCTTGTATTGTAAAAATTCAAGAGAATGAGTCAAAATGAGGTCATGAGAAAATTCTGTTGTCAGCAAGGAGGTAAGTCCATAGACCCGTCTACCTGCCCCCCAAGCCCTCCCAGCACCAGAGGGCCTAAAATAATTAGTCTCTCTGAGTCCCATCTGAACTGGAACAAGCCTGCTTGTTCTTCTGAAGAGTGTCATCGTGCTGACTTCTGGGTTTTAGCTCACAGCTGAATAACTGCCCACTCACAATTTCAAGCGAGCATGTGCATTAGAAATGCTAATGCCATTCCAATAAGGAGCTCAGTGTGATGCGAAGCAAGCAAGCCCTGCGGTAAGTAACAAATGGCAAGTGCAGGTGGGCTCTCTTACTCAAATGCTTTTGGATTGTGTAACTGTGAATTTGGAATATTTGCATATACATCATGGGATATCGTGGAGAGGAGATCTCAGTCTAAACACAGATTTGTTTATGTCTCATATATGCCTTGTGGAGCTTGAAGGTCATTTTATACAACATTTAAAGCAGTTTTGTCCATGAAACAGAATTTTATGGACAAATTTTGTTTGTTCCATTGACTTTTTTTTTTTTTTTTTTGCTGCCATGTCAAAACAAAGAACTATGTTGGGGTTGGGAGTGTTTTAGATGTCAGGTTTTGAGGTTCAGTAATGTTCAACCTGTGTTGGGGAGAGGGTGTCTGGTAGAGGGATGCAGTTAAGTGATGCTCTTTCAAATATCCTAATTTTCCTGTACTACAATCCCAGTGTGATCGAATGCTGTACTTTATGACCCACCACCCAGGGACAGTCACATCACTTTACAAACAGACACTTAATGACCTCTTAGGAAAGTAGGAGGAAAAGACAAACTTCTCCCCAGCCTGGGGCTGTGCTGCCTTACTTACCTAGCCTAATGCCTGCCAAGTATTAGGCTCTTGATTTGTTTCTTAACTAAGCCATTGATAAAATTTTGGACTAGTGACCAGTTTCTCAGGCTTGGAAGAAAAATAAAGGTTCTATGTAATTTGTCTGTACATATGGCCTGGGCTGACCTTGGACCTCTCTGATCCTTCAGCTTCCCCCATCCCAAGTGCTGGGATTACAGGCATGTACCACCACATCCAGTTTATGGGGTGCTGGGGATTGAACCCAGGGTTTTGCACATGCTAGGCAAACAACTCAACTACATCCCCAGTCCTCATTTTTTTTGCTGAGATGGAGTCTTGTGGTGTAGGTCATGCTGGCCTAGAAGTCTCTACCCTCCCGCTTCAGCCTCCTGCGAATCTAGGATTACAGGTGGGATATACACTTAGCTTCCTTTTTGTCTAAAATAGCTTGTTCCTGAATCTCTCAGTGGACAGTGCTGATTTTTACTGCAGATTGGCAAGAATGACTTACTTATCTCTCCCCTCTCTATTGTCATGTTTCCTAGACCTTAAACAGTTCCTTGTCTCCATGCCCCTGGTAACTGCCTTGATGGCATTTAAGGATAAGTTCCCGCCTGACTCTGTGAGTCAGGGTGCAGCTGATCATCAGACAAGTCAGGCAGTCAACATGCCCTGCATGCCACCACACCCTGGTCCAGAAGCCTAGCTGGGGCAGAACTGATGACAGTTCCTTTCTCACAGGCCTCTCTAGACAAGGACCAATCTTGAGTTCTGAGAAGAAAGTCCCACATTATCCTGTCACTCACCTTATGACTGTGGGGGTGATCTCTGCACAGAAGAACACGCTGAGGCTCCCCACTGCATGGGATGCAAACATGCCCACGATAGAAAATGCGATGGAGAACTTGTCCTTGACGCTGTCACTCATCCCTGGTTGAGAATCCAAAGAAAGGGTCCGTGAGGTAGGAGAGCAGGGAGGAAAACAGAAGCCAGGCAAGGGGTGAACTGGAGTGAGGATCTGGGTAGGGGATCCTGAGATATCCCAGGAGCTCCCTCCTCCCCAGTGTCCAGTTTGTGGTACAGTTGGGCATGCAGTGGCTTCTGGGGGCAGTTCTCTAGGCTGAGGAACGTGGAGCCCTTTAAACATTCTGCTGTGGCTTCTGTAGGTGCCTTGGCCACCAAGCATGCTGAGCTCACAGTGGCCTGTAGAATTCTTCATCCAGAAGCTATGCCAGGCAGAGGGCAGACTGGGGCGCCCCCGCTGCCACAGTGACATACTATCTGCCCTGGACTCCAGCCTGTAACCTCAGGGTTGACCCACCCAATCGAGAGCCAGTGTTGATTTAAGGGTTACAAAACCACATGTGACCCAAATAGAATAATACATGGTCCCAGAGGGAGGGGAAGCGCAAAGCGATCTCTGCACCCGGAGGTGGTACTGGATCCTGGCTGGCACAAGGCAGCACCGCACACAGTGTTTTGGCATGCATGGGGGCTGCACTTCTCAGCTCAGCTCAGCTTCCCTCAGTGTTGCATAGAAGGCAAGTGCTCTCATGGGCACTGGTGGCATGGGCTCGGATAGGCCAGGCAGGTTCGATAGCAGCACAGGGTGTGGGACAGCACCTCTGCTGTTCCCCAGTTGGAGAGCAGCAAGCTCCCATTAGTCACAAGGAGATAATGGCTCTCCCTATAGCACAGACAACCAAGCCCCAACCCTCCTGCCTTCTCATCCTGATTAGCTGCTGGCCAAGGACAAACAGCACTGGTGCTGGGGTCAGGGGACTGGGAGGGCATGCATGCCAAGCTGCACAAAACCAGGGAAACACGAGTTGCTTTCTCTAGCGCAAGACGGGGATAGAGAATACAAATGTATGCTTATAGTGTCCAACCTACGGCCAACTTCAGCTGCAATTCTTGAAGGGCAGAGTAGGAAGAAAGAGAGGAAAGGAAAACCAGTTGGTGAGTCTTTGTGGCAACTCTTGTGTGGACGTAATAAAAGGCAAGGCAGAACAAGTGTCTAGGACTCACCTGAGTCTGGATGCTGGCTGTATTTGCCAATCACTGGAACCATGGGATGGTTGCACCCATATCACAGCATAATGAGAATGGGAAGAGACGGAGAAGGCTTGTTAGGTACGGGACAGCTGCCGAGTGTTCCCATGTGACTTGTTTCTAAGTGAACTTCCTTTTAAGTCTGAGTTGGTGCTGGCTGCCTGGGCAGTAGAATTCATACTGAACTAAATAAAGACCCTTTTGTTTGAAGAGAAGGCTATGGCCTATTGGCCACAGAGTCTGGGAGACAATGCAGTCCGAGAGAGGACCCAAGCGGATCTAAAAGGAGCATCTTTGGATAGAAAGTTATTCAAATGGTACTCTTGGCCTGTGCCAAGGGGAATTGGGCACTGGGAGCAGGCCTGTCAGCCACATTTCTGCTTCCCTAAGCCCTATTCCTCACAGCTACTTGCCCTTTGCCCAGAGTCCCTGTGGCATCCCTGTTCACTGCCAAAGAGGGTACATGGGGTACTCTGGAGGCTATCCTGCCACATATGCCCTAACTGGGTAAGTTGGACAGACACTTTCTTGAAGGGCAGCTAGGTAGTGTCCACCCAGGGAGGCAGGGAGAAGGGCCACCACTTGTTCATATTGGTTATTGCCATCAAGGTGCAGAACCCATAAGAATGTGCCTAAGTTAGAAAAACTGCCTGCATTAGAAACTGGCTCTTCTCTAACCTGGACAACAGTAAGGCTATTGTGGTAGTAGTGTGAAGGACAGTAGGTAAGTCTCACTCTGCAGCTGGGGTTAGCTTTCCTCCAAAGATGAGTGTTCAATGGGACACATTTCCTAGCAGTGTCCTGAACTTGCCCCAGAGGAAGGGTCTGAGCATGAGAAGATGCCAGTGGTCTGCACTGTGTTCTGGGCATTGGGGGAGGAGACAGGGAGATTTTCTTACACACAGGTGGGTGGTTGTTTATGAGGAATATACAGAGCTTGCTGGAGGATTAAACAGACTCTCTTGATTTATGTTAAGATGATTTGTAACTTTTACAGAATACTTTGATAAATGATATACTTGGGAACATCGATAGAAAAGCTGTATCTCAAGCAAAAATGTCCAGATTTTTTCTCCTACTGTCATAGAAGGAAACATGTCTTTGTCCTTATGTGAAAAGCTCACGAACAGTCTGACCACAGTGAAGTCCTGTTTACTGAGACACAGAAGCTTTGCCTGCTGGGGAGTTACAGTGCAGCCAGAGGACTCTGATTTGGGGTGGCAAGCCTGGGGGTCAGAGGAGGAGGGGATACCCGGAAGTCCTCAGAGGAAGAGGCCAAGATGTTCTACTTAAACTCCATCCTTGTTGAAGCAAGTTCTTGTGGCTGTCAATTTCGGAATTATCACTCAGGTCACAGAGAACTTTTCTCAAGTCTCACCCTACCCTTCCACTACAGTTTGAATCATTAAAGTCCCCCAAAGACCATGTGGTAAGGACTTGGTCTCTACCCAGGGCAGTACTGGGAGGCAGACCTTTATGAAGTGGAGCCTCATGGGAAGAAATCATACACTTGGAGGGGTGTCCTTAAAGAGGACATTTGGACCATAGATCCCTCTCTTCTGTTGTTTCTGCATGTCACGAAGTGAGATTCCCCTGCCATAGGCTCCTGTTGTGATGTGTTGTCTTAGTATAGGCCCAAATGGACCAATAAACTGTGGGCTACTTGAAAACCCCAAATCTATAAGCCAAACAAACCCTCCCCTCTTTAAGTTGATTAGCTCAGGTATTTTGTCACAGAACCCGAAAGCGGCCATGCCTCCCAGGTTCTCTGGTAGTATGCCAGCTCCCCCTCCCCACCATCCTTCCCTGGCTCCCCTTTCCAGCCTACTCACAGTTGAGAAGTCCTAGCTGCAGAAGTGAAGCCAGGGCGGTGAGGATCATAAAGAGGAGCAGCCCTCCCCTGCGCCCGAGGAACCTGACTACCACACACATGGCCAGGCAGGAGGCCAGTGCAATGCTGGCCATGGTGTAGTAGTCAGCGTAGAAGTTCTCCAGCAGCGGCACCTTCACCTCATGGCCCATCATGCTTCTTGCAAAGCAGTGGTGGATCCCGTACCCTGTCAGCCTGCAGGAGACACACACACACACACACACACACACACACACACACACACACACACACACACAGTGAGGGGCTGGGCAGTATGCACTGAGATAAGGGGCTGCCCAGTCTCCTGGGGATGCCTAAGAGATGGAAGCATTTTACGTGTGACAGGAAACCATGCTGCCACCACATGTGGACCCACGAGGGAGTTAAATTCAAAGAGACATCAAAGAAATGTCTGTGAGGTCCTTTGTTTGCCCAGATGTAGGACGAAGTGCCTTCTGTGTGCTCATTTACTCTCATGTCAACACAAGAACGTGGTCATATCCACTTGGCAGACCAGCAGACACATACAGGACACATCTTGGTTGGTGCTAGAGGGGGTAGGAAGGGAAGGCCTGAGGGCTCTGGGTCTGACCTCTGTGTGGCTCGGCTGGATTAACACTGTGATTAGATCTTTGCTCTGTTGATGGGTAGTGACACCTTTTGTACCTCAAAAGGGAACTGAGTCCCTCAGTATTTCATGTTTCACGGAGCTGTTGTTGCAGGAGAGCTATAAAGAATGGGAGGTTGCGACCCTCGCCTCTCTTCTTGAAGACAGCTTTGAGGTCTTTCCTACATACACACGAAAGTCTAAATCCCTCCTCCCAGATGACCTCTAATGCCTACTGATCACCCAGATGACCTCTACTCTAACCAAAGGTCCACTTCGTACAGCTAGGGAGGACGGGATTATGGAGCTGTTAGGTCAGACCGGAAGGAACTTCCAGGTACACACCTCGCCCTGGAACTGGGGCGGCCATAAAACTTCATGAGCCCCAGACTCAGCAGGCAGAGGGGAAGCTATATGGAGAGGCCTCTTGAGGGAGCCTGAGCTCCTGCTCTGCATTTAGGCAACATGCCACTGATCGCAGCTGCCCTCTGCAGAGCATGGACCTCTGAGCAGGTGGGCTGGTGGCTAGGAGAGCAGTTCTTTGGAGCCTGGGTGAAGGGTCTGGCTCCATGGGATCAACCCTGGTCCCTAGACAGTGCCAGGAACCCCAACCTTGGAAATTCCCTAGAATTGGATGAAGGAGACTATCCGAGTCACTCTCATAAAATGCAGAGGGAGAGTCTTGTTCTGAGGCCACAGGTGTGTGCAGGGCCTCACGAGGCATCCTGGCCTCTTTATTCTCAAAGCCCTAGAAGCTCTAGCACCATACAGGACACTGGCATAGGGCAGGTGGCTGGGCTGAGGGCAATGTTCAGTGCTGGCTGCTAGGCTTCTTGGTGACATGGTAGGTATCCTATCTTCCTTCATACCTACAGCTGGGCAACCCGAGCGCACTTCTGGGGCCTCTTTCATAGACAGGTTGAGACAGGTGGGCATGGGGCAGGCTGGGATTCAGAGTTCATCTAGGGGTGGGAGGAGGGCCCCTCTGGATCTGACTGTATGTGTTTCCCATGACTTACGAGTTGACACATAGAACCACGATATTTTTCCACAGGTTCCGCGTCCCCACCACCTTCACGATGCACACCTTCTTGGGCCTCCGTGAAAGTTCTTTCTCTAGCTCTGCAAGAGACAGACCCAGGAGCTTGAGCAGGATAGAAGGTTCCAGACATAGCTACAACACAGCTTTGGTTTCCCTATCCATTTGAAAAGGAGAAAGTCTTTGCCTTTAAGCCAGGGGAGAGGGTCTAGGCTTATGGCTAGAAATGTGCTCATGCGACTCACATGGCAGACGGATTTCCCACCACAACTAAAAGGGTGCAAAGCACACTGTCAGTGTTCATTTCCACCCAAGCTCAGGCCAGGCACACACAGACAGACACACTCCATTCATTTTGTCTGAACATATCACTCCATGATGGGACTAGGCTCTACTAAGGCCTAAATTAGGTCCTGCACATACAGCAGGTGATTTCTTTCTGCTGGAAATTGCAGCCACCTGTGCCACTAACAGCTCAGAGGCCTGCAAACCCACAAACTCATCTGCACCTTCATCTGGGGAGATAGAATGTCTTAGGACTGAAGCTACACACCACTGTCTTTAGAGGATGCTAACCTCTGAAAGACAAATAAAAAGATATGTCTATTTGTGTGTATACACGCAGACACACAGACACACACGCACACACGCACACACACACATTTGTGCATGCTTCAGTTAACAGTTGAAATGCTTTGGGGAATGGGGTACAGATCAGTGCTACAATCTGTGCCTAGGAGGCATGAAGTCCTAGGTTCCATTCCCAGAACTCAAAAAACAAAGTGTTTGGAAGCGGAACAAGATGGACAATGTGTTAGGCTTAGCCATGTGGCAGACTCTGAAGCTATGGGACTAAGGCTCTGATGAGGCTCATCCTAGCCGACCATCTAACAGTGCTCTAGTGTCCCTCCAGCATAGCTGGGAATTTGCTAAAGTCTTGGGGCTAGCCTGGCAATCTAATGGGAAAGATCAGGACATGGGAAATGCCTCATGTGGAGGGAGCTATGTGGTTACTACTTGAAACCAATGCTCACACTCAGCCTTCTGGGCCTTTCTGCTTCCTAGCTGGCTTGTCCCTGTGGAGTCATCCCCTACTTAGAAGCTAAAACAGAAAGGATGCTTCCCAGGTCCACACGGAACCCGTGCCATTAAGACTGCTAAGGTCATGAAAACAAGGAAAGACTGAGGAACTGTCAAGACCAGAGAAGGCAGTGGCCAGGTGATGGCAAACTGCACCCTGGACAGGACCCTGGAGCATGAGGGTGCTGTGGCTATGGCTCTGTATAAATAAATTGCTGATTGACCAGTAGCCAGGCAGGAAGTATAGGCGGGACAAGCAGAGAAGAGAATTCTGGGAAGTGGAAGGCGGAAGTGGAGAGACCCTGCTAGCCACCGCCACATGGCAACTTATAGATTAATAGAAATGGGTTGATTTAAGATATAAGAACAGTTAGCAAGAAGCCTGCCATGGCCATAATTTTATAAGTAATATAAGTTTCTGTGTGTTTACTTGGTTGTGTCTGAGCCGCCGAGGTGAGAGAGATTTGTCCTGACCTCCGGCCAGGCAGGACCAGAAAAACTCTAGCTACATGAGGGGCCAGTGATAAGAAAGCCAGCTCTGAGTAGAGGCTGGCACTTGGCTAGCAACAGTGTATGCTTGTATCCAGTTTCCTGGTTTTGACAAATGTGCCATGGTAATATCAGACCTTAGCAATGGCAGAAACTGAGTCAGGAGTATACACAAGCTCTGCACTGTCTCAACTTCCCTGTATATGTGAACTAGTTCCAAAATAAGACATTTAAATCTTAAAAATGTCTGTGGGACTAGGGACTTGGAAGCATATACTACCCTCTCTGTGTGTCTGGGTTCTGAAGCCTTGGCTTTAAATAACCTTCTGAAAAATTGTATTAGGACTGAACATGTACACTTCTTGTTACTATTCTCTAAACAATTCAGTATAACAACTATTTTCCCAGCACTGGCCATCATGAGTAGCTCAGAGATTATCTAGTGTGAACAGGAGGTTGTGTGTGGGCTCTATACAGACACTATACCATTACATACAAGGAAGCTGAGCTCCTGTGAGTTTTGGTATCCTGGAGGTTGTGAAATAGTCCCTAGATGTAGAACAATGACAGCTGTTGCTTCCTGCTTCCCTGAAAGATGCACCTCTCTAGGTCAGTCATATCCATCCTCCTATTTCATTTTTCACAAACCTCATTCATAACAGTTTGAAGAAAAAAAAAACTTATTTTAAATAGAGAGCTAGTAGTCCAGTGAGCTATATGGTGGCATACCCAATATCCCGTGAGTTTGAGGCCAGCCTACTTACTCTAACAGAGACTTCCAGGCCAGCGAGGTTTATATGGTGGGGTAAAAGAGGCATGTGCATGGGTGGGGGTAGGACATTTAGACATTTTTTATCGAACTAGTTTTGTTTAATGTTAAAGATGGGGTACTATTAGGTTTCTCAGACTGATCCCAAACTCATAGGTCAAGTGCTCCTCTGGCCTCAAGATTCATAAATTCTTGGGATTATGAGCATATGCAATCATACTTACTTCTAAATAAATTTTAGACTCAGTGTCACCCAGGACATAGAAAAGACAGAATAAATTTTTCCTGTGACTGAAGGAGAATGTGCCAAGTTTCCAGAATATTCTTCCTTTTCATATTTAGGGTGAGAACTTAGCATAGGCTAACATGGCTGGTATTCTGGCTGCCTCTCCACAGACCCTCTCAGCTCCAGAAGTCTCTTGACCTATTTCATCTCAGCAAAAACAGGCTAATTTGACTTATTGATGCCCTTTCTCTATGGTTAAAGAACAATACACTCATGAATCACTTATTGAGCGGGTCAGGGGATACAGTCTGAGAATTATGTCATCAGGCGATTCTGTCATTGTTTAAATATCACAGAGGGCTCACAGAACCCTAGATGATACTAGTTGGCTTCTGGGCAGAGACATGAAAAACAGGAGATGCGTGAGGCTGTTGCCAGACTCATATAGTATACTGCATCGTAAGAAACACTTTAAAAAATACGGAAGCCATTCTAAAACGACAGTAAAAAGTATAGTTTCGTGGAGACACAAGCCACCAGTCTTCTCGTTGTTTTTCGCTGTCTGTCACTGTGTGCGCCATCCTTCTAGAGAGCTGGCAGTGCAACAAATGCACATAAGACCACCACCAGAAGCATGAGGAAATGCACCTCACTCTACGACACTCTATATTGCTTAGAAAATATTCTGCTCTGTGAAAAGTCTAGGGACCGTAGTTGTGTGTGTGGTCCTCTGGTAACAGACACTTTGGTGCATAGTGCAGGACTGTATTTGTTAAAGAGCTTGTAAATACGACTGGCAGATATACTCAGATCCAGTGGTCTGGGTACTTTCACTGTTATAGACATATCAGAAGTCAGCTCTTATAGGCACCCTTTCTCAGCAAACATCCAAGAAGGAAATTAAAACATCTGTTAGCATGTTTGAGTTTAAAGGTGTTTCTTTTTCAAAAGTGGTCCATACACAGCTGCTAATGTATTATTGCAGATGAACTAGTATGTCAAAGAAGCTATAGCAATTGTATTATGACCTGAGGGTTTTGTTTTGTTTAAATAACATTAAACCCTAGAACCCAGTCTAAGAATTGACTGTAGTCTCAGTGGTAATTGCATTATTCTAAAGGGAATTAAATTAACTTTTCCAGCACTATTGATATTTTGTCAGGGTCTCTGGTACTCATACCACTGGCCCATCATCAACACCACTAAATGGGGGCAGCTTCAAGTGTTTTCTTCTGGGTATTCTAAATTGTAGGAAGCATTAGCTAACTGCTGAGGCCCTGTGCAGTCACTGGAAACAAGGAGCTTCTTGTCTCTCTAGCCCAAACTTCTTGCATTAGGAGATGAAAACAAACAGGTGCCGGGCAGCCGATAAGAGGACAGCATTGGTTGGGTTGCTTCTCTGAAGTTTGGAGCAGAGTGCCTCAGCCTGCGTGGTTCAGTGCTGTCAGAGAATTTCAAACTGAGACACGGGCAGACTTAATGTTGGCATGCTAGGTGTGTCTATCCCTGCTCCACATTTCCTTGACCCCTGTGGTCAGTGCACAAGGTCTGGGAGCAGCGAGAGTCCCCCACCTGGGAAGGAGCTCATCTCTGTTTCTTTGAACCCTCTTGGAAGAGCTGACACCAGGTTAGTTGGCCTTCCTTTCTTTTTTTGTGGGCTACAGGCAACACAGGAACAGCAGTCTTTACTTCTGCTGTAAATGGTCAAAATCTTGAGTCAGCCCTGGGGAGGAGAGCTGTCATACTTGGGCATATCATGACACTGATAAAGTGACATTTGGGAACACACCCAAATGTCCAATTTAGCTGTATATGTCCACAAAGACCACCACTTATGCTCAAATAAAAACAGAAGACAGCTTTAAAAGAATAGAAATGGGAAGTTCTGGGAGATCAAGTTTTCTTTTAGCATAAGCCCAAGACTAGCATGCATTAATGGGGCATTATTACATTCCAGCTGAAGGCAGTTTTCTGCCCAGAGGCACCCTAAGGAACAGCCCTGCCTCTTCCTGGCTCTGAAGCCCTGGATTCCTGTATGTCATGAGTATTCATGGAACGCTGCTATCCACGGGTCTCCTTTGGTGTTGGGGTACAGCCTGGGCACTTCAGCAAAGGCTCCATGGGGTAGAAGTAATGTTGACAAACTCCTGTTTATAGCTGAGATGGGTGGAGGCTGTGTAGAGTATAATGGTTGACCTGGACTTGAGGAGCTAGCCTTGAGGATGGAAGAATGCATCTAAGAGGGTGGGACTTTCATGAGCTGGCGCCTATGAAAGGAAGAACATGGGAGCCAGATATAGACCATCGGCCTGGGGGAGGTAGAAATTAGGTAGGGTCTCTAAATCTACATGTAAGCTGTGCCGCTCACCCCTGAGGAACGGAGGGGCCACTAGAGCAGGTGATATGACTGTATTGTTCCTGGGCTACTGATGGAGGAATGGAGGACAGAGTAGCAGGCAGACCTGTGAGTACACATGAAAACTAGTTGGGTAAGAGCCCCAGGCTTGATGGGGGCCTACATGAGGCACGGTGAAGATGATTACATGGGAGAAACTACTCTGAACTAAGAAAGTTGGAGTCCCAGAGAAAACAGACTCTTCTTCCCCCACGTGCAGGGCAGTTTTGTATACTGGTGTCTGAATGCATCTGGAGTGGGGGAGGGGACAGAGAGCCAGGGTGAGTTAGCATCCCACAGTGACCACAAAACAATGACACATCCCGGTGAAGGGTGAAACCTTTCTCCTCTTTGTTAATCACCATGGGGGACTAATCACTTCTTACTTGGCCTGCTGCCTGAGATACAGAAGAGAAATATACCCCAACCAAACTTGTAAGCAAAGAAATGGGTTGGAGGAGGGCTAATATCACTTTCCAAAAATAGGGACATGAGTCAGTATAATTAGGATTGAGAAAACAAGCTTTTCCCAGATAACATTTTAACCTGAAAGACGTGGAGTGTGATGATTTAATTAGAAGGCCAGAGACAAACGTGCAATAAGACCTGAGGACAGAAGCTTGCAGGAAGCTATGCATGGTCCAAACCAAGCTGGCCTGGCCCGAAGAGTTCTTCAGTAGCATCCTTTCCCATAAGTCTCCATGGTTGCCCTATTCTCAACATCACAAGAAAGTCACTTTGGCTGGACTTCTTGGGTTCAACTCCCATTCTACTTAGTAGCCAACTGACCTCTGGCAAAGCACCTCAGCCTCCCAGTGTCACGGTCTCCTCATCTGCAAACAAGGAGCAAGCACTACAGTATGTATCCCTTGTAAATGTGCTGCTGAGAAGAAATAGGTTCATATGCATACCACATATAGGATGGAACATTAAGAATGAGTTGCTTTTTGCACATCATTTAGAGAAGAGGATTGGAACATAGGCATCATGTATTGTCTTGTTTACTGTCACTGCTCCTGAGGAAGGGGGCCTCAGATGCCCCTCCGAAGAGCCAATTCAGTGTTCTTCAAGTAGACCAGCCATGGCTTGCATCCTTCAGTCCTGGGAATTCAGAGCTTTTGGTTGGCCTGACTGTTCCTGGCTGAGCTGAAGGACTTGGTAGACCACATGTCACACAGCAAGTGGTTGTGGCTCAGCCTTTGTGTCCTGGGCACAGGTAAAGATAGGTATGCTACCCTTGTTGAGCCCCTAGATCTTCTGAATGGGAGTCCAATAAGAATGCTCAAAGCTCTTAAGATCCAGGTTGCTCACACACTCCCCCCCCCCCAATTGCAAATGGGGACCTGCAAGGTTTGTTCTCTTGCCTGGCACAAGTTCCTGCTCACATGTGTCTCAAAGCCAGACTTACCTAGTCATTTTGACTACAGCCACTTGCTATTACCCTCTATCCTCTGTTTTATTGCTTTATCCCTCCTACTGAATGTACATCTAAGACACCCTCCCCTGCGTATGTACCCCATCTCTGAGCTCCCTAAGAGTCAAGCCTAGCCTGCTTCCTTCTTTGTTCTACCACAGTGTTGGGTGCCATCAGATGCTTAATAAGTGTCTGTATTCTGAATGAATGGTCATCACATGATTCTAGTCACTGAGAAAGTCTAGTCATATTCATAATCTTTCTCTCTCTCTCTGCATTTCTTTCCTTGGGGATTTTATGAAGCATACAGGTTTTCATGTTAACATGGTGGGTCAAAGCTGCCATTTTCCAAAGGGACTCTATAGGTCCCTTGCATTAGTCTTTTCTAGAGCGTACTACACATGCACATTCCTAGGGTTTCTTTCACATCTTCTAGGTCAGCATCTTGGCATGTCAGGGAGGAGCCAGGAACCTGGCTGTGAAGAACTTCCTGGTGACATTTACAGACTCCCAGCTTGAAAGCCCCACTTAGCTTGGCTGATGCCCTGATTCACAGGAATTCTATGGATCTGAACCACTCTACAAAAATAGTTCATGTTTCCATTTCTTCCCTTGACCAACAAATAGGTCATGGCCATAAATAGATAATGGCAGCCCTTCGAAGATCATATTCAAGAAGAGAGGTCACTTACACCATCCATACCTCAAACCAAGGCTTTAAACACAGTAGGCAGTCAGGAAAGGAGGTGCTGGGTATCACACAGCTGAATATGCCTGATAAAGATGGGTATGTATCCAACTTGCACCCTGCTTTTGGTTTTGTATGGGCTCTAAGGAACATGATGAGTGTGCAAAGAAACTAGCACCTAAAGTCGAGAGAATCTGAGTTTATTTTTATTTTATTTATTCAGTTTATTTCACGTTCAGACTGTAGCAGCCACTGCTGCCTTTCCAAACCTTTGCAAACCATGTGGGCACAGGTGCACAGACCAAATACTAGCTAGGACAGTTCTGTCCGACAAGACCAGCCCTCAGGCACCCTGGCCAGCCATAGCGTACTTACCTGGCATCACTCCCTTGATGTCACTCTCAGGGCTCACACAGTTCTTCTGTGTGATGTACAGGATCAGCTTCTTCGCTGCCTCAAACTGCTGGGTAGCCATTAGCCATCGGAGAGACTCGGGGAATATCCTTCAAAGACATAAAGGGAACGGCTGAATGGCTTCCATTCTGTTTCACTTCAGTTGTGTGATATAGGGAAAGTCAGGATGGACTCTGGTAAGAGGTTAACCATGATGAACTGACCCCTGCCTTGCCAGCTCACAGGCATCTTGAAATGGATCTAGCAGATGGAAACAGTGGATATTGTTATGATCTGAATGTAGGTTCCTCTATCCCCAAATGAAAAGCTATGATAAAGTATATTTCAAATTATAGGCATTTTAAAAGATAATCAAAATTAATGTTTACTGGTCTGTATTTATTAAAAATTAATTTGGCTAACAGAACTTGAATAAGTAGAAATACCCAAAAATGCCATCAGTAAAATGTGGCATTTTAAAATCAGATCTTTTCTTTATATAGAAGTAATAGAACAAATGCTAATGCCCATGGTTTAAATTCCATCTTGCTGGTGTATTTGGATGTAGTGTCTTTTCTTAATTTACTGAGATTGTAGATCATTAACATTCATTTTCCCCCCTCAATGTATGGACTTAAAACCTTAAAATCCAACATAAGTATCAGTGTAGCCACATCTGTATTTGATTCCAGTACCCTGTGATTTGTGTTAGGACCTCTTCTTGCCTTTATTAATCTGACAGTGCAGGTCACTTTGTAGATTATCTGTAAAACCTTAAAATATACAACAATGGGGGGAGGGGTCAAAGTAACATTATTTATACCAAGTGCTCATGGACATTAACCCCACGGCAGGGAATCAAAGCCATAAATCTGTGGTGTTTGAGTAGCATCATTTTGTTCAAATCAAAATTTTGTTTACGAAGCAGCTATCTTTGTTCTCAGAATTTCCCAGGAGAACAGTGCTGGGCCCAGGGTACACCTGACCCTCAGGAAAAGGTTCTTCCTCTTGTCCCAGGCTTCAGAGCCATTGGCAGAGACCAAACTGCATTTAGTAGGCATGGTTCAGTGGCTTCCAAATTGTCAGGCCTCTGGGACACTGTATTATCCCTAATAGCATTCAATCTTTAGCTCCTCTTCATCATCCCTAAAGGTTGGGTCCTCAGACAACAGGGTCTGCATAACTAAAATAATTCTACCTTACGGTCTTTTCCAGATTGCAAGGCTTGTAGGATAGGTTTGGACTGCATGGTGATCCTTCATGTTTGAAGACATGGGTGTAGGCCTCTCATGAGCTCAGACTCTTGCTAGGCACTAAATGATTTTCTTTTTTTTCTGATGAAAACTGAGCATTATCACTATAGGTCCGTCTTTAATGGATCTACTCTTGATTTCAAGTTTTATGGAGGGAAACCTCTGTCAGTGTGACACATAAGGTAAAGATACACACTCAGCGGGTGACATGGATCAGACCCTGCATGTCTGACATAGGATGGGACAGGGCAACTGAGGAAGGCAATGTCTGGGACTCAAAGGAGAGGCAGAGCCCCTCTGGCCCTGTTTCAGAAAATAAGCGAGTTCTGGGTCAGCTCAGCATGCTGTGTGATGTGTGTGGGGACAGGACCCAGAGGGAGATATGGGGGTATGAAATTGTATGCTAGATTTGAGGAGTTGAAAGCGGGTAAAGCATCAGGCTGGGTGTGAAATGGGAAGGGATGAGGTGAAAGGGGAGAAGAGGGGAGAGGAAGGAGGAAGGAACTGGCAAGGACAGGGAGATGGTGGGGGATATAAGGACCAGCAGCCACAGGATCAGGGTAAAGGGAAATCAGGACTGCACTCTCTCAGGAGATACAGGTGGGCTCACACCAGCCACACAATTGCCTCCAACAGCAGGCAATCCTGCAAATCACCTTCCATCACCAGACTGGTGACTGCAGGCATTGTTCTACCAGTAACACAGGCCAAGCTTCTGATAATGCTCCACTGTTTACTCATTTGACAGCTGGGAAAGTTCAGGCTGAGAATATCCATGAGCATTGCTCAGAACACTCAGCTATCAGATGACAGATTGGATGAGTTGAGAGCTTATTTCCTTAACCTTAGACACAGCAAAGCAGTACGCCAAGTCATCCAGACAGCTGATGTTGGAAAGTACTGTCCTTATGAGGATTTTCTAGGGGTATACAGAAAGGCACAAGCCTCAGGGTGCATGCACCAAACACTTAGGTTTTAAGATGTATTCAAATGTATAGCAAAGTCATAAAGAATTGAGCTGTGGCTCATGGGAAGGCCCAGGAGCTTGTCAGTTTGGATAATATGGTGGGAAGTTTATGGAATTTCTCAGGACACATGTATGATATAATAACGCTCTAAAGCTTAAAAACTCAGACAGAGATGAGCATGGAGGCTTACTCCTATAATCCCAGTACTCAGAAGGCTGAGACGGGAGAACTGCTTTGAGTTGAAGGCCACTGGGGCTACCTAGTGAACCTCAGGCCAGCCTGCATTACAGAGTAAGACCCTGTCTTAAAAATCCAAACCTGGCCACAGCTTGGGACCTGTGAGAGACATATCTCTAAAGTTCAGAGACATAGAATATTTCAACCCAAAATGACAAAACCACATGAGGCAGATAAAATCCACATCTGCCCAGTGTACCTCATGCTTGAAAAGCCACGAAGCAGAAATAAGTAAAAGGATCTCTGATTTGGGAGGCATGGAAGTTGCACGATCAGTTTATTGGAAATAAACTCTTGGTGGACGAGCACTCAGAGCTGACTCTGAGGAGTGAAGTCTAGGAGAGGAAGCTCCTGGTCAATGTTGGGTCAGGCTGTGGGGAACAGAGAGGGCTAGCAGTCATACCCTGGGAATGGCGGCAGTCAGTGATAGGCATGCAGAGGCATTCCAACTCCTCTGGTGGGCACAGGAGCCTCACATACAACAGATGCCTGATGTATCCCACTGTCCTAACACAGGACCCTGGTGATGCCCAAGAGTGGCAAAGTGACAAAACTAATTTCAGTACCAGACAGGGATCTCTGTTTGGCATGTGTCCATATGGCCAATGACCTCAACCCATCCTTTCCACTCTAGTATTGACATCCTGTTAGGCATCAATACTAGCACAAGTAGATTTGGAACTTGGCCTTTAGAATTCTTTCTATATGATACATGTTTTGGTATTCTTTATCTTCTTCATTTTTCCCCCTGGAGACAGGGTTTCTCTGTGTAGCTTTGGAGCCTGTCCTGGAACTTACTCTGTATACCAGGCTGGCCTCAAACTCACAAAGATCCCCCTGACTCTGCCTCCCAAGTGCTTGGATTAAAGGTGTGCACCACCACTGCCCAGCTGTTTTTGTTATTCTTAAAAAGCAGAATTAGGGCTAGTGAGATAGCTCATCAGGTAAAGATGCTAGCTACCAAGACTGAGGACCTGAGTCCTAGCCTTGTGACCTGCATGGTGGAAGGAGAGAACCAACTCCTGCAAATTGTCTTCTAACTTCCACATGTTCAACACACACACACACACACACACACACACACACACACACACACACACACACAGAGAGAGAGAGAGAGAGAGAGAGAGAGAGAGAGAGAGAGAGAGAAATCAATTCAATTTTTAAATGATTTATTTATGTATATGCATTTGCCTGTGTGAGTTTATATATATCATGCATGCAGGTGCCTGTGGAGGCCAGGGGGTATCAGATACCCTGCAACTGGAGCTATAGGCTATTGTGAGCCACCTAATAAAGAAACTGGAACTGAACATGTATACTCTGCAAGAGCAGTAAGTGCTCTTAACCACTGAGTTATCTCTCCAACTCTATAATTTTTTTTTTTTAAAAAGCAGGATAACTATGTTTTAGAAAGATTCTGCACCAAACAGCAAAGTGTGGTCCTAAAGCTTTATATAAAAACTTTATATGGAGCTCTTCATAAATGATGCTACTGTATCAAGAGAGAAAATGTTCTCCCTGATAGGCTTGTTCTCTGTTTCTCTGTCCTTCCCCTTTCTCTTCCTCCCTCCCTCTTCTTTTCTAAGGCTGTCCAATCAAGGCAGCCCAGGCTTGACTAGAACTCAGGTCAACCCTTCCGCCTCAGCCTCCTGAGAGCTGGGATTACAGGCCTGCATTACCACTCCCTTCTGTTTCTTTAAGCTGAACGGGAGCGTTTAGCTTAGGCAATCTCTTCCTGTGCCCGCCTCAGCTCATATATGGCAGAGCATGGTAACTTAGGATTTGACAGTAGTAACAGGGTTCTAACGCATGTTCCCATTCTCCTCTCTCTCCTGGAGTGCATCTGAGCTAAGCCTAGGCCTGCTTTTACACTGCAGTCATTAGCTGTGGAACTGTCCAGTGAAATCAGCAGTTAAAACTTGGTACACGGAAAAAGCATCCTTCTCCTCCACTTGAATGTCAGCACAGGTCCAGGGTAGAAGCGAGAGAATCTTGGGAGAGAATAAAGGGATTTCTCTCAGGTGAAGAGGAGTCTGGACATTACAGGCATTGCAGAGAGACCCTATGGTAAAGCTGAAAAGAATTTCCAGATTGGAAGTAGACTAAGAAGCACTGCTCTTAATGGAGATCAGGATGTAGACAGAAGTGTGCTGTTCAAATGCACCTGCACTCACGACTGGAATAGGGATAAACAGGACAGAGTGGACCGAAGCCTAAGGCTTACTCTGCCCCTTCCTGCTGAAAACGCCTTGCAGCAGGGCAAAAGCTGCTGTTTGAACTTCAACTGCACAGCAATTAATTTGAATAATTGAACTGTGATTGAGTTCTCTGTTCTGTTTTTTTCCTTCCTTCTTTCTTTCTTTCTTTCTTCCTTCCTTCCTTCCTTCCTTCCTTCCTTCCTTCCTTCCTTCCTTCCTTCCTTCCTTCCTTTCTTCCTTTCTTTTTTTCTGGTGCTGGGGGCATTTCCTAACTGGTCACCAGTTATCTATGTGGGATGTGTGCAGATTGACGACTTGCAAATGACTTCCTTGTAGTGTAACGTCTTTATTTGATCCAAAGAAGCACCAATGACTCTCAAGTAGTCTGTGTGCTTTCCAAGTCTCAAATCTGAGATGAAATACGGTAGTTGGAAAGGATGTAAATAGAATTTGGAGTAGTTTGATGTGAAGGTAATAATTAGAGTAGATCACAGGTTTTTTAGTCTTCAGAAATTTGCAATAAAGGAAATTTTGTTATTATAATTTTTAGTAATAAATATATACAACTGATTAAAATTTTTAAAAATTGGTACATGGTACTATAAGGCTGATCATTTGTCCTTAAAGTTTAAAAGTAATAATTTTCTTGTCCAATGGGAGAATCTAGTATCTCCAAGCTTCCAATCTGGGCAGTCTATTTTGTTCACTAACATACATTTATTATACAAAAGAATCAATTTCATTATAACATTTTCATTAATGTATATCATATATTTGATTATACCTCCCATCACCCTCTCATATCATCTCCCACTGTCCTTTTCCCAAGTAGTTTCTTTCTGTTTTCATGTCTTAGATACCTATTTCTAAATCTAGATTGTATAGATGAGAGAAAATATGTACTGTTTGTCTTTCTGAGTCTGCCTTATTTCACTTAACATGATGACTCCAGTTTCATTCACTTTCTTGCAAATATCATAACTTCATTCTTTTTTATAGCTAAATAAAACTCCATTGTGTATATACACCACATATTCTTTATCTATTCACCCCTTGATGGGCACCTGGGCTGATTCCATATCTTGGCTATTGTGAACAGTGCTACTGTAATCATGGATGTGCATGTCTCTGTGTTCACTGACTTAGTCCTTCTGGTATGTACACCCAGGAGTGATAATGGCCGTGCATGGGTAGCTTTGTAAGGAAGCCCCTATGATTCTAATAGTTGTGTGGACTGCTTTTTTGAGGCTTCATTAAATATGAATTCTGGTAAGAGGCCAGTTGGGAAATTCTCTGAATAAAAAGCCTGTGTGTTCTGCTTAATTCACTGTACTAGGACATTTACTTATAAATAAAATACAGAAAGGAAATAAAACTAACTGTTAATGCTTTATTAAATTAGTTGTACCCTTAAGTCATTTCTTATTTGTTTTGTGAAGTATTTGGTTTTAGGGCGATACCTGTGTACACAAACACGCCTTCCTGTCTGTGATTCAACTGGGACATCATTCACAGAATAAACACGCATGGATCAGTTGGAGTCATTATGGCGAAGAGCTACACTTTGGGCCCCAAGAAGTTATTTTGTTGTGAAGGAAAGCATGCTAATACCTACTGCACCACTGAACTATAGTTCAGCCCAGTCTGGGACCTCTATTAAGCAGACTCACTGGAAGGACACAAAGTCTAGCCCAGAGAGGGAAGCAGGCCCAGTGGAACTTTGTGGAGTGACCTTTCCATATGTGTACATGAAAGTGAGTATAGGCAGAGCTTGGGCTACTTCTGACTGAAGAGGGGACTCTAGTTGTTGATTCTCTGGGTTTGATCAAATACTGGACAGTTAAAAAACTCTAGTGAGGTTCAAAAGAAAACAAAGGAACAGTAGCCAAGCTAAAGACCTAAATGGAATTAAAACAACTGGCAGTTATTCAAAGGTGTCCAATGTTCTTCACAAACCAAGGCCCCATAATTCCCTGAAAAAATGGTGGTAGAAATACATCAGGATTTCCATGAATCTGTGGTACACGGTTAGTAGAATGACACAGAAGCCTCAGTAGGCCAGATCCCCCGCATTATCTGTTAAAATTTGGGGCTAAATGCCACCTCTGAAAGGTAGAATTATGTCATGCTGCACCCAGCATCCTCACAGTGCTGCAGGCTCAGGGCACACAGTACACAGCATTCTCAGGGTGCTACAGGCTCAGGCCATGTAGTACACAAGCATTCTCAGGGTGCTGCAGATTCAGGTAGGGCACATGAAGCCTTTTTACAGTATACCAATTCTGAATACATAGGGCTTGACATAACCCTAAATGTTCCTCTCTTCATGTTTTTAGCAGATAAAGACTCAGAATTCAGCTTCCATACAGACACCTACAATCTGTAACCTTGTATGCAGCTGGTGTTCATCCACCCACATACCTGAGTTAATATTTGCCACTTTCTACCTCCTCCTCCTTTGGAAAACCTATGTGTGGAAGTGATCATCAGGCCACAGAAACCACATGGCACACAGGACGTTAAACGTGCAGTGCTGTATGGGGAGCTGATTTGACATCTTTAGCAAGTGATAAAGAAAATGTGCTGTTCAAACAGGCCAAGTGGTACAGGCCTGAAATCTCAGCACCTGCCAGGCTGAGACAGGGCAACTGCAAGCTCGAGGCCAGCTTGGATTATAATAGTGAGTTCCCTGCCAGCCTGGATAATTTAGCAAGATCTTGTCTCAAACTAGAAACTACAAAGGAGCTGGGAATCCCGTTCAGTGGTAGAGTGTTCACTTAGCATGTACTGGTTCTAGATTTAATCACCAGAAAGAAAGAGTGGGGGAAAAGAAAGCGAGGCGAGGAAGAGGCAGGAGGGGTGATGGGCTTTTGCTGTTTCTGCATCTAATTGGAATTTTATTGGCACCCGTGTTTGCAGCTCTCTGCAGGTGGTCCAATCAACCTGCTCCAGGGGCCACCTTCTGACCTCAGCCTGGGCTCTAATCCTATGCCCATCAGGGTGGCAGACCGATACCACGGCTACAATATCTACTTGTCATGTGCAAGCCTCCTGCTGGCATCTGGCAGATGCTTCATCATCGCTGTACACACACCTCTCCTGGCTCCCACAGAAACTTATCCTGATTCAAATTAGCCAGTTCCAAAGCCCGAGTGAGGCCAAACGGCCACTCTTTTGGGACTGGTTGCATGGATCCGTTGAGACTCATTCTATCCATCTAGGTGGACTCTGAGCAGCTGCCAGAGCAGCAGTCATTTGACGCCGTTGCCAGAAGCCATCCACCTGACCTGAGCCAGGCACTGACAGCTCAGAATCTAACACACGTGCTCACCCTGGCTGCCCTCTGTCAGTTTTCCAGGCTGCAGTGGCCCTTGGGCTGGCCTTTGGCAGCCTAGGCTGCTGGGGTAGGGCAGTGAGATGGGTTTGTGAAGCATGCCCTGGCCCTGGGGACAGCAGAGGCTCACTACCCTGGTACGGCGCTTGCACCATGTCAGAGGGCCATACTTCCCTATTTTCTCAGGCCTCTCTCCACCTCTGCCGGTAAGCACATGTGCTGGTCCCTGGTCTGAACTCAGAAGCTTAAATGAGGCAGCCTTTTACCTGAGGGCTCCTTAACATCCTGTGTCAGCAGCAAACCCCAAACACCGGCGGAGACACTTGCAGCTCACTTCAACTTTCATGATTGGAGTATGCACTACCATTTGCATTTCTAGGGCCGTGTTTTTAATTATTTCTTTCACAATTACATAAACATGCATATATGTGCTTTGATCATATTTCCTCCCCATACCCTTCTCTTTCCTGCTTTTCTCTCTCTCTGTCTCTCTCTCTCTGTCTCTGTCTGTCTCTCTCTGTCTCTGTCTCTGTCTCTCTCTCTCTGTGTGTGTGTGTGTGTGTGTGTGTGTGTGTGTGTGTAAATGCACAAGCATGTTCCATTGAGTTTAATTAGAGTTGCTCCTGGGAGCATAGGTTGGGGGCCAGTTATTGACTTGAGTCAGGGCAGCGTAACAGAGGCTGCACCACTGAGGAAAATGAACCCTTCTCCACCAGTATACATTTGCCTTCTGTTGGCATTACATGATGCTTCATTACCCAGTCTAGATAATGTAGAGATAGGAGGATTTTAAAGTGTGCTCTCTCTCTCTCTCTCTCTGTTTTTTGTTTATTTGTATTTTTGTTTCGTGTGTGTGTGTGTGTGTGTGTGTGTGTGTGTGTGTGTGTGTGTGTGCATTTGAGACAGAGCTTCTCTATGTAGTCCTGGCTGTTCTGGAACTCTCTATATAGGCAAGGCTGGCTTTGAACTCACAGAGATCCACCTGCTTCTGCCTCCTGAGTGCTGGGATTAAAGGCGTGTGCCACTATACCTGGTGAAGCCTTTTCTTTATATTTATTTCAAGTCCCCAGATCAGCTGTGTAATGGTCACTGCAGCCTGTGAAAGGATTGCTGCATACTGACTCAGGTTCTCAGAGACTGTAATTTCTGTGACTCATCTCTTTCCCTTTCCTGTGTGAGTAACTGTTGATAGAGCTGAGTTCCTTGTGTACAGGGAACCCATAACCTTGTTTTATCTGGGATAGAATCTCTTTGTATAATGTGGCATTTTGAAATGAAATTGGTTTTTATGGAGGATCATGTTGTGCTCCTCATGCTAGGAGAGAAAAGCAGACTGGTAATTACTGAAACACACATGCCCGCACACACATCTTTTAAACTCATTTTAGCAACAAGCATCACAATGAATTAATCCATTTAAAGCATTTTCATTGTGCCCCTATTAGGATAGGTAGTAATACCCTGGTGACTAAAAGAAGTGTTTTTGACATTGTTAGAGGTAACATGAATCTTCCAGGATGAGAAGCAAGTTCTGTGCCAAGTACATGCTACCCTTGGTAACCCAGGTACTTTCTAGGCCTAAGAGCATCACAGCATGTGGGACAAGCTGAGCAGCTGGTGGCACTCCTGCACCTAGCAGCCAAAGCACATCTGGCAAGCCATGGAGTATCTGTGTGCCTCAGTTTCCCTATCTGCATAGGAGGCTATCACAATTCTACTTTAAGGGCCCTTGGGCAGATCAAGGGCACATAGGGATGTAACGTGCTTAGTCTCGCCCCCAAGAACAACTTTCAGCTGGTGCAGTGATGCACACCTGCTGTCTCGGCAGCTTTTTAGGAGGACTACTTGAGCTCAGGGGTTGAAGGCCAGCTTGGGCAATATAGCAAGACTCTACTTCACAAACAACAAACAAACAAATAACCCCCAAAACCTTCTAAAACTAAGCTGAAGAAATGATAAAATTCAATGATTCTGCTTCAAATAGGGTTTTTAATATTTATTTATTTATTTATTCATTCATTCATTCATTCATTCATTCATTTATTTATTTATTTATTTATTTATTTATTTGTTAGTTTTTGAGACAGGGTTTCTCTGTGCAGCTTTGTGCCTTTCCTGGATCTCACTCTGTAGTTCAGGCTGGACTTGAACTCACAAAGATCCACCTGCCTCTGCTTCCCAAGTGCTAGGATTAAAGGCATGCGCCACTATTGCCCGTCTCAAATAGTTTTTTAGTAATATTTATAAATTAAGACCATTTACTATATATGATTAAATGGTTAGTATTTTTCAACTGAACATAACTAGCTTGAGGCCATTTATGTTTTCTAATACATCTCCTGAAAATTTTAAACATTAAAATCTCTTTGACACAGGTACTTTCCCCTAAATCTCTCTCTCCACCACCCTGGTGCTCGTTTCTTCCCCAGCTGCTAAGTGTGTAGTTGCTTCCCCCTCCTTCCCACGGTCACACGGCTCATTTGTCCCCTGGAGGACTGGCGCCGATACTTATTCTCCAACGCTCCCCTTCCCTTCATTTCCCACCTGGCATCCTCCCTCTTACTGCCTTCCCTGATGCTTCTAGTGATCGTGAAGCCCTCATCAGGATGAAATTCCAGCCGAACAAAATGTAGTTAAATAATTCACCATCTTCACACATCTGGAGCGTGTCTTCACACAGAGCACTCATGTTGGGTGAACCCAAGCTGAGGATCTTTCCCAACAGGTACCTGATGAAGAGTCTTGGCAGAGTACCAGAAAGCCACCTCTACTGTTCCCCTGCAGGGGTGTAGGTACAGGCCAGGAGGAGAAATTTCTTTGAGAGCAAGACACCTGTGGCTGCTGATGGTGCTGTCAGGTCAGCAAGGCAGGTATCCTAGTCCAGGCAACCAGAAACACAGCCAGGATGGAAGTTTCCAGAATGTGTCACATATGTGGATATTATATCCCCACAGTGTGGGTAAAGTGGTTAGATCCAGACCCAAGCTCTTGTCTGTTCCTGCCAGCACTTTTGGAAACACCTCTGATGATGGATGTCTGAGATGACCAAGATGACTGACGCCTGTGTCAGCAGAGGAAGTGAGCTGGCTGTTGGTGGTCACCTACCCCTCAGGGACAATATCTGCTTCTCACTACACAGCTTCACATCCTGTTTCATGAACTCAGCCAACTTGGGGCATCTCTGGCACATCCTTTATGCCCTGCTCTAAAGGGAACCAGGTCCACATGTCATATACAAGAAGCTTGATCTTTCACTTGGCACAGGACTGCTTATCTGACCTCAGGACTCAGCTATAGCCCTGGAACACTTCTTTATGTGTGTCTGTGGTATACGTATGTGTATATGTGTGTGGTGATATGAGCAGGTACCCATGTACACGGAAGCCTGAGGCTGACTTTGAGGGTTTTTTTTTATGATTGCTTTCCATCTTATATATTTTCCTGCTTGAAGCCAGAGCTTGCTGACTCATGTCGTCTATCAAACCTGCTTGCTTTGGGGCTCCTCTCTGTCCCCAACACCGCCCCACTATCCCATGCTGGGATTATAGGTGGGCCACTGAACCTACCCAGCATTTACATGGGTGGGAGGGATCCAAACTCTGGGTCCTTACACGTGCGTGGCAAAAGCTTTACACACTGCATCATCTCCCCAGGTTCCAGGGGAAGCTTTGTGACTCTTTATTTCCATGCAATACTGGATCACTCTGTGGAACACTGCCTTGCCTAGGAGGAAGCTTACAGCTGATCTTAGGAAGAGTGTGCCTTTGAAATATTAAGGCACACTGAAATCTGCATACTGCACAGTGCTTTGGAATATAAATTTTAAGTGTGATTTTTTTTCCTTCCTTGCCTAGCTGGTTCATGAGGGCAGGGTTGTGACTGCCTTGTTTATGATGACAGCCCTTACACTTTGGAAACATGAAGAACAGTGGGCATGCACATATCCTCCACAGGTGCTTACTGAGTGGCACACAGATGGTCACCATCCCAGGAGGGTGCACAGCATGTGTGTGTGTGTGTGTGTGTGTGTGTGTGTGTGTGTGTGTGTGCATTACCAAACCTGCCCTAACCTCTGCTCCTTTAATTTTCACCGTGAGATGATGACATGCACCATCCCTGATTCCTGTGGCTCCTCCAGAAAACCTCCAGCCTTCTCTTTTCTGTCATTCCTCAGCAGTAAGTCCCAACCAGGAAAACTCATACTCCCGGCCCCTCCTACTACCTTCCTGGTCTTCCACACTGATAGTCTCCGGAGACATTCTCATAAAACACAAACCTTGATACAATGACGAGAATACAGGGCAAGATTGTGTCACGCATGGGGGCTCTCACCAAGGAATTGTTAGCAAGCTACACTGCCAATAGGCTGGGGCCAGCCTTTCCTACCCTTGAGACTTTTGAAAGCAGCAGCCCTTTCTTTAGGTCTGTTTCAGCTTTCCCTTACCCCCCTCCCCCACGCACACACACACACACTTAGCTTCTTGCTACACCTGGCAGAATTCCTCTCATTCTTCTGTCCTCTGGTGTTCTGTCTACATCTTGATTTTATTTCTCCTCATTCATTTGTACCCTGTGAGGCTAGAAGCGTTCAGTTGAGAAAAGGATATGTCAGTACAACTCTTGTGGACTGGCATTGAGCCGTGCTGCCCTTTCCTGGGGACTAATGAATGGCTGAGCAGACAACTAAACAAGGGTTTCTACTTGGCACCAAGGCAGAGTGCATGGCGGCGGTGGACACCTGCATTCACCGTTGGCAGTGTGCACTCACAGGTATAGTCTCTTCTGTACTGTTTCATGACAAAGTGCTTAAGTGCAACACCCTGGAGTGCCCACATCCAAGCAAGCACACCTTTGTTCTCTCTGCTCTCCCCTCCTTTGCCTTCGGAAGCATTTCCTTCACCTCCAGCCCATAGGAAAAATGTCAGCTGGTCCTGCCTCACCCAAAGATGAAGTGAGATGTAAGCATCCCCAGGCAGCTCACTTGGCTTTGGCTGTCAGATTCACTGGGGAGTGGGGGATAGAATCATTCCTGTGTCACAGCCCTTCCCATCACTGAAGAGTCCCACACTCATGAAAGTCTTTGCCAAATCCCTACCTAGTCACACTGCTGATGCCACCCTGTACTGATGGCCTTGTCCTGTATCTGTAGAAGGGTGGGCTGTATGTTAGCTGTGCCTTTTAACTTTCCAATGTCTGGATGTGTGGGACTTTGCTCCTCTTGGAGCACCCTGCCCAGCTCTGCCAAGGTCTAACTCATTCCTAGTAATAATAAGAGGTTTGGCTCCATGTTTTAAACACAAACTAACCAATCTAGAGGCTATACCTTAACCACATTCTACGCCTAGATCAGGCTATTACCTAGCAACTACCCACCTGCTATGATCACCCCAGAACTGAGTAGCAGACAACTGGGGACAGCCCCCTGCCTCCACACTAGCTGACCCTGAATCTTTCTACTACGCCTCATGTAGTTTCTCCTGAAGAAACTACAATAAAGGCTCCTGGACACACTGTCCCCTCCCTGCTTTCTGGCACTTCCTCATATGGCCCTCCCGGGTGGTGTGTGATCCTTCCTCTTCAGAACTGTGAGTAATAAACAGTTTTTCTTACTGACATCTGCAGATCTCCTGGCACCACTCTACCTGGTAAGTGTAAAATTTACATTTGAGAACACTGGCTTCCTCCACTGCCTTCGGCAGTGGGACCTCTGCAGCAGCTGGCTTCATCCCATCATTTCCAGACTCCAATGGCAAGAGGGCACTCTGGACTCCTACTCCTAAGCCCCTCCAATTCAAAGACTCAGCCCCAGTCACATCCTCTCTTACCCTCATGAGCCACATTGGCTCCATTGACAGATCTCACTGGGGTCACTTCCAAAACACCTCTCCAGTCAGACCTGTAGGTGAGTCTACTGTCCCCTTGTATAGGCATTGCCTCACTTCACACAAACCAAAGCACAGTGGCTGCCTCTGCCCAATAGGGCAAAGGGACAGATCTTAGAGCACAGGTGTGCTGGGTAGACACACGATAAAGTCATCTGAGAAGAGGGAACCTCAATTAAGAAAATGACTCCATAAGATCAGGCTGGGCTGTAGGCAAGCTTGCCAGTAAGTAGCATTCCTCTGTGGCCTCTGCATCAGCTCCTGCCTCTATGTTCTTGCCCTCTTTGAGTTCCTGTCCTGACTTCCTTCAGTGATGAACAGTGATATAGAAATGTAAGCCTTTCCTCCCAAGTTGCTGGTCATGGTGTTTCATCACAGCAAAAGAAATCCTGACTAGGAAAGACATTGGTACTAGGATAATAGAGTATTGCTGTGGCAGACATCACCATGTGCTTTTGGGATGATTGTAGGAGAATTTTGGAACTTTGGGTATTTGAGTACTCAAAGTTTGGTGAGCTCTGGGGGCTTGGAAGATAAGAATGTTGAGAGCAGTGCAGACAATGGAGACTGTGCTTGTGAAGTTTCAGAGGGAAGCAAAGACTTTAGCAGGAAATTTGTATGAAGAGTCTGGTGTCTGGGCAACAGGGGCTGAAGAATGAGCTTCGATTAAGAAGAGACCAGTATTATTGAGGTGAAATCTTCTGGAAAATGTTTCCTCAGGGCTGATACACAGAAACTATGTTCCAGAGAGGGTCAAGGCTGCCAAGGTTATTATACCTCATGCTGGTAGCTCAACTTAGCAATATAAGAGTTACCCAGTTTTGAAGGCATGAAGGGGTCATGAAAAGCAGCTTAGGCTTGACACCATGGGAGGCTGGGATAGGCCATTGGACAGGGTGCAGCCTCAGTAGCAGTCGAAGCTCTAGGACTGAAGAGGTCATGGAGAAGTTGAGGTTTGGTACCATGAAGACGGCCTAGGAGAGGCTACTGGTGAAAGTGCAGCCCAGTTGCTGTTGGATGTCTGTCTGTACACTATGAATATGTGTTAGACATAGGAAAACTTCTAATTACATTTGGCTACCCAATGTGTTGGCAAGAGTTTCCACCTAAAACCTGAGAGTACTTACTAAAATGGAGCTAAGAGCAGCTTCCTAGTTCATAGGTCTCATGGGGGCGTGGTACAAAGATGCCACTGTACAGAAATGCTGTGGCATTTGAGCTTGAGCACAGCATGGTGGATTACTGCCTCAGTACACAGAGGTGTCTCCAATCTGTGCAGCACACTGCATGGCGGGTTTAGCTTTCGCTAGTATAGAAAAACAAGTTTCTGGGCTACATGCTGCTGGATGGAGGCATAGACCCACTGCTTCCCAGACTCAGTGGTGAGCATGGATCCCAGAGCTGGCAGTAAAGGTACCTCTGCCATGTTGGGAAGCTGAGCTGGGCGGAGTCAGCAGTCAAGGCTACTGCTTCAATCCTAGCCACGCTACAATTTAAAGCAATAGATTCACAACAAGGCAGATCCAGATGGAATAAACCTCTAAATGGTTTACAGTGTGTGTAAAAATATATGTAGGCTTGGAAGAGAGAGGAAAAGGAGGATAGACAGTTATATAAAAAATAGATTGTTCTAAAAAAATAAAGTCTTTAAAGAGACAGTAAAAGTAATATAAGCCACATAAAGATGAAAGTCACACAGAGAGTCTGGATTATATTGTCTTTGGGATTTTTAACTGCAGAGAGACATTTGATTGTAAAGGCTACTCAGTTAAACCAATATGTATATTTTTAAGGTATCTTGACTTCAAAATTTGTGTCTAAGGATACATTGCTTTGGAAAGCAGATTCTGCTTTTGTTTCCACAGAAGATGAGAACCTCTGGGTTGCTTCCAGGCTAATATGATTTGATCAAGGAAGACCCCCTGAGAGGTCTCCAGATGTTCCAACATCTAGAACAGCTTCAAGGCAACTGGCTCAGACAGTGCAGCCTCATAGACTACTCTAGTCAGGACTTGACCATAATCCTAAACTTTCTCAGGGTCACCGTAAGATTAACAGTGCCTCCAATCAGCAGGAAGTAGCCTAGAACACTACACCCACATTCCCCCCAAAATAGATTATGGATGTTTGTCTTTATTTAGATTGTTGGTTACAAATTGTTATTGGATATAGTCAATTTTCTTCTAAAAGAAGAAAGGGGATATGATATAGAAATGTAGGATATAGCTATGATAGGATGGAAGGGTAGATTATTGAATCTACTTCTAAAGAGCAACAACTTATTTGGAATGTCTTACATTGCTATGGATTTTAGTTTATCACAAATTTAAAGTTAATTTTGTTATACTGTATGTATATTTCTATTCTTGTTTAAGGTATTATGTTTGTACAGCTTATTTGAAATTGCAATATATAATTAAGAAATACAGATGAATAGTCATCTATGATAATCAAACTTATAGTCATATTAGTTAAGTTTTTAGGTATATAGATGTGTATTTCAATTAGGTAGGTAATATTCAAAAACTTCCAGAATATGACATTTAAAATGTTTTAAAAACAGACTTTCTGGACAGTCAGACTCATCTGCTCCTGGCAGCACCAATTTACTTCAAAGAGGAAGATGGGCACTGAAGACATTCCATGGGGAGTTTAGTTTCTTGGCACAAAATGGCCTGCTGGGCAAAGAACTGCTCTTGCCTGGACCATTTGATGATATGTTATATAGACTGGACATGCAAGACCCATGGGAAAAATGACCACTAAATTTTGCCGAAACAAGGTGAGATGGTCCTTCAGGTTCCTGCTTCCCAGAGGAGACTGCCAAATATTCTACAGGACACAGGGAGAAGCAACTGAGAGACTCTAGACCTACAGGCTGAAGATGGATGCCCCAATGTTACAGAGGAACTTTGGATGACTGTCCAGGCAGCCAGCTGTCTCTGTCATTCCCAGAATTTTGGAAGTTGCTTACAAAGCATTTCCTGTTTACTTAGGTAATATTATATCTTTCTGGGGTCTTTGATGTAGTTGAAGACTAGACAGTTATAATTTTCCTTGGTTCTGATAAAAGATTAATTAGATATGAAACTTTAGACTCACAAATATAGGATAGATAGAATATTTTCTTTAATTTTGCCAAGTACAAATAGACTAGATATTGTAATTGTAATTCCTGCTTGATAACTGTTCTATGACATGTAATTTTACTATGTTAAAGTTAGAACCTTCCTTTTTGATTAGACAGAAAAGGGGAAGTGCTGTGGGATGTCTTTCTCTATGCTATGAATATGTGTGGCTCCCACTGAATAATAAATAAAACTGTTTTGGCCTATGACAAGACAGCTTAGAGGCAGGCAGAAAATCCAAGGAGAGAGACAAGAAAGAGAAAGGCAAAGTCTAGGGAGATACACCAGCTAGCTCATCGCCCAAAAAGCAACAAGATGCCAGCAGACTGGTAATGCCCAGCCACATGGCCACATATAGATTAATAGAAATGGGTTGAGTTAAGTTATAAGAGCTAGCTAACAGGAAGCCTGACTCATAGGCTATACAGTTTGTAAATAATATAAGCCCCTGTGTGTTTACTTGGGACCAAGAGGCTGAGGGACACGGGTGGGAGAGATTTGCCTGACTGCAGGGCAGGACAGAACAGAGAAACTTATGGCTACACTCAGTTGCAGCAGAAGACCCCAGAATTTTGGAAATGCCAGTACCATGGGATGACCAGGAAAAATAGCAAAGTGATGGAGTAAAGCCAGCTGGAGCCTATAAGATAAGCTGTGCATGCTGCAGAAGGCAGAGCCTGAGAAGTGATCCAAGTCCTCTGGAAGGGCCCAGAAGATGTGAGTGGGTCCCAGACATTGGACATTGACTTATTTATGCAATGGGAGCTCAGTTTTACTTTGATTTGATTGTGGTTCTTCCCTCTATAAGTAAGAAAATTTAGGTAGGCAGTGGTGGCACACGCCTTTAATTCTAGTACTCTGAGGCAGAAGCAGGTAGATCTGTGTGAGTTCAAGGCCAGCCTGGTCTACAGAGCTAGTTCTAGGTCAGCCAGGGCTACACAAAGAAACCTTGTCTCAAAAACAAATAAATAAAAAACCCAAACAAACAAACAAACAAACAAAAGGATTAAACTTATTTTTTATTTTATATTAGCTCAAGTTGGGAGACTTTCAATTGTAAGAGATTTCAGACTTTTTTTTTTTTATTAAGAAACTGAATTTTTAAAGTGTTTGAATTTGTAAGACTGGGACTTTTTAAGTTTGTAAAATGTTTTATATTGTAATGTTTATATTAATGTATGATCTTGGAGATGAACAAGAGAGGAAAGATTGTGGCTTTACAGTGATGTGTTTGTGTGTAAAGTTGACAAGGGGTCATTGTGCTGGGTAGTTGTATGTCAATTTGACACAAGCTGAAGTCATCTGAGAGGAAGGAATCTCAATAAAGAAAATGCCTCTATAAGATCAGGCTGTAGGAAAGCCCTGTAGGGTATTTTCTTCACTAGTAACTGATGGGGGAGAACCCAGCCCATTGTGGGTGGTGCCATCCCTGCGCTGATGGTCCTAGGTTCTATAAGAAAGCAGGCTGAGCAAGCCATAAGGAGCAAGCCAGTGAGCAGCTCCCTTCCATGGCCTCTGCATCAGCTCCTGCTTCCAGGTTCCTTCCAAGCTAAAGTTCCTGCCCTCACTGCTTTTGATGATGAACTGTTATATGAAACTGTGAGTGAAATAAATCTGTCCTCCCCAAGTTGCTTTTGGTCTTGGTGTTTCATCACAGCAATAACAATCCTAACTAAGACAAGCCTCTTCCTGGGTTTTTTTATGGGGCCATAGTCTGTAGGCTACCTTTTATCTGCACTTGCCTTCTATATTTCCAGAGAATAATGACTTGTTTGTCTGCAGGTGCTATATCTAGAATAGCAGCATGGAGCAGGTACTCAAATAATAGCCAATTTTCCTTTCAGATTATTCCGTGTTCTGTGGTTTTTGAGATGAAAACTCCTAAGTCTACAGCTTTTGGCCCTCATAATACCTTCCCCCAGGAATGTGTGAATTTTGTCTGTGAGCTCATCCTTGTCAAGAATTTTCTCCCATGTGTGCCTCCTTAGGAGGCTTTGTTGACTCTAGAAGGTCAGTATCTCAGCCTTGGCAAGTGTCTAAAAGTTGTGCATGCATGTGCACACAAATGCATAGTACAGACTTCAAAGCTTTGATTTATTTTAGAGAGAATTTTTTTTTCTGGCCACAGTTCAGGGAGTCAGCCAGCTGTGGGTGGAGACCCTGTGGTGAGGAAAGACTTTCTAGTCTTTGATTCTTGGCTTTTTTCAAGGAGCTCAGTTCTAATTGTATACCAAGCCTGTATTTAGTCCTTTCTCTGTTGCTAAAACAAAATGTCTGTGCCAGGGCAACATACAAAGCCCACAGTTTTGAAGACTGAAAGTCCAAACTGGGCAGTTAGACATCTGGTGAGGGGCTAAGGTGGGTAGAATCACAATGATAGAATGTGTGTGACAGAGATCAAAAGGCACATCAGATTTAGGGGCTAGGTCACTCACTGTGTAAGACCAGTATCAATCCCTCCTACGGGCATACCCCAATGACCAAACCATGAGACCCTGCTACCTTTCAACACCACTACACTAAAATCTAAGCCTCTGGCATAAGGATAGGTGTGGAACAACTCACATCCAAACCACAGTGTTGTAGTTTGAATCTGTAGTGTCCTCACAGCTCATGCTTGAAACACTTGATCCCCAATTGATGGCACTATTTTTGGAGGTTCTAGAAATTTGGGAGGAGACAGGTTATTCAGGGTGAGTCCTTGGAGGTTTACCCATGCACACTTCCTGTCTTTGCTTCCTGGTCTAAACTGTGATGTGGACAATGTCTGCCATGCACCCCCACCACCATGAATTGAGCTGCTTGGACATACCTTCCTACTGTAGTGGACTGAAACTCTCTGAACCAATGGGCCAGAGTAAGCAGTTCTTCCTTCGAGCTATTTCTATCAGGCACCAGGTCAGTGACTCAGGAGCAACAAATACATCCAAGAGCTCAGTTCTAGCCTGTGGGCAGGTCCCTAGGCTGCTGTCAGGTTTGGAAGCCTCATGCTGTTTCCATGACTGCTCTGTCAGAATCCCCTCATTCCAGTGCAGCTCAGCACTGCATTTTTGTGGTGGTTTATTTTATTCAGCAACCATGTGCATATAGAAAGACCCCTGTCTGTCTGTCTGTCTACCACCTTGAGCAGAAGATCCCCCATGCCTTTATCTTCACGGCACAGCCCACCAATTGCAGCTTGAGGATTCTACCTTGGACAACTGGTTTGCTGTCCCTCATAGCTCCTGGGCTTCTTAGTCTGCTCTTTAGAGAGCACATAGCCACCAAGCATGCTGCTGGGCACCCTGAGTACAGGCAGTAAACACCTTCTTGTTAAAGAAAAGTGCACCACTTTCTGTACTTTGCTACCAACAGCTGGTTGTGCTGGCTGATGCTGCCAGTCACCTCTCCCTCCAGCAACCACTGAAGCCTGTCCAAGAACTGAACCAAACAGGAAGAGATGGCAGGACAGTAACAAGAGAGATGAGGAGAAATGACAGGCATCCACACAGTCTTCAAAGCCATTGATTCTTGTGGAGCCTTTCAAGCCTAGTAGGAAAAGGCAGAATACATTTCTCCCAACAATTGTTGTGGCTCCTACATACAGGTTTCTATTAAGGGTGGATACAATAACAGTAGTAGCAGTAGTTAATACTTATGGAAACTTAAGACATGACACATGCAAAGTATCTTAAATACTATCAATATAAAAATAAAATATCATACTTATATTGATCTCCATTAACATGTGATACTAGGTGACAGGCATCAATCAAGGTGTCTCTGTTAATTCTCCTAACACAATTATTTACTATTATGACTCAGGGCACGGATGAACTTGAGGGGCAGAGGTTAAACAACTTGCCAAAAGTTACATGCCTATTCAGTGGTAGGGCTCTATGCTTTATCTCCAAGTATCCCTCTAGATTGCCTCCTCATGTGCCCTTTTGCATGCATCACTTCAGTCTTCAGAACAACTCCAGGTAGAATGATTATGACCTGCTTTTATAGCTCTGAGAAAGCAAGGAATTGGAGAAGCATGGCTACTGGGGATGCTGTGAATGTGTTGCTCTGATTGATTGATAAATAAAATGCTGATTGGCCAGTAGTCAGGCAGGAAGTATAGTGTAGGTGGGATAAGGAGAAAGGAGAAATCTGGGAGGGGAAGGCTGAGTCAGGAGATGCTGCCAGCTGCAGCCATGAGAAGCAGATGTTAAGATACTGGTAAGCCACGAGCCACATGGAAACTTATAGATGAATAGAAATGGGTTAATTTAAGATATAAGAACTAGATAACAAGAAGCCTGCCATGGCCATACAGTTTATAACTAAAATAAGCTTCTGAGTGATTATTTTATAAGTGGGTTGAGGGACTGCAGGAGGCTTGGTGGGACCTGGAGAGAAACTCTCCAGCTACAATTGGCACCCAATGTGGGGCAAGTGTTTCCACCTAAAACTAAAAAAGAAAAAGAAAAAAAAGATTCCAAAATGGAGCTAAAAACAGCTTCCTAATAGTCTCTCTCAAGTTGTTGGCAGCCTGTGGGCTTGAGCTACTCTATGGTGGGTTCATGGCTTGCGGGCTTGACCTGCATGCAACATGGCAGATTCTAAGCTGTGCAGTATGCTGCATGATGGATATAGCTTTTGCTAGTTAAAAAAAAAAAAAAAAAAAAAAAAAGGTTTCTGGGCTACATGCTGCCTTGATGGAAGTGTAAACCCACTGCTTCCCAGAGTTGGTTCCCAGAACTGGAGTTAAACATAGTTCCACCATGTTGGGAAGCTGAGGTGGGAGAAAAATGCTGCAGTTTAAAGCAACAGATTCACAATAAGACAGATTCAGATAGGATAAACCTCTAAATGGTTTACAATGTATGTAAAATGTACATAGGCTTGAAAGAGAAAAAAGTAATATGTACAATGTACAATTATATAAAAAAAAATAGGTAGTTTAAAAAAATAAAGTCTTTAAAGAGAAAGTAAAAGTAATATAAAAAATAAGCCACATAGAGATGGATATCACACAAGGAATCTGGATTGTGTTGTCGTTGGGATTTTTAACTGTAGAAAGACATTTGATTATAAAGACTGCTCAGTTAAACAAATATGTATATTTTAAAGGTACCTTTAAATTTGGATTTCTGGGGCTGAGTTAAGCATGGGGCATGGTACCTTCCATCACACACAGGCATACTTAACATGTTAAAGTCCCTGGGTGTCTTTCAAAAATAAAAAACAATTTGGTTTTTAAATCTGTACAGTTTAAAATTTTTCTTCTTATAGCATATTCATATTTCTTAGACAGTTAGGTCATAGCCCAGACAGTATATTCAATGCCACCCTCCCCAAAGTTGGCAACTCAAAATCTTGCTACATATGGCTTTAAAAGTCATATTAATTAATCTTAAGCAGGATGGGCAAACTTTTTTTTTTTTGTAAAGAATCAGATTATAAGTATTTTTCAGCTGTGTGGGCCATGCCACTGCTGCCACAGAAACCATAGGCCATGCACTTGTGAACATATGAGAAGGGCTGTCTTCCAGTAAATTTTTATTTGTAAAGCTGATAATGAGCCAGATCTGGGCAATGGGCTGAAATTTGTTCATCTCTCACCAAAGAATAGAGAGCTTTTCTAAATGCTCCTTCAATGCCTCCCTCCAAATGTCCCATTCTAGCACATAAGGCCTTCCCACCCTTATAGTTAAGTCCTTTTATAGATATTAATATCAAGGTACTATGTAATAGACAGAAGCAGGTCAGTGTGATGCCATGGGTAGCTATTGGGGTTGGGGAATGGCAAAACGGGGGTTATTCCACAATATGAACAATGTAAGCAGTTAATAAGGGGTAGGGAGTGTGTGTGTGTGTGTGTGTGTGTGTGTGTGTGTGTGTGTGTGTGTGAATGTATGTTGAGAAAGACTGATTTGAGGTGCGGTCCTGTCAGGAAAACATGTTAACACTGTGGCGGTCAGGGCCTACGGTCAGGCATGGATGAGAAGGTACATCATGAAGGATACTCACGACCAGTAGAGCAGCATGAGCAGGAAAGGACAGATGATAAGGGCCTGAAGCACCTGCCAGTCCCGGCATAGTGCAGCCAGCCCCGGCATGAGGAACTGGCCTGCCATGGCCACGAAGCTTGCCACCATGGTAATCATGAACCGTTTTCCTGGAGGGCACAGCTCTATTCCTAGAAAACAAATAATATGGGAGATGTGAGTGCCACTTGCTTGCCTGATGGCTGGGGAGTCCCGTGCTGGGATGTCATTGGATACATGGGGGAGCTGAGGCCTGATGGGGAAGAGAGGGAGGTCATTGCACCAGGTCACAAAATAAGCTGGTGGGAAGGACATGACATTTATAAGTGCTCAGCTCAGGAACCAAGATATGCCGCTTGTGGAGACAGTCTGCATTGCTCATTATCTCCGTTCCTTTGCTCTTTGGCGTTGCAGAACTTGCTGTGCAGTTGGTCCCCTTGCTGCCCATGCCATCCCCTTCCCTTCCCTTCCTAGGATATGCACCAGGTCAATATTCTGAGGACCCTCTCAGCCTCTGCATGGGTCATCAGCAAGGTCTCCAATCTCTTTCCACCTGCATGGCCATCCTTGCTTCTTGCCTCACACCAGTACTCAGTGAAGATATCTCCTCTGTGAAACCAGAACACCATTGCTGTACAAAGTAAAAGCAAAGCCACCTGGGGCACACTATGACCTAGCAGGAATGCCCCTGCACTGTTCTGAATCCTGTTGTCCATTGATGTGGGGATGTGGTGTGTTCTTCCCCAACAGTGGCCATTTCTAATTCATCAACAGAGCTGCACAATGGAAAGAAATATCTGTCTTCAACCAAGACCCACTAAATGGAATAGACCACAATCTCTCCTGCCTACAAGAAACCATTCTCTGCATTTGACCCTTTGTAAAAAAACCAACCAAACAAACAAACAAACACTGTCTGAGTACTCATGGGACAATCCATATGGACCTAATACATGAATCCCTATAACAATTGCCCTTGATATTAGAAAAAGTAGCTGGGTTCTACACACACACACACAAACACACACACACACACACACACACACACACACACACACACACACACACACCTATAGACCATGCAGATTTATTTGCTGTTGTTTTTCTACATTGTGCAATAGTCACTAAATTTTTCTTTCTTGATTTTCTTTTAGGGGTTGGCAGTTAAAATGATTAAAAGAGAAAAAGAAGAAGGATCCCTTAGAAGAAAATACTCTTCCTGCCTTCAGGTCCAGAGCCTGTTCAATAACTTGACCTTGTGGCTTGGTTACAGTAGCTTATCTGCTGGCTGTCCAGAGACCACAGCAGGACAGGAGGTCAAAGGCAGTAGGCAGGGGACAGATGAAAAGGAAAGTGGATAAATCACACTTGGCTACAAGGATATCATCAGCCCTAATGAGCACAGGGCACCGCGCCAGACAGCGTCTACACCAGCTCACTGCAGAAGAAATACAATCCTGTCAGCAATTTCTGCCCCTCCCTGGCCACAAATAGTCATTATTACAGCTCCTGGTGGACAGGAGAAACCTGCTCTAACTGGATAAAGCTTATAAGGAACACTTTTGTCATTGGACTAGGAAAAGAGGATGTCAGGGCCTTCCTGGGCCATTTGCTGTGATGCCATCCCTCTCTGTGTCCCAGCCCAAGCTCACTTAACTGGTACTTCTTAGCATGGCAGGGTGTGAAATTTCTGCTCCAGAATGCTAAAGTCTTTTCTGAATGGACTAATAGTTGTGTTTTAATTTTCACTCATTAAGCATAAGTAGACTTGTTATGGAAACCAGGAACCTGTATCAGCCAGAGTAGGCTCAATATTGGAGGCCTGACACACTAGTAAAAAAATTTAGCACACCTATGACCTTTTAAAGAGGACAGAGGGATGATGTTGGAGGAGTCTGAAGGATTCGTGCTAATGAGTTTGCTAGTATAACAGATTGTATACTGCTTGTTGCTTTTCTCTTCACTACCTCTCTTTAATTTAGTGACACAATTATGTGAAAATACCCACAACTGCAGTAGTGCTCCATTGTCTGTGATTTTTGTTTCCCATACTTTGGTTTTCTATAGTCAAACACAATCTGAAAATATTAAATGGGAATTCCATAAATAAACAATCCATACATTTAAAAAATATGTGCTTATAATTATTGTGCATCTATGTGCACCTTTACATGGGTTTCTGGGATCAAATGTTGCCAGGCGAACATAGCAAGCAGTCTTACCTACTGAGCTGTCTCACTGCTCTACAGCCAGTTCATTTTAAATTGTACATAATTCTGAGGAGCAGGATGGAATCACTGGGGTGAATCAGCTCTCTGTCTAACATATCCATGCTGTGTAAGTCACCTGCTAGCTAGTCACTCAGTGATGTCTCAGTTGTCAGATTGACTATCATGCCATTGCATTTCACAGGGGTGTGTGTGTGTGTGTGTGTGTGTGTATCATTTCTCTCCATGACATATCCATGGTATATAAGTTACCTGCTTGTTAGTAAGTGATGTCTCAGTTTTCAGACTGACCACAATGCCATCACAATCCTTGGGTGTGAATACCCCTCTGTCTGACATACCAAAACTGTATCCTAACTGTTTAACATTGAGCAGTTTCAGTTTTCAGAGTAACTGGCATGCCATCCCACTCCATGAGAATGAACTGTTCCTCTTTCCTACATGCCCACTCTGCAGAAGACCTTGCCCCTGGCCATTCAGTGACATTTCACTTGCCCAAAAGAGCCTGTGATGCCACAGAGCTTGTGCTCGGGTGACCCTTATTTTAAACATCATAATGGCCACGAACCTATGGAATAGTAATGCTGGAAATTCAGATACCCAAAAGAGAAGCAATAAGCGCTCCTTTATAAAAGGACAGATGAAAACCACAGAAAAGCAAAGCTGTGTGAAGGTTGTGGAGATCGACAGGAAGAAAGCAGCACAGTGTTCACAGGGCTTGGTTCTTGCCCAGCTTTTAGGCTTCCACTGTGATCTTGGGATACACCGGCACCCATAAGGAAGGGGTTGGGACTGACATCCCATTCTTTCAGCCGGCACTGCTCTCTCGGTGATGCCTCATCTCACACACTAATCTACGGTTCTGTGTAGCTGGAAGAGCAATGAAACTTCCCAGATCAGGATCAACATTTGAAGATGAGCGAGGAAAGTGGTGTCTTGATGGGCAGGTGACTCTTATAATCTCCTCTGGCTGCCAATGAGTTGTGATAGCTACTGTATTTATTAGTGTGACTATCAGTATGACCACTGTTAAACGGTCCTAACTTTTCTTCTAGAGCTCCTCTTTGTAAGTGGCTGAATGTTCTACGTCTTGTGCCCCAAGTGGGATCCACAGACCTGCAGTGTCTGCATCATATGTGAATGGGCCAGGCCTGTGGAGCCTACATTTGAACAAGTTCCTTAGCCTAGCTCTCTAATTGCCTCTCACAGAGTGTAGAGGATGGAACTGTTTACTGTCTTCTGACCTCTCCACCTACTTGTGGTTGGAATCCTAGCACAGACTTAGTCTGACTTCAACAGCAGGTGCACAGTGGACCAGTATCAGCTATTCTTGCTTTTCTGCTGGGGAGGGGCAGTGATGTCAGTGGGGCACAGGTGTGATCATTTGCTGATAGCTACCCTTTTTGTGCCTTAACTCACCAGAAATTCCTTCCAGACTGCCTGAATCTAATGATGGTAGCTATAAAAATGTGATGAAAACAAAAAGCAATTATCAAGGAGCCACATGCATTTTAGGCTTGCTATTCCTTTTGGAAGGTGAGAAATCAGGCTAGCTGAAAGGGCACAAAAAGCATCTATCAGCACTTGCAAGCACTAGCCCTGTGCATCATTACTATAAACGATGGTCTGGTTATCACTCAGCTACTCTGGTCTCATCATCCACAGCGAGACATATTTGGTCCTATTTATTGTTCATCTGATCCAGTGATTTTTTTTCAGAGTAGGCCTGAAGTTTGTTCTATAAGATAAGATAAAGGTAAGAGGAATAATGCTCCTTCATGCTCCTCTTTATATTTTATTTCATGAAAGGTCAGAACTGAGGTGTTGGGATATAGTTCAATGGTTCAGCACTTGCCTATGTAGAGCCCTGGATTCCCAGCATTGTAAGAAGCAAAACAAAATACCAAAAGAGCAAGAAATAGAAATAGGTAAATCCCAGAAGCCCACATCAAAAATCTCATTATTAAAATGATTTTTCCTCTCCGGCTATAAGGGAGAAGGGTTACAAGCAACCCTTAGAAATTGGATATGATGGTTAATCCTTACTGTCAACCTGACTGAGTTTGAACATCAAGGAGACACATCACTGGACATGTTTGTAAGGGCATTTCCAGAGAATTTTAACTAAGAAGACACACCCTGAATACAGATGACACTCAAAGCTCGTAGTTAAAAAATATACCCCATGTTTCATGTTTATGTAAGACACCTCTCCGGTAGAGATCAGTGTTCTCAGTGACTGTCATGAAGCACAGTCACCCAGAGCCTCTGAGTCACTGGCTCAGGACCTTTCTGTATCAAACTATTAACACTGCGGTATCCTGGAGAGCTCAGCAGAATCCCAGAGCCCCTGCCAGTGTGGGCGTACAAACCGCACACCTGCCTTCCAAACCTTGTCCAGGATCTGAGTTAGCAAAGCTTTGGCATTCTCCTCCCACACCCTCTGAAGCCCCACAAGCAGACATTCTCATTTTACTTTCCCCTGGAGTCAGCAATCCTAAGCATTTAGTTGAAAACAAGCAAGCAAACAAACAAACCATAACCCGTAACATTTGATACCGATCATAGAAAAGCAAGTCCCACCTACAATGCACACATGAGTAGAACACAGCCTTTATTGTATACTAAATACTTATTTTTGGAGGTGCTGGGTGTGGAAACCAGTCCTCACATGGCACATGCTGAGCGAGTATACTTCTGCTGAGTTGAGCCACACCCCCAGCCTAGACTTTGTTTTTAAAAATGGTGTGTGCGCTGACAGAAGGTAGGGAGAAATGCACATTCTCTTGGGATAAAGTGTTCTGGACTTCCTTAGCTCACAAGATTCTTCTGGATCTGGGTTGGCTAGCAACAAAAGGAATATATTAACGGGCTGACACTGTTTAAACCAGAGAACTACAAGTCCTTAGAATCTGTGTCCTTGGAACAAAGTGTGCCTTGAAGGGGACAGGCTGAAGTAACGACTATGGCTGGTGTATGTGAGGGGAGGGGCGGGTGCTCATGGCTTTAAGCCCCTCCCCTGCCTCTTCCATGCTAGTAAAGTCAGCACCTTTGTGCTTTTGTTTCCTTGGGTCAATTGGAAATGATAATCATAGCTGCACCATACATGGAACAGTCAGATCTAGGAAAGTCCTGTCAGTCAGACTTTCTGTTGTTTCGATACAAGCCTGAAGTGAACAATCTAAAGTGGGGAGGGTTTGTTTCAGCTCACAGTTTCCTTCCATCGTGGTGTGAAGGGTGGACCGGAACAGAGAGCTCACCTCCTAACAGCCAGGAAGTATACAGATACTGTCAGGTAAAGCCCAAGAGGCCACCTGGGAAGCCCATCTTCTGGGTCAGCCTTTGTCCCAAGGTTGTGAGGGCGCAAGCGGGGTGAGGCTCACAAGCTGCCCCTCCTTCCTGTCACACAGATCCCTTTGTAGGGCATGTCACCTTGGACATGGAGCCCTCACTCAGACACGTCCTTTCTTCCACTGCTCCTCACACACAGGAACCCAGGAAGAGCAGTCATGGTTGGAGACTGAATGGAGGCGTGGCAAGGCTTGCAGGAGAGAGATACACTCACTGTTTCTGGTGAACTGAGCAAGGAGACAGGAGAACTTTTATGGATTGTTCTACACACAAAGACCTTTCTAGGCAAGGCAGCACTTGCAGTTCACACAGCCCACAACTCTGCCAGGCCCAAGACCTGGCTAAATTGTATAGTTCAACTCTAACAACACAGATTAGGGCTTTTCAAAATCCACTGTCCTTATGAATGGATTCACCTGCTCTCTCATACTCCTCTGACCTCAGATAGATTAGCAGCCCATTTCAGCCAGTGGAAGAAAAACAGGAAGACCCTGTTTTCTCAGGTGCTACCTCCTGTATCCCAGCTCCTGTTCAGCCTTAGGGCCACTGAGACCACGTGGTGGTCACCAGATGCTCCTAGACCAGTAGTTCTCAACCTTCCTAATGCTGTGACCCTTCAATACATTTCTTCATGTTGTGGTGATCCCAACCATAAAATGATTTCATTGCTACTTCATAATTGTAGTTTTGCTACTGTTATGAAAGGTGATGTGAATAATGTGACCCCTAGGGGGCTTCGATCCACAGGTTGAGAAACACTAGTCTAGAAGACTGCTCCATCAGTTTACACTTCAAGGCAGAGGTCTGCAGCTGCTGCACCTGGCCCCACTGTGTCCCACTCTCCTCCATTACTTGTTCCTTCCTGCCTCTCTCTTCATTGTGTCTGGAAGTAGAAGGCAACATTTAATGATTACTGCCATGGGCAAGGACACAGGCTCGGAGATCCTGGAGACCAGCTCTTCAGCCATGTGATTGTGGGATCCTTATTATAGCCAGAGAGCCTGAAATTGCTGGGCACAGAGACCCAAATAGCATCCCAAGGTAGAAAGCTGCTATTATCATGACAGCTCCAAGCCTTCCCTTCCAAAGAAAGACGTCATCTTTCCTCTTAGTTAAGACCTGCCAACTGACCGGTAATGACCTAAGGGGTTGGAAAAGAATGGCTTTATTCCTTCAGAGAAAAAAAAAAACTCAAGCCAGGGGAACTTTTAAGTATTTCCTACAAATCACATTCTACTGTCTGCCAGATATACAGATGTGGACAGTGAAATGCCAAGTTGTAGAGGCAATGCATTATTAACTATTGGTACCTAGCATATCACCAGTGCTCTGAGCATGGTAGGCCAGGCATGTCAGCAAGCATTTTTTAAAATACATTAAATTCATTTAATATACACAGATCTACAATGTAAATATGACTGTTAAAGTTCGTTTTACATAGAGGAACATGAAGGCTTAGAATGATTGAGAATCTTGTTCTAAATCTTACATGAAGAAACAAGGTAAGAGTCTGCATGCTGCCCACGCCTTTGCTGTAGTCAGAAGTTGTCTACACATGGGCCAGTATCTAAGTTCTGAGGAGGCAAAGCTTCCCCGACTGCTCACAGATATTCCTTAGAGAAGAACTATTCTTCTCTAGTTTTTTTTTTTTAACCTGTGTCTTTTCCTGAGATTGCTAAAATTTTTGCTTTGCTTTCTTTTTAAAAATATTTTATTATTTATTTTTATTTTATGTGCATGAGTGTTCTGCTGGCATGTATGCATGTGCACTGTATGTGTGCTTGTTCCTGAGGAAGCCAGAAGAGGGGGCCAGGTCGCCCGGAACTGGAGTTATAGACAGTGGTAAACTGTCAAGCTGGGAACTGAACCCAAGCCCTCCATCAGAGCAGCCAGTGCTCTTCCTAGGTGTTGAACCATCTCTCCACCTTGTGCTTTCTTTTTCTGATGGTTAACTTTGAGCCAGGGTCTTGCTTTATAGCCCAGGCTGGCCTCGATCTTGTGATTCTAAAGCAACTTAGGGGAGAAAGTATTTCTTTTAGCTTGCAGGATACAGTCTATCATCAGAAAAGCAAAGGCAGGAAATTGAGGCAGGAACCTAGAGGTAAGAACTAAAGCAGAAACCATGGGGAAACACTGTCTATTGTCTTGTTTGGCTAGCTTTTTTATATACCCTAGCACCACCTATCTAGAGATGTGCCACCTACAGTGGGCTGGGCACTCCTACATCAACAGAATTGATCCAGGTGAGCTCTGTCACTGACTCCACAGAAGCTGTCCTGATGCATAGAAGTCATTAAAATCCACGCTGTGCACTCATATACTAGTGACAACTTAAGGCAATATCAACCACAAAGGCACGGTGAGCCCTAAAGTTCCATGTCCTTTCTAGATGACACATGGTTCCTTTAAAACTAACATTTCAATAGCTCAAATGAGGAACAAGGATTCAAACGCTCATTAGCTAATATTTTGGCTTTGCAGTATCTTGTTTAAAAACAATGAGTAGTGTTTGGCAGCATGTGCTTAAGAGCTTGATGACACTTTTAGACTCCTAATATTTGATAAAAGCAGAGAAAGTAGGGAAATGACTTTATATATCAGAACAACTTCATATAAATGTGATTCATGCATGCCAGACTGTCTACTGTGCATTTTTAAGCAAGATAAAGGATCACAGAAGGAGCCGGAGGCTGAAGGGTTCAGAACACAGGATGCTGACATTTAGTTTTCACAGGAAAGATTCTTCACCCTCAGCTCCTCGGGCACTGGCTTGGCTCTGGGTCGAATTCACACTCAGTACTGGATCATGGATGTATGATTCGATTATGCATTTGAGAAAGGGAAGCCTCCCAGGTCTTTGAGCTGGAAATCCTAGAGGAGTGCTGGCCACAAAAATAACCCTTCCAACTGTACCCCAGCTGCCAGAGGGCAGGGAAGATCTCCTAGCTTGCATTTCTTATGATCAGTATCTTTACTAGTGTTATTATTATTTTAAACAACATCTATTCATTTATCCTGTGTGTGTGTGTGTGTGTGTGTGTGTGTGTGTGTGTGTGTGTGTGTGTGTGCGCTTGCATGCACTTCCAGGGCACATGTGACATGGTATGTGTGACAGGGCATGTGTGAAGAGAAGAGGCCAGAGGACACCTGTGGGGAGTTGTTTTTTGACCTTCTTGATGTGGACTGAACTCAGGTCATCAGGCTTGGCAATAAGTATCTTAACTGAACTTTTGGTACTACAGTTGTTATTTGATGAGGCTGCCAGGCCATTTTCCTCTCTGTCTACCTCTTCTTCCCACTCTCTTCTATTAGGGATGGAATCCCAAGTCTTGGTGTATGCTAGCCTAGTGCCCTACCAGGGTTATACTCCTAATACTCCATCCTCTGTTGTATCTGCATTTTAAAATACCTTTCCTGAGGCCGGAGAGATGGGTTAGAGGTTAAGGTAGCCTGCTCTTGCAGAAGACCTGAGTTCAATTCCCAGCACCCACCTCAGGAGGCCTACCTCTGTCTGTTACTCCATCTCCGTAAGATCCAATGCCCTTTTCTAGCCTTCACGGATGTCTGTATTTATATTCATATATTTATACACGCTCGCGCACATGTACACACACACACAAAAAAAAAAAAATTTAAAATAAAAGTAAATCTCTAAAATGAGTTTTCTGGGCTTGTTGCTCTTTATAGAGGACCCGAGTTCAATTCCCAGCAGCCATATAGTGGCTTCCAAGTATCCAGTTCCAGGGGATCTGGAGCCCTCTTCTAACTTAATTTTCCATTGTCTCCTTCCCTCTGAAGTAGCCCCTACTACACCCGCTTCCCCATGGAATAGTCTTGGTGAAGAGGCCTAGTGACTTCTATCTTATCTAATTACTTCCCCAAGGGACTGTTAATCTGCTCTCCCATGTCTCAGTTTAATCTCTAAATTGGCAGTCTGATTAACTGCCAGGTTAGCTCCAGATTCACGAGTTTTGGAAGAAGATTCCACAAATGTTGTGTCTGTGCTTCAAGCTGCAGAGGGAAGATGATGAGTGAGCCTGAAGACAAGGCTGCCGTGTGGATTTACAGGCTGCTCCTCAGCTTCCGGTCCCAGCTTTATTCATCAACATTCTCTTACCAGCTACAGCTTCTTCTGCTGATCAGGGTCAGAATTGACATCCTTTCTCGGAGTGCAGAGCTGATCTGATTTTTCGTTCTGTCTTTCCTGGTATACTGGTCTTCATGTTAGTTATTTTGTAAAGAAGAATTTGACTTTCCAGTAATGGTCGTTCCCTTAGCCTGAAAATGTAGTCACTTTGGCAGCTGCAGCACCGTAGAGCTGTGGTCCCTCCTCTGGAGGGTGGATGTCATTTTCACGTGTCACCTACCCCACTAACCCAAGGGGTCCCATCTCACTCAGAATAGAAGCAAAGTGTTTGGGATGGCTCCAGTTGCTGTGTGCCCTCTCTCTACCACACTGGCTTCCCTAGGGTTCCTAGGCCTAGCAGGCTTAGCCCACTCAGGCTCCTGCCCAAGTACCATTGCACTGTGAGTGGTACTCCAAGGCCCCGCAGTTGGTGATTCCTGCTTCTTGCCTCCCCGGGTTCCCATCTTAGGGGCAGAGTTCTTTGGCATGGAGATGTGCATGACCACACACCTGTTGCTGCACCCTCACCAGGGATCTCATTGGACATGCAGTTTCCAGGACCCTGCTCAGACCTTTTCATTCTGAGAGTGGGGCTGGGCCCAGTAAGCTGGGGTGACAGACTTTGTAGTAACTCCAGTGCAATTCCCTTTTAAGGACCACTGTGGCATGCCCTCCAGATATGATATTTAACGCTCCTTATAACTAGGAGGACGAGGTGCCATTTTACCAGTCCATTCTAGAGATGGCAAAAACACATAGTTGGGAGGTCTAGAGAAGGGACCCGGAACCCACATTTCTGTTCTCAGGGACCCCTCCAGAAGCAGGGCTCTGAATACTGTAGGACTTACAGTATAGGTGGACTTCCACACATGCCAGCACCAAGGTCCCTGGTTAATATTCCCTTAGCAGCCCTGGCATATTAACACCAACAGCAACACAGGGGGCTGAAGTGTTTGCCACACCATGTGGCCCACCAGCCTTGGCACCATTAGAGGCTGGCTTTGCTGCCAATGCTAGGTATTCGACTTTCTTCTGTTGGGGGAAAAACCCTACCATATCACAACTTTCAATGCCCAAAGAGCAAGGCAGGCAGAGGCACAAAAGCCCTGGAGGGGTAAAGAAATTGAAAATTTCTATTTGAGATGAAAGAAATCTAGACTATGGAGTAGAGCTAGTGGAATTGGGTAGGCATATGTGGAACTGTGGGTGTGAGAGGGGAACGATGATGAATCACCAAGCTTTTGCCTTGCTTAACAACCTTTAGATTCAATTAGAAAGTAAAACACAGCCGAGGTCACAGGAAACATGACTAGGGTCAGGGTCTGACTTGTACTGCCAGTCTGCAGCCAGTGATCCCCATCCAACTCATATTATTCAAGGGGAAAATAAGGTCAGGGAGTGAGATGGTGGTAAAGGCAAGGCACGGTTCCAAGCCTCAGGCTCTCTGACCTCACCACACTGCCTTTGGAGAATATAAACAACAAGGATTGCTTGGAGTTTAGTTTGAAATTGAGATTATAATAAAAACAGAAATCAAATGTGATAAGACACATGGCAGTTAAAATTAGCACCCCTCCCTCCAAGGGGAGAACCCCTTTGTGTTGTGTTCAACTTAGAAACACCAGCCAGTTAAACATGGAGTCACATCAGGCTAGGAGCTCGAAAGCCATGGTTGAGAATCAGGTCCATTGAAATACTTTTAGTAGGCGCAGTTCTGAGACTGACTAGGACTGAGTGCCGCCATCCTGTTTTTAACAAAGCTTGGTCGATGGTGTCTGAGGTATAGCCTCCTGCACAGGAGGACGGGCCATGAGAGATTGATTCCACTACACCCTACTCCTCAGCCAAGTCCTGCCTCAGGACTTTAGCTGTTCAGCCATCTCTGTAGTGAATGTCTGCTGTCCAGATGTTCACCATGGAACACAGAGTAAGAGGGCAGAGTGCTCTCAGGTCCTAGGTAGGGGACTTCACAGGTCACGCTGTGGTCACCCCAATGCCATGCTGTGTGCCAAGTATGGGCTCAGCAAATAGATGCTGAGTAACGTTAATGACCTTCAAGTAATAGAATACTCCCCTAGTTAAATCCCCCAGTGTTTAAGCCAAAATTTTCCTCAGCTGGACTCAAGTTTATTCCACTGTGATTCTACTCACAGCTGTGTGGCCTCTGGGCAGACACTTAACCTCCTAAAACCTTAGGCCAGTTAAGAGGAGAATGGAGCATTTCTTTCGGAAGTTAGGATCTTCCCTCTCTGGGGACTCCATCTGTCTCCGGTTCTAACGTGAGTTACGAATGAGCTGGTGTGATCAGGGCTGCTCGGTGGGATCCTAGAGCCTGTGGACAGTCCATGTAGAGATTTGGCCCTCACCGGCCAAGCTGCAGTTCTGGAGTCAGCACTGGCTGGTGACTGTTGACGTGGAGCTGGAGGAGGGAGATGTCTCCACTTCTCTACATCACACCCATCTGATGGCTGCTTCTGCTTTTTTATTTTGGTGGGCAGGGGCGAGGGGTGTGTCTCTCTATGATGCCTAGGCTGGGAATAGAGGCACACACTATCACAACTATCTTACAGTTCCTTCTGGAGGAACTCATCCCTTCCAGAGACCTTTTCCTGATAGTTCAACTGACACATTGCTGGTGGTTACTGCCCCTCATTGCTCTCACAGGTAAAAGTACTGTAAGTCCACATCTCTAGTGTGCTGCTCACACTCTACCCTCCACCCCTGTTTATTTTCTCACCTGCTGTCCTCCTCAATGCTCTTGCCAAGCCCCTTCCTTCCATTTCCACTCTGCTGACTTGGTCCACCTAAACCTGTTCCTCCTACTGTCACTGCCTAGTTCTTCCTCCATTCTCCCCAAACACCCTTCTTCCGCACCCCAGAACTATGTTCTGTATGCCTAATGACACCCTTCCAAGTAGCCCAGGCTGGCTTCAAACTTACTATGTAGTCAAGGATGACCTTGATCTTCCTGGCTTCACCTCAAAGTGCTAGGATTATAGAGGTACACCATCATGCCTGGACAATCTCTCTCTCTCTCTCTCTCTCTCTCTCTCTCTCTCTCTCTCTCCCTCCCTCCCTCCTCTTCTTCCCTCCCTCTCAACAACCCTGTATTGTATCCAGTAACATTCTTTTTTTTTTTTTAAAAATGTATTTATTATGTGTATAGTGTTCTGCCTGCATGTGTGCCTGCACACCAGAAGAGGGCACCATGTCTCATTACAGATGGTTGTGAGCCACCATGCTGTTGCTGAGAACTGAACTAAGGACCTCAGGAAGAGCAGCCAATTCTCGTACCTTCTGAGCATCTCTCCAGCCTCCAGTGACATTCTTATTTGCAGCCCAAGAGACCTAACCCACTGCTTCCATAAATACAGCAATACAGAAAGTGAAGAAAGATGCCCTGGACTTTATCCCTGGGATCCACATGGTGGAAAGAGAGAAGTGATTCCCGAAAGCTGTCCTCCACACACACACTATTGCATGTATAAACTCTCAAACATACACAAATAGAACTAAATTCAAAACAAAAATTAAGACAGTAGATGACCCTGCAGTTACATCTTTCAAATTATAACATTTATAGTTGCACGGTAGCTTTTACTCTGAAAAGAACAATGCTATGAAAGAATCAGAAGTCTATGCAAGCTGAAAAGAGGTAGTCCGCAGATGAGTTCCATTCTGTAAACAATATAGGGCTTCTTCTCGAGTCTGAAAAGACTGCTGCGTTGAGCCCAGAGTCGCTATTGCATTGAGAGGGACCACAGAGCAGGGAGCAAGAAAGGGGCTGAGAAAGGGGCCCATGGATGAAGTGATGCCTAGGCTGAGCCCTGAGAGACGTGGAAAGGTGCTAGAGGAAGACATGGGGATACAGACAATCTATCTCAAAGGTAAAGGCAGGACAAAGAGAGGGAGTAGCCAACCACTCCGCAGAGATCTGTAGCTCTTTTATCATCAGCCTCTGGCCATTCACTGTTTCAGGCTCTGGAAAGTGTCTTCTAGTTCTGAGAAAATATAAGCAGTGTCTCCCACTACCTGCACCGAGGTAATGACAAATTGTCTGGCACACGGGCCTTTGGTGGGTGGGGATCAGTCTCTGACTCTGCCCAGCTTTGTTTCCTGCTCCTTTGTGGGAGCAGCCCTGGACCTTGGTGAGTACCTTAGAGTTTTAACCTATGATGCTGAAAGACTAACATCATTTTTCAGACATGTGCAATTAAAATTGTCTGTACCCAGTGCTGGGGAGATAGCTTAGTAGATAAGAGTACTTGCTATGAAATCTAGAAGATATGAGTTCAAATCCCCAGCACCCACATTAGAAAGCCAGGCATGGCTGTACATGCCTGTAACTCCAGCATTGGAGGATAAAGACAGGTGGATCCTGGGAGTTGGCTGGTTAGACCACTTAGCCAAATAAGGAGTTTCAGGTTTGGAGATACTCTGTCTCAAAAAAGTAATAAAGGAAGACTCCACACATCCAAATCTGGCTTCTTCATGTGCACACACAGACAGGCAAGCACACCTGCACACAGCTATGCTCGTAATGGCCGAATCCTCCAGAACCCTTTTCTCTACCTTCTTCCCTCCCTGTGGGGAGGTTTCATGGCCTTAAAGCCTCCCCTACAAAGCCAGTGTGACTCAGAAGAGTGGCTTGGAGTGGTGTGGGTGGGAGACAGGGGCACTGGAGTTGAAGTTGGCTGGAATTTCCATTTTCTAAGTACTCGCCATGTGACCTTGAGCAAGGTGTTTAAACATACTCTTACAAAGTGACAACAGAGACGGCCTGGGTGAACTGGTTCTAAGAGTGGGCTCAGGCAAAATGCCTGCACTTTCACTCAGTGCCTGGAACAGCACTCGAGTGTAAAAACTCAGGGACACAGTCAAACAGCTATGGCCGGCCTTGGGGCTCCTGCCCCCCCTTGTCAAGCAGTGACAGCATCTAAGACAAAATGTCCCTTTAGTTCCAAGGAACCACAACACAAATGAACTTCTGTAAATGCTTATAATTTGCAAAAGTTGGGGGCTTTTTGCATGAGAATGGCAGCTTGTAGAGTGACATAATTTTTAACCACAACCCTTTCCCAAAATGTTCCTTTGTGGAAAGGCAAAAACTGATTTTCAAAGTCCCACATGAAAAAGCACCAGACAATTGCCACAGTCAATGTCTAAGGTGACACAACACAATCCTTGTGGGAAACAGACCAGGCCGCCTGTGAAAGGCTGGCCTGTCAGGAGCTGGAGCCTAAGACCACAGAATCTGCGGCTTGAGAGCGGTGGCAGGACAGGGGCACTTCGTGCATTTGGAAAGAGATGGAAGCAACCGAGGATGAAGTCACTCTGTGTGAAAGAGCCCTGTTTCCACACCACATTCCTTCAGTTAAGTGGACTGGACTGAAGTCGGCCTCAGGTTGCACGCACACAGTGGCCGCACCACCACACATGCCTGCCTGTCACCTCTAGCCACTCAACACCACTGGGACAGTCTGCCACGAATCTAGGGGTCCTGAAGATTCTTGGTTCTGAAGGAAATGCATTCCCAATATAAAGCACTTCACAGAAAGTCTCCACCCCGAGTCCTTAGTGGCTGATGAGATTCACCTGAGAAGCCCTCTCAAGTGGCAAGAACTTTAGAAAGCATTCGCTCCATGGGGAGGAAAATGTGAAGTGACTCAGTGCTGGCAACCGAGGACTCACCAAACACAACTGTTATCGCAAAGCCAAACTTGCACACGGCCCAAGAACCACTTCTAGGTGAAGTTACACATTTGAAGTTCAACTTTGGTAAGATGTCTGTCTGTCTGTTTCTCTCTGGAAACCCTGGATTAGACCAGTCCCCCATCTAGGGGTCCAAACCATGAAGACACAGGAAAAAAAAATCACAGTACTCTACTGAGATGGGAGTCACAAGTGCCGTTCCCAGGGTATCAGGTGACATTCAGATGTAAATGTCGCCATAGAAAAGCTGCAGCAGACATCTGGGGGCGCTCCCAGTCTCATAGGCATCGCGGACCCAGTGAGCACAAGAGAACGGGGGGGGGGGGCCACCCACTGTGAGCAGAGCTCCCCAGTGGAGCATTGCGGGTGGGGAGAAATGGCATAGCAACGCGGGAAACAAGTCCAGGCTAGACCTGTCTCCACGCTTGGCTAAAATATAACTCAAGCAATGTGCTTCGGGAAAAACAGATCATGTAAATTATTTAAAATAAAGTTAACTCGTTTTTCTTTAGTTTTGCTTTTTAATGATAACAAATCTCTGTACAGTTTCCCCACTGCCTAAATAAACCTGAGCTCCTAAGTGGTTATATATGTTTTGATTTGTGGACTGCAGAAGTTATCTGATCAGCAGAGTTAAAAAGATAATCCAAAGTGAGTGATTATGAAGCCAGTGGTTTATACTGGAGACTAATAAGGAGACTTAAAATTCAGGTATGTCTGTGTGAAAACAAACAAACAAACTTATTTTCAGTTACCATTTTATCCAGGATAGAGCTTTTAATTTCAAACAAAACCCAATGGGGCTTGGTGTCTGTGCTGGATAGTTTTATGTCAACTTGAATTTTCTTAAATAGCGATTGATCGATGGGGGAGGTTCCGGCCCATTGTGGGTGGTGCCATCCCTGGGCTGGCAGGCAGGGGTTCTTTAGGAAAGCTATCTGAGCAAGCCATGATGAGCAAGTCAGTAAGCAGCGCTCCTCCATGGCCTCTGCATCCAGGTTCCTGCCCTGTCTGATCCTGTCCTGACGTCCTTCGATGGTGATCTGCAAGTGGAAGCCAAATAAACCCTTTCCAACCCAAGTTGCTCTGCTTTCGCCATGGTGTCTCATCACCACAATGAAAACCCTGACTAAGACAGTGTCTTAAGGACATGTGTCTCTTTCACATGATTTGAGTCCGTCAAAGAAATCCTGTAGCCAAGAAATCCTTTCATTTGAAAATAAAGTTGAAAGGAAAGCTTCCTTCCATTCAGACACCCAAACAGTAAACATGTCTTTCTGCACAGGGCCCCAGGACTCAGCACTCTCTTGCTCTCTCTCTTTCCCCCACTCTGTTCCCTTTCTAAATACAGAGATCTCTGAGAGTGGTGCTTTATAAAACAAGGCTTCCCTGCCCCTCAGCAGACTCCCTTGGGGTCCTATACCCAGATCAGCCTAAGCAGCCAAATGTTCCGGGCGGTCCCTGGAACCTGGGATATGTTAAAGCTTAAGAATCCTCAACAGTAAGGGCTGGAGAGGTAGCTCAGCAGCCAAGAGCACGTACTTGCCCTGCAGAGGACTGGCGGTTAGTTCTCCACACCCATGTCAGGTGGCTCTCAAGCACTTATAATTCTAGCTCCAGGGAGGCTTTGCTACGTCTGGACTCTGTGAACATTTGCACTCATGTGCACACACCCCATCTCCATATAAACATAATTAAGACATTAAAAACACATCTTAAAAAAAAAAAATCTCCACTGTCAAATGTTGGTAGATACCTGGGACTTTTTCAGTTGCCTCAAACACCATCACAGAAGCGACACCTTCACAGTGGTGGTGTGGTGGGAGGCCTTTGCCTTCCCTTCCTCAGAGTCAGCATTTGGAAGTCTGTGAATTACACTAATAAAAGAGAAACACGAGAAAAGACAGCTCATTCCTGTGCTCAAGCTGAGTGCTACAGGGTGGTTACTGAATGTCCCCATAGGCCCAGGTGTTGATGGTCTGGAGCCCAGGTTGTCCTCATTAGAGGTCGGAGAAAGGAAACAGGGTTGGTGAAGGCTCCTGAGGTCAACAGGAAGCAGCCTTCAAAGGAGACTGTGGGTCCGCCTTTCTGCTTCCTCTTTTGCTCCCGGGCCCTGAAGTGAGCCATTTTATCCTATCACATCCCTGTGCTCCTTGCCTCCAGCCCAAAGAAAGAGACAATAGACAGGCACTTCCAAATCTGCAGGCCAAAGTAAATCTTTTGTCTTTACAGTGGATCATGGCAGATGTTTGTTATAGTGATGGAAAGCTAAATAACACACCAAAGAAGCTCACAAAGTAGCTTAAAGGCTATTGGGGGCTTCATATATATAGTATCTTACATAGAGAAGAATGTAGGATCTCAACAGCTAGTAATACAAAGGGAAAATAACGCAAGGTTTTAGCAGTTTGCCTGTGCGGGTTCTCACTGAGGCATCGGAGTCACTCTTTGTCCCAGATAGGGAACCTCTCTTAAAGGGGAGCCATGACAGTTGAGCTCTTTCAGAAGGCTCTTCTCTTAGGTAGACGACAGGCGCTCACATGGAGTGTCTTCCTGCATCTGTCAGTTTGCAAAGTTATCAGCGCTCAACACTCTGCTTGCCTGGAGGCATGTCCTGGACTCAGCACTTACCGCCATCCACATTTCCATGTATTGCTAACCACCATGGCTAGGAATAGGGCAGCCCTTCAAAGCCAGCTGTCAAATGGGCTTCAGGTCACAAGGTCTGCAGTACCCAGGACTTAAATGAATATCTTATTTCAGACACAAGATTTAGCCCCTTACCACCCCCCTCTCTTTCTCTCTCCCTCCCCTGTCATCATTCAAACATCTCTTCCTTTTAAACAGTTTTTTTTTTCCTTCCCTAATCAGACCAGCATGATCAGACCAGCATAATTTATCAGCATGGCCATTAAAGAACCCAGCCCTTAATGAACTGAGCTTATCAACCAGTGCTTGCACTGATGTTTGCAGAGACATAATTAAACACCCAGCAAGCAGCCAAGTGGCTAAGGACACAGGTTACTCCTGAATTACCCATCTGCCCCACACATAATGGCAATGACTGATGACCTTGGGGAGGAGAACTGGGCACCGGGCTAATCACTGTCAGACATCCTCACACTCTGGAAAGCAGCGCTTATGTATGCCAGAGTAAAGAGAAACCCTTCATTGGGAAAGGACAAGCCAGGCGTCATGGCATGCATGGGGAAGAATGCCCTTACAGGTATCAGTATGTAGAACTGTACTGTCTTCAGCAATGTTAGACTTGGTCATATCTGCTGCTGATTTAGGAACTGCTTTTGTTGAAGGAGAAGTCATTAGAATAGCCCAGTCCTCAACCACGCTGGGACACACTGGCTTTGGCAGCTCTTTGTTGCGGCTGTTTCAGCAAATTAAAGTTAGATGAAATTAAGCAGGTTTTCAGTTGCACTAGTTATTTTCAAGTATTCTACTGCAGAGCACTGACCTAGAATGTGATGCAAAATATTGAACTAAAGATGCCAAGCCAGCCTTCCCCAGAAGATGTAAGTAGTAAAGAAAGAAAAGCCAAAGTTAAAATTTCAAATTATATAATGTTCTACATATGCTGAAAAAGTATAAGATACTTTAAGGAATACTTACAGCCTAGTGCTTAACTTGGTCAAATTTCTATACTTATATTTTGGTCTGTATTTCTGTAGCTATAACAAACATTTGAGGCTGGATATGTAACAATAATTCAAAATTTTAGTGGCTGGAGGGTCCAAAAAGCATGGCACATTCCACAAGAGTGGACAATACTAGCTTCACCATCCTAGAGAGGTAAGAAAGTGAACCAGCATGTGCAGAAGTAGCCTCATTTTATAAGAACCCCCTCTTCAGAGAACTAACCCGGTCCTGGTACCCTTGTGACTTTTTGCTGGGCTCTACCTCTTAAAGAATCTACTATATCCCAATGCACTGAGGACTGTGCCTCTTGCTCATGAACTTTTGGAGAACACACTTGAACCATGGCAGTTTTCACATTATCTCCCCTTCCCTACTTCCCTTTTTGAGTAAATAAAACATCATGGAGATAGACGTTTCATAGAATCCTTTCTAAGTATATGTATGTGTGCACAACATCTACACTCACATGTGTAGATGAGGGTGTGTATGCAGGTGAAGACCAGATGTGAACGTAGGTGTCTTCCTCATTCACTCTCCACATTAGTTTTTGAGACAGGGTCTCTCACTTAACCCGGAGCTCACCAATATTGCTAGGTCTGGGCCGGCCAGTGAGTCCCAGGATCTCCCATTTCTGCCTCTCCAGCACTGGAAATACAGGTACACCCTGAAATGCCTGGCTTTTTACATAGATACTGACTGGACATCCAAACTCAGGCCCCTCAGGGTTGTGCAGCAAGCACTTTACTGGGACATCTCCCCAGCCCCTTGCTGGATGGATCCTTTTAATGAATCATATAAGCATTGCATTATAAGTTCTAAGGACACAAGTGATGTACCCGGAGGGTTAAGGACCTAGCCCTGGAGCCAGAAAGCCTGGGTTCTCAGTTTCCTCGAAAAGTCAGAGTAATTCTAAATATCTGGAAGTCCATTGGGGTTAAGGTAAAACCAATTCAAATCCACAAAATAATTCACAAATACTTCCTTTTAAAGGCAGAAATGGAGAGCGTGTCTTGTAAGAGCCAACTGTAAATTTTAAACATATTAAGGCAAGTCAGCATTTGCCCACCAGAAACAGCTTCAGTAGCACTGTTTAGTTTTATCATTTCAGAATAAGTTTCTTGCAACCTATTTACCTGCTGCCTTCTTAAAAGAAAATAAAGGTGTGTGTTCTAGCTTACATCAAATGTGGTGGGGGGAAAGAGTCTTTTGGCAGTACAGGGAGCCTGGGCCAAGTGCACCATCCTTCTCGTCTTGGTGAAGCCTTCAATGCAAGGGTCTCTCACCACTGTGCCAGCTCTCTTTTATACAAAGAAAGTGGCTGTTCGTTGATGGTTGGACAGACAAAAGATCCCTTGCTGAGACTGTAATGAATTGTCCTTACATCTGAATGCAAGGAACAGCTGCCCTGTCCAAATTCTTTCCGCTCTTTCATTTCAGTGTCACATCTACTATATCCCCCAATCCAGCAGATTCCTGACATCAGTGAGTTCCAGGGGGTCCAGAGAGTCAAGTGACCAAAAAATAAAGGCAAACACCCCCCCAAAACAAAACAAAACAAACAAACAAACAAAAAACCCCAAAACAAAAAAACAGTCAAGTTCTGTATTGCTCACTTTCATTTGCTCTTTGAGGGATATCATTCACTTTGTCATGAAAAAAGTATCAGGAGTCTATATTCTCTTGTATAGGACAAAGCAGATAAGAAACATGGGAGCCATATCTATACGGATGTGAAGCAGGGTCCTTACTTCAAATGCTGTGGGCTTTAGAAATGGATTTCTGTTATTTGCCTCAAACAGTCACATAGTAAAGCTGGCATACCTGATGCTAACCAGACCGTATTCTGGGTTGTTTCTGAGTTTGTCTTCTATTTATACCTGCCGTGTGGGCAGCTAAGCCTCTGTTACTTATTCCTGTGCCTCCCATTCTCTAAGTGTAGCGACTGCTCCGGAATTCTGTGGTACTGCAGAATATGGCAAGTAACAGTGAAGTGACATGGCACACAGCCTTGCTGTCGGCTATTCTGCTTCGAACAGGCTTCCATGTCAGCACTGAATGTGTCCCCACTCAGGGCCACTTCAGCCTGATACTTTGGAAACCTCTCTTGACTCCAGTTTCTCAGACAGGCCGCTGACCGTGAGATGAACCTGACGGTTCCCTAACACTGCAATGTGACATGACAGTACTATCCATCTTAGAGTTAGAGCTGGGGATCTCTGCATCTCTGATCACATGATTCCGTACTTCTAAACTCCACTGCTGCATGATGGGAACCAACCTCACTCTTGCCCTGTTTGTACAAATGTCAGTTCTGGCCTCAATTTCTACATCTGCCTGTTACCTACAGATCCCCATAGCTGCTCCAGGTCTGAGCTGAAGACATCAGACCCCACCCTTTTCTCCCCTGCATGGTCCTAGGGCCCAAAAAGCTTCCTGTGTACAGATCTTACATGTTCTAGTCATGCTACCCATTGCCACAGTTCTGCTACAGAGTGGTCAGAGTCCCCTCCACATCTTCTGTCACAAGTTTACCAGCTCATTCCCAAACCAAGGGCCAATGAGTCCTCTCTAGGCTTCCCAGACCAATGAGTCCTCTCCAGGCTCATAGGATTAGGACCAAATCTCTGGCTGGGATTCTCGTACCTGTGGCTCCTTTCTAGGCTCCCTTTCCCTCTCTGGAGGACATGGGGGCGTCACTCATTGACTTTCACTTCTCCAAATGCACCTTCCATATGCCTTTCTGCCACAACTTGGTCGGCTCAATCCTCTTTCAAGAAACATTGAGTTGTTACAACATGGGGGGGGGGGGGGGGTGGGAGGAGATTCTAACAGTCTTAAGATCCAGGTAAGAGTCCTCAGCCCAGTGGGCAAGCTGTCTTGGGTCAGACATACAGCTATGTCTCCTGCTAGCATTTAAAGAACATTCATTTTACCCCTTTAAATTAAACACATATTGTGGGAACTTTGTGACAATACAGAAATATAAAAATATTGTGAAATGATCATCAATAATACAAACTCAGCATAGTCAAACTGTTGTTTCCTCCTGATCTTTAAGAGTTATTTAAAAGGTCGGTTATCAGCTGGCATTTGTTTTTCAGAATTTCACAGTCAATATTTCTCTAAGTCATTGAAAACACTGCCCCCTTGAGGTGTTCCTGCAAGTTATGTCTGGGAGGTTATGTCATTTAAACACTCACTCAGATTGGACCTCAGGTTACTTACGATTCAACAATCCCATGCAGACCAGCTTCCTTGCAGGACATTGACCTCCTTGTGGAGATGGGTCCTTCTCCATCTTGCACCTCCACAGTGCTTATAGAGACAGACATTGGTTGATGCACTGACAACCTCGCATGCCTGGGCTCCATAAAATACTTCCTTCTAGTGGCAGAGCTGAGGAGCGCTTACCAGGACTCCAGTGGTAGGGAGTGCTCAGTCATCATTCCCCTTGGTGAGAGCAGGTAGGACTCAGTCATAAAAGGGAGTTCCCAAATGCCATGGCTCTCTGTTTGTAGCTCCTGACTTCTCTATTTGTGTCTTCCGGACCTTGAGCTTTGTTCAGATCTCTTGGCTCTCTGTTTAGATTGCTTAGATCTCTGTTCCGGTCTCCTGGATCTGTCTGGATCTCCTGGGCTGCTCCTGTCTGGCCCCTCTCTTGGTCAATAGCATCTCCACTCATACATCATACTTACAGGATGCTTTGTGACTTTTCTCAGCCTACCTTTATGCTCATGATCGTATCTCTCCAGACCTTGCTTACTCTTTTCCACTTCCCTATCTCCTGTCCCTCTGCCCTGATCTAGGCTGGTGTCTCTCTTAGCCAGCTGTGTTAGTCTCTTACTCTCCTCCCACCTTCCAACCAGCTACATTTCAGTCAAAACAATCTATCTGTTCAGGAGCAACCCAGTGCATCTCCTCATCATGTCTCTAGTCCACAGAGATTCTCCTCTTACCCATGGACTCCAAGTCCATGGCAGCACAGAGTAGTTCCTGCCTGAGGCCATGGGCCTCTTCTTAACCAGTGCTCACTTCTCCTGAGATCTGACCAGGAAATGACAGAAAAACTGAGCTTCAAAACTTCTTATACACTCAGTAAAAGGCATTTAGTATCCCAGCAAGGGTCTCCAGCTGATCATGAATTGACAGCCCTTCCCCAAGGAGCTACAGACCAGAAGTCCCCATATCCCAGAGCCAGGGTGGGGCAGAAACTGACTAATGAGTAAGTTTGTGTCCATGTTCCAGAGGGAAGCCAACGGATCCTCTTCCCTTCCACCTGCTTCCTCAGACCTCATCACTGGCTGGAAATAGAAGCCAATCTCTCATTACCCCTTCGGAAAGTAAACAACTGCTCCCCCTGGGTAAACATGAAAGCCACAGGGCCTCCTCTGGGCAGGTCAATAAGGAAGGATGACGTTTCCTGCTATGGCCTGTAAGGACAGCAGGACTTTCCACCCAAGGACTTAGGAGATGAAGGCTCTACCATTCTTCTGGGCTGCCTTTCACACCTGTATCGCCCCAACCAGTTCTCTGTGCTGGAGGGGGTCCTGTGCCCCCCCCCCCCAATAGCACCGAACTGGCTAGTGGGAATCCGATTGCTTTTCCCTCTCCTATGATGTGAATCACCTATCGTGTATCGTGTAGGGGCTAAATAGGGTCCCAATAGCCCTTGTTTCCTCTCCCCGCACCTCCTCAGAGCCTGGTTGGTAGCTACACTGCCAACATTGGTATAAGCCATTTTTTTTTAAATATATTAAGATGCATCATTTCTCTTCTCATACATCATTGTGCTTCTGTTTCGAGAAGAATATTGAATATTCAACCAACCAAATAGTTTAAATATCACACCGCCTGGGGAGGTGAAGGAAGGGAGGGGCAGAGAAATTCTTGGAACAACTTAGAAATGAGGCAAATGGGAAAGTAGGAGGGATCCTAGCAGACGACAGTTCTGCAAGGGCAGGCTTGTTGCTTCTATCATTCTCCCGTACAGACCTTGGAGAAAGGCCCCTCTCTGATTTCCTTCAGGAGTCAGAAAGCTGGAGAAAGAGGAAGCACCAGAGGTGCAAGATTCTTTCCAGATCCCGGATGATAAAAGTGACCTGGGACACAGACAGGCACGTGTGCACAGAATCCATAGTGCATGCAATGCATGAAATCCTTTTGTTTTTAAACATTGAACAAAACTCATCAAATGGACTCCATAACCTTCATCTACTGGAGTGTGTTGTGAACTGCAGTTTTACAACTTGGTCTCAAAGAAGGGAGCCCAACCCACCCCCACCCCTGACTCCCGCCTGCCTTCTGCCCTGTTTTTGTACAATCTATGGCCAGTTTGGATTCAACCCATAAGCTGAGAACAATCTGACACTTTAAAATGGTTGTGAAGCTTGTAGCACCCGTAAGCAATGCCTTGTTGGAAGGAACACAGCCATCCAGCTCCATTCCAGACTGTCCTGGCTGCTATTGCATCTCAGCAGCAGTGTGTGTGTGTGTGAGAAGATGAGGCAGGAGGATTGGAATCCCAGGCCACTCTGGGCTCTAATGTGAGATTCTGTTACAAACAAAACAGAACAAAAGAGGAAGGGTGCCGCAGGCCGCAGCAGCAGGGACTCGTCCAGCTCTGCTGTTTATTTTCTGTCCCTTTACAGAAAAGCGTGACTACACCTGCTCCAAAGGAGTGGATTATCTGACCAATCTGTCAAATGGAAATGGGGTGTTCTGGCCATGTGCTGCGTATTTCTAGCAGAAAAGTCAGTAATACTCGTTTTAAAAATGCAAATGGTGATTTTATTAGGAGAGCCAACTCTCAGAATAAAGGAAGACCAGGTTACCCCCACATCAGAAAGGGCTCACGTGAAACATGGGAGCAGCCAGGGAGAAGGCATCAAGCCATCCCCTCCCCAAATCCCCCTCCCCCACACACCTGTATTGAGAGGGTAACAATCTAGGACCATCAAAGAACACGTTAATTTTTAACGCTCTTCTCCTTTTGAGGCATTTAATTTGCGGTGGGAGAGAAAGCTGGGTTCTCTAAAACATCCCTTTTAAATTTACTAACTGATCACTGTGAGCCTGCATTTCCGCTAGCAGAAGTAACGCCAGGCTGGGCGATTTGAACACTGTCCATTTAAAATTGAAGAAACCAGTGTCAGATGAAAAGTCCCCTCGGAATGCCTGCAGACAAAGGCCTCATAAAAGGCTAATGCTATTTGTCTAGAATTACAGGAAAGAAAGTGAGGGCTGGAGAGGCCCTTTAGCCCCAGCCTTTGTGAGGCCCCCTTGATGGAAAAGAAAGCTCCCCATTAACATTCTAGTCGGGGATCCTCGTCCAGTGTAATCCGAGGACTGTGGAAAGAAAGTGCCTGGTGATTTAACCTCCTTGGGTGGAAAAAGAAGGGGGGGGGGGGGGACGGAGAAAGGGAATCCCATGTTATCCACCAGTGCTGGCAGAAAGGCACATGCCATGGTTTTATGGGGTTGGGGGTGATGCACAGGGCACCCCAGGGCTGTGTCCAGAGAATGTTAGGCTGTGCAGAGCACTAAATCAATAGACACCAAGGACATAGTCACAGACCCTGGATGAAAGGCCCTTTCTGGCATTCCCTAGCCCTCCTTCCTCCCTGCTGCTCTGGAAACCTCTCTAGCCTTCATCCTTCTTGGCTCTGCTTCAGACAGGCCAGGGGCACTTCAGGAGCCACAGTGGATCTCCTCCCTGTCTCCTCCCTACCCCACTCCATGCCAAGAAAGCCAGAGGGCCTTACAGATGCCACATTCCTACTACTTGGCACCAATACTGTCACCAAGGAGACTTGTTGCTTCCTTGGGGACAACCAGGGGAACAGGTTGTGACACATTTGTGACCGAGATGCGTGTCCCTAGACGAGCAGAACTGAAGAAAATGATGTCAAGACTTGTGCTGCATGGTGCAGAAGGTAGAGCCATCTTGAGGCTGCCAGAGAGCCTGCTGTGGGCAAGTCAAGCAGGGCAGGAGGGAAGAATGCTCCAGGGAAATGGTGGCCCAAAGCCCAACTGGCAAAACTGTTCCTCTTTGTAATTAAAGCCAAGGTCAAAGCCCCCTGCTGTCTCCCTTCTGCGGAGTGTCCCTGGAGTCTAGGAAACCCAGGCACATGAGGACTGAAAGCAGGGAGAGAAAGAAGGGTGTGTTCTAGAAGAAGACATGTAAAAGCTTCTTGTCCTGCTATGACTAGGAAGTCTGCATATGCAGACACACATAGACACATAAGCATACACATGAGATACGGAGATATACACGCACATGGTATATGAGCACATACACACACAGAGAAAGAGAGGGTATGTACATTCGTGTGTGTATAGCCTAAGTCTCAGCTGTACTGGTGTGTGTGCCAAGGGCACATGCTTTAAAGGTTTAGTTTCTCCAGGCTGTGATCTCCTCCTTCCTCTCACTTTCCTATCTGATAATCAGAAACTTACTAGCTGGGACTCACCTGAATCATGGGAAACAGACTCATGTGAGTCTGTAAATCATACTCCCCCCTCCTATGAAGACAACCAAACGACTGGTGTTCAAAAATAAAAACGGAATTGCAATCTGACCTTAATCCGGGTGTGGGGTTTTTGCCAAGGAGGAAGAGCACACAATGAAACAACTTGAGCAGCAGGTGGGAACACCTCCAGTATGCCATCTGGATAAGACAGTGCTGCACACATCTGGAGGAGGTCATATGGCTGCAGCCTTCCCACTACATCTGGGAGCCTGTCACACAGCAGCCCCACTCCCAACCTTCCTGCCACTCACAGACCCTCTGGCCATCAGCCCTGCTCCAACACAGCTCTGAGCTGACGAAAGGGGTGAAAGGTCTTGAGGACCAGAGTGGGAAGTAAACGTGATTACTGTGCAAATATTGATGAATACCACAGTCCATGAGAACTAAGACCCACTAGTGCTCCACTTAATCTAAAATACACATGACAACTGGCTACCTACTGCTTGAAAAAGAATCCTTCCTTCCTGGAGATTTGAAGAGCGATCAGTAGAAGGCTGCAAAAGGCAGGGCTGGGTCTTTACTGGCTGCCCCAAGCCCAAACTTGTTTCCATGTCCTCCTCTAGTATTTGAATGAAAAGGAGAAACTGTGTTTGCTCTGTCTTCCAAGCCCCAGACAGAAGCTGTGTTAGGAGATTCCCCCATGTCTCCAGTTGCCAATTACAGCCTGCTCTATGGCACTTGATTGTAAATGACTTCCTGTGTCGTGGTGTCCCCCCCCCCCCCCTTCTCAAATCACTAGACCCACGCTAGGCTTTGCAGTGGCAAGCTGCTCTGATTCCAGGGCTTATCAGAGTCTCCTAAATCACAGCTGTATGAAGAAAACGTTTAAAGAGGAATCAAAAGACAAGCGCTCTGAAATGTTTGCTCCCAAATCAACAAGTCCACTAAGTGCTACTTTTCTGGGCAGGGGTCCATGACCTCCTTTTCTTCTTCCCAAAACTATTCCTCTGTTCCTTGCCCTGAAAATCAGATGTGTTCATGTCATTTCTGGCCCCGTAGGGCACTGTTATCTAAAGGGAGACAGTTTTTTCTTACTCAAAGCCCCCTTCCGCAGGTTTCTCAGGACTCCAGATCTGGCCTTGAGTAAGACGGCATTGAAGACGTCACATGCAAAGGTATCTTCCAAATTCCAGGCACCAATTGTTCCCAATCTCTTGCAAGCATGCAACTTTGATTTTCTTTCAAAAGAGACGGGGAAAGGCCTTTCCATGGTTGGGTGACTGAACTTCCTGACTGAGCCTACAGGTGAGAGGTGGTAAGTCACCATACTCCTCAGGTAAACCTCCTTGGTAGACTTGTGAGAACTTTGGTGACAATCACAGATGTTCGTCTTCAAGTCAACATGGCTTAGGTCAGAAGCCACAGGAAGGGCTCAGAGGAAGTTCAAGGTCGTGGGCACATGTGGGCTCCAACACAAACCACATAATATGATCTATTTACCCTAGAGCAGTTGGGGCACCAGACAGGCAAATGCTCTCTCTCTTCTAGATCACAGTGACAAATTAACAGGAGATGTACACAGGAGACTGAGGGTTCCTGGGGTTTTCCTCTTTTCTGCTACATGTGCCTTTCTATGATGTAGGTTGGAGGAACAAAAGAAAATCTCAGATCCAGATTTTCCATCCATCTTCACTGCATTTAGTGTTTGCCTCTATAGCAGTGACCCCTGAACTGTGGTCAGGCCCACAGGAAAATTAGAGATGTTACATGTCTCTGTAACAGGACAGTGTCTTTCGACCCTCAGAGCTTGGCATGCAGCAAGTAAGTACTCAGTAGGCGATGGATGAGCCAGGTTAATGGATGAACAATACGAAGGGTGGGAAACAGAGTCTCTGAAGAAGACAACAAAGTTTCGGAAATGTCAGTGGTTCATATCATTGGATGCCATCTGTGTTGGTTAGCTTTCTGTCATAGCAACAGGTCAACTTACAGAGAAGTGGCCCTTTAAGCTCCAGTTTTGGCAGTTCCAGCCCATGATTGGTCGGTCCTGCTGCTATTAGGCACATGGTGACACATTATGGAAGCAACATGTGGTGGAGAAAAAAACCACTCTCCTCATCCATAGTCAAGAAACAGAACAGAGAGGAAGAAACCAGGGTCCCACAGTCCCCTTTGAGGGCATGCCCCCCATTATGTCCCACCTCTTAAAGTTTTCACTGTCCTCCAGGATTGCCATCCTGGCAGCCAATCCTTTAACATATGGGTTGCTGGGAAATATTTAAGGACATAACTCTTAGTTTCTTAACTAATCAGTCACAAAATTAGTAAGCTTTACAATGGAGAAGGAACTATGCTGGGTCAGGTGGGCCACGCAATGGTTTGTCAAATCTCATGATTCAGTGTCATCTTCTATTAACCTTTGCTCTTTCCCATCAGTTAAAAAGATGATCTCACATGCCCACAAGTAGGCAACATACAAGCAAAGCTCTGCTTTGGAGGCCAGATATTGCTGTGTGGACTCTGTCTTTGAAGGAGTCAGGTGGGTGACTTGGTGCTGTTTCTTACTTTAAGCAGGTAACAGGAAAAACACAGCAGGCCTCCTGTTACCCAGTTTACAAAACAGTACTGACCCTCTGGTGTTCAAAGGCATGTTCAAATCCATATCCCTGAGTCCGTCCTAGCAATATGGTAGCCATCCTCTCCAGTTAAAACTTTCCCCTAAATGCTGACTATTAGCACCTCAAATAAAATAAGATGGACAGAGGAGGTGTAGGGGCCAACTACTATAATCCCAGCACTCAGGAAGCTGAAACAGGAGGACCAATAGGAGTTAGAACTCAATTTGGACACACTAGGCTGAACTCACAGTATGATGGGTAGAGATGCTCAACTACTACCAGCTTTTCATCTTACTCTGGCAGTAAGAGTCTTAGTGAAAAGAGGAAGAAGAAGAAAATCAATGCCCTGTTCATAATTTCTGATGCTCCATTCCTGCTTGCTCAAAAACAAAACAAAATACAAATGATACATAACAAAGTAAAATGCTCACAAAAACTGTGTATGAGTGTGCAAGCCTGTGTATAATTTCTTGTCACTGATGTATGAAAAGGAAAGTGAGCAGGGTACAGGATAGTGGGAAGTCCCTGCAGGGAAGGCCAGGGTGTGGTTAGTATGAGTTTGGCCTCTATCCCTCCCATCAGCCCTCCACAGTCTCCAGAACTGGGCCATGAGTTGGCTGCTTTCTTCTCAGTTCCTTCCAAACGTTTATTTCCACAGAGGGAAGACCAGAATCTCACCATTTTCTACATCATCTACTAATTTCCTTTATATTTCTAAGGCCATGACCCAGAAGTCCTAAGCCCAGCTTAATCCCAAGCAGCCCCCCATTATCAGTGGAAACATAGCTTCTGTTTCCTTCTCTACCTACACCAACATAGGAGAGCCTCTGAGATAGGGCACTGGGCTTTTTGTTTTGTTTTTGTTTTTGTTTTATAATGGCTGCCAAGATGGCTCAGTGGGTAAATATGTCTGCTGCCAAGCCTGACAACCTGTGTTCAATCCCCAGGACCCACACAGTGGAAGGAGTGAACTGACTCACACAAGTTGTCCTCTGCCCCCCATATGATGTGTGCTGTAGCACACATGTGAATGTTCATGCTTGTATTTGTGCACATGTGTGCACACACATAAACACAAACACAATTTTTTAATGTAATAAAAAATTAAAACAAAAGCCATTTAAAAAAGACAAGTACTCTGGATACCATTTGTGTGAAGCTTTAAAAAAGGCAACATATTGGGATTCGAAGTTCCAGACTCTGTGTGGGGCCAGCACAGATGTGGACAAACTAAAAGCAAGACATGGGACTGAGACAGGGTAATGGGGAAGTGGTGGCTTTTGGAGAGGGGAAGGACTGGAAGACAGGGCAGAGGGCTGGGCTGTACTAATAAGCCTGTTTCCCAGAGCGAGGCATGGATACATGCAATGCCCAAGATGCATCACAGTCAATGATGAAGGAAACCAGAGGAGAGGCTTTCTTGGGAGCGCCTTCCTGAAACACAGCGACCCACGTGTTCTTGATGACTTTTGCCACTTAAAAGGAAATGGCCAGCAATTGCACAGCTGTTAGAATCAGATCATATGACAGTGTCATAAGTCCATCCCTAATGTCTGCAAGGCTGGTGAGAACAGCCCTGTCGGAGATGGCACTGACCTTCGCCCAGGGAAGGGGAAATCACCCTGAGGTCTCTGGCAGCCTTGCACTTCCTCATTTACTGCAGTAAACTGAGTTGACCTTACACTTGGCCCGAGTGCCACTCTAACCGGCTTCTCCATCCTGGGTAGCCCTTCAGGGTGGGGCACAGAGGGGTTGATCTTGGAGCTGGACTTCCTATGCCTGAAGCGCTGTTGTGACTCTGCTGTCTTCCTCCTCGTGGGCTTGCTTGTGAGGGTAGACTTGCTTGGCCCTCTGGTTTTGAAATCTGTCCAAGATCTCAAAAAAGAATCTATAATCAGGTGCAAATCACACCCAGGACCTTCAAAGCACACATAGATGGATGCCTCACCTCAGAAGCCCTTGCAGAACCTATAAATAAAGATATCAGGTACTATCTCCATTTCCAAGATGGGAAGTGGCACCTGCACAGGGAAGTTCATGGCCACTGTGATGCCCAGAGTAGTTCTGCCAGAGGTGCCAGCTCCTGGACCCAGACTGGTGCACACAGACAGTCTGTAGGTATAAACAAGCATCGTGACCTATCCTGAAAGGGGAAGCAGAGAAAGACAGGAAGCAAGACCCAAAGCAGGCACTGGTGAGAAAGCCCACCTGGCTGCAGCCCTACATCACATTCCAGAGCCTCAAAACCCAGGAACGCTTCAATGTCATGGGGACTCCTACCATTGCTTTTGCCAAACAAACTCCTCTTTACCTTAAACAAGGTCAAAAGTACTATAAAGCCCCCATTGCAAAGAGCCAATTGGAGGACTCTTCATAGCCTCGGAAAGTCTGCTAATAATTATCCAGACCCTTGTCTTCTCCTCCTCCTTTTTGTCAAAGCACGTGCCTTCTGTGACAGGAGAAGGATTGTTTTTCTTATCAATGAGCACAAGGAAGTCACTTCAAACACAGGAGGTATACTTCTCCTGGCTTCTATCCAGTGAGTTAACATGTGGGCCTTAACTTCTGAATTCTTGGTACTTGGCTTATGTCTTTCTAAGTAGCAAAAAGATACTTAAAGCATATCATAACAAAAATTTTGGAAAGAACCCTTTCAGTTTCTAAAATAGATTTTCTTAAATTTAGCACCCCATCTTATCCCTGAGCTGGCAGGACACAATGAATAATGACCAATAACTGTAAGCTGAAGGAAGCATATCACAAAGCCACCCCTCACCCCCCTACCCATGCACTCTTTTCCGAGTGGGCCATGCATAGCCCTATGTTGTGGAGATGGCAAGCTGACCAAGCCACATGGCTGGTCTCAAGGGCAGCAATAAGAAAGGCTGGTGTGTGAGCCTTATGTTCAGAAATGCAAAGGAGGGAACCAGACCCCAGGGAGGACATTATCAAGGAACTAGCATTTGAACTTAGCCCTAAGAGAAGGTCAGTACCACACTGGCTTTCCCAAAGGTGACATCTCAGCAGAAGCAAGGAAAGCCTATGCAGAGAGGCTAGGAGACCAGTTAATCTTGGAAGTAAACCTAACCCATTGGTGAGCTACAAATGGAAAGCATTATAGAAAGCAATACAGTTGTTACTCAATAATTAAAAATAAAAACAGAACTGATATATGATCCAGAAATCCCATTTCTGAATTGATATCCAGAAGATCCCAAATCAGGATCCTGAAGGGAGTATTCCCATATTTACCATGCTACTCACTATAGCCAAGGCATGGAAACAACTCTACCATGATTATTGGATGAATGGATAAGCCAAATTGAGCAAAGCCACACAATGAAGTAGCATTCAGTTTAACAAGGAAAGAGATTATGCCACCTGGATGAACTTTCGGGACATTATACCCAGTGAGATACCACAGTCAGAGAAGGCAAACACTGTATGACTTTACTTATGTAACTCCTCTGGAAATATGCAGAGTCACAGAACCAGAGCGCAATAGTGGCCGCAGAGGCTAGTGTCAGGGAAGGGGACCAATGAGCAGCTAGGACAAAGTTTAGTCAAGTGGGATGAGTGAGCTCCACAGATCTGCCTAGGATGTCCCACTTAAAGGCAATGATACACTGCTGCTTATTTTACAAATTATCCAAGGGGTGGATCTCATGTTAAATGTTCTACTAACCACTGGGGGAAAAAAAAAGTCTCCAATTGTTGACTTCATTCGCCAGTGAAAACCCCAGAAGACACCACAGTTCTGGTGAGGAAGCAGAGCAGGGACTAGAGGCTGGATGTCATGAGGCAGGGGCTTTGCAGTGTCTGTGTGGTATGTGCTTTCTGTTGCCCTGCACCACTGGGATCGCCCTGCCTCATGTTTTTACATGAGCTTCACGACAGGTCATTCTGCAGATATCCACCATGTCTCAGTCACTTAGGACAGGGAGCCCCAGCTATCCTTTCGTACAAAAGGGAACTCCTTTATGACCTTAGTGCCATATAGAAACAGCGGCTGCATGTAGAACATGAATCATTTCAACCAAGGAAAGGATGGGCATGGAGAAGGGATGTGGAACACAGAACCGGAAACTGTGCCCTAGACAGTTAGAAGAAGCACTTTTAAAAGATCATTTTAACCATTTCTGAGTATATATAGTTCAGCGGCTATTCAAAATATTTTGTTACTGTGTGTACGTGGATTATGCATGTATGGGAAGATGTGTGTACACATGTCACAGCGTGCACTTGTGGAGGTCAGAGGACAACTCCCAGAAGTCAGTTCTCTCTTTCCACCTTTGTGTGGGTTCTGGGGATTGAACACAGATTGCCAGTAAGATAGCTCAACAGGTAAATTTCATGTTATAATTACTTTAATAATAAAAATCAATATACACCCCTCTAAAAACATAAAATGAAAAATGAAAGTAGGTAGGATTTGTTCTTGGAAGCTCAGGCCCCACCTGTACTCCCTCAGGAATCCCACACCCAGGAGGGTCAGGTGAGCTCAATCTCCAGGACACAGAGGTAGAGTTGGCTGTACTGCTATTCTCAAGGGTTATGTGTCTTTGTGGCTTAAAATAGGGACCTGTGTCTTTCTGGTTGGATTTCAGGCCCTGACTCATAGCAAAGGGAGGTCATTTCAGGGCCTTGACATATCTACAGTTAACCCTGACAGCCCTGCTCTGCACATCTCTGTCCTGTGTTCATTGCTCACTGAGGACCTATGACTGATCCTGGTTACTTAGGAGATGAAAGGTTTTGAGACAGCCTGGATCCCAGACACAGCAGAGGTGCAGGCAGCCCCACCCAGGGGAGTGTGTCCACAGAGACCTGTGCAGCCAGGTGGCTTGATCTGACAGGGTAAGGGGCCTGGCAGGTGCGACCAGAGGGCTGAGGTCAGTGGGAGCAGATGTGCTTCAACTCAGTGCTTTTCATCTAAAGAAGCCACACGGGGGGGGGGGGGGGGGGGAGTCATAAGACACATCCTCTGGACCTCCCTTCTAGAAAACAGGGAAAACGCACTTGAGGAGGATGGTGCAGGGATGCAAAGCCCGGTCTTTTTTTGAAGTCTGGGAATTCCTACAGCACTTCTGTACCTTTAAAAGTGTTGGATGGATTCCCTCTGTGTTGACAATTATTCACACACAGTCTATCCTTTCAAGATCGTTCTTCACCCAGGACTTGGCTGACTCAAATGGCATCACACAGCCAGGTAAGAACAAGCTGCCACCAGAAGGAAGCTAAAAGTTGGGAGGGGTCACACAGATTGGAGGCCAGGGAAGCTGGTGACCTTGTCTGCTACCAAGTCCATCTCTAAAACCCTGAGCTTCAGAGCTGCATGCTAATATGAATACTTCCTTTCTGACTTCTACAAGAATGAGAGGCTGGGGCAATGCCCAGAGAGCATGCCCTTATATCAACATCACTTTGCTCTCTGTTGAAAGGACTCCAAAGCACAGGCTGCCAACAGCACACCCTGCATGATCCAAGAAGATACTCAGTAGTTTAGTTTCCCAGTACCTTTTGTTGAATCACACCATGGAGGCCAGGAGAAATACAACCATCTCAATAAGTCACAAAGGCATCTGGGCACTGAATACTAGTAGAGAGTGAATGGGGGCTGGTTCCCACACTAGCAATTGGGAATATGCTGCTCCAGGAGTGAGAGACACAGAAAACTCACAGCCTACAATATACTGTTTGCTAAGCATGCACTACCCAAAGACCACAGGAACCTGGAGCAAACATGGGAGCCATTTCACGCATCTTTCTTGGAGATGAGTGTGCTTCCTAGTAACTTAAAGATTCTGTAAGGCCTTCTGGTAAAAAAGATTGACCTGGGTTGGTCCAGTGGTAGAGTGCTTGCCTTGTATTTACCACAAGTTAAACATTTGCATGTTAATACATACTTAAAAAAAACCCCAACAAATTAATATAAATTTTAATCAGGAATTGAAACACCTATGAGGAAACCCTTTGGAGATCCCAAGTGGTGTTAGGCAGGCAAGGGCCAGGATCTTTCTGTGCTTTCTGGGAGGAAGGAGTAGGCTTCACGGCAACAGGATAAATGAGTAGGGTAGAATCCCATGCCACCTTTTATAAAAGGCTACACAGGAAAGAACTGGGTAGGTGGAGCCCTCCAAGTATTTGCCACCTCTCACTGCCTAGAGCAGAGAGGAAACAGGAGCTGGGCTTTTCTCCCAGGGAAAGGATGCGGAACACAGAACAAGAAGACTCCCCTAGACCCAGGGAAGCACAGAGAAAGAAGATCCCAGGCCCAGGAAGGAAGTAAATGCAGATTGTGAAGGCCAGCAGATAATAACTGTAAGACACAGTTGCAGGGGAAATTTTGGACCAGCTTCTGCCATGTGCATGCGTGCGTGCGTGCGTGCGTGCGTGCGTGTGTGTGTGTGTGTGTGTGTGTGTGTGTGTGTGTGTGTGTGTAATATTAAAGAGGGGCAGACAGCTAACAGCCTTTCATCTTCAGATGCTCAGAGGCCAAGGAAATGAGTTTTGATCCACATGTATTCCTACTTGATTCTCTCAGCACAACACAGGGAACAGAATCCTGCTCCCTCCTCCTCCTATGAAGCTGGCAGCCCCAGCTTGATCTGTGCCTACTGCAGGCAGCATAGCTAGCCCAGTGCTTGAGGCCACAGGAGGTGACACTCCTCATCCTGAGGAGGTCTACCCAGGACTGTCTTCTGTACCCCTGGAACCTTCCTGTGGTCACTGACTACAACTTCCGCCTAACGTCAGAATCACTCTGCTGATATGAGGTGTGGCATGTTTAGGACATGCATATTTATATCACTGATTATATTTGCCTTCCTTCCTGTAGCCTTGGCTTATGCATCCTTACCTGGATATCCCATTAGGGCTGGGATATCCTTAAGAACAGGGGCTTGAAGATAAGAGAGAACCGGGTATCTTCTACATGGTTTTACAGGATAGGCTTATAACAGTCCCTGGAGGAATGCACTCATGTTCCCATCTCATATATGACAGAACTGGACTTCAGGGAGGCAAGGCAGGTTGCCCATCATACAGCTAGTGGGGACAACAGAAGGCCTTACAATGACTCCTGAATGCAGATGCTAATGTCTGCTACATTGGAGACATAGATTATTCACTGGCACTTCAGATCAGTCACATAAAATGAAAAGGAATTTGCTTCCTCCTCTTTCCAAAGCACTGTTGATGACAGGGACTCGAATCTACATGATACACACCTCTGATCTACATAAAAAACAGGCACTGAGTTCTACGAGGCTCTGAGTAGGTGTCACTAGGTCAGGACACATCTTTCTCAGTCTCCTTAAGAAATTTACAGCTCACTGCACTGTTACCAGCAAACCAAGAAAAACCTGTATTTGAGTGAGGTCAAACTGATATCAAGGGTGGAAAGTCTTCTGGGCTGGGAAAATCACAACTGTGAACCTATTTCTATTGAACACCAGTGTTTTCTGAAAACAGATTTTTTTCCGAATCCTTGGTTCTAATGACAAAGGACTCAACAGCATACACATTCTGACATACACATTCTCCTGTCTTTGGCGCGTCACACTTTATCATCCACATGAACCCAGCACTGGTGACAATGTAAGTCAGGCTCCCCAAAGGTCCTTGTCCCTCATATTCAACCACGTTGTTCCTTGACCAATCTTGTTGTTGTTGTTGTTGTTTCTTATCTGTTTTTTGTTTCTATCTAAAACTGGGTAATTTATAAGGAATAGAAGTTTATGTGGCTCATGATTCTGATAGCTGGAAACCAAAAAGACACTGTCCCGGGTATCTGCTCAGTACCTGGGAAGGCCCTTGGGCTCTTGGAAGTGGTGGAGGGCATCACACAATGCTGCAGAGCAAGCATGCCGGTGTGAGTCTCTTCTTATGAAGCCATTAGTGTCATCATGAGGACTCCACTCTAATGACCTCATCTAACTTTATCACTCCCCAAAGCCCCCATCTACCAAACACTACTGATGTATGAATTTGGAGATTAGCTTTCTAACTGGAAGATACATTTCTGGGAGATACGTAATTCCAAACTGGGGGGGGTGGTTACAGGTGTGATTCTATAAAGCAGCATGCATGTGTCTGTAAAGATGGTCATTTTTTCCCAGGGAAAGGACTCACAGTTTTTGTCAAATTCTGGAAGAGGTCTCTAACCCAGAAAGACTCTTGCTTAAAAGGCCCTTTAATTTCTGCCAATTAGCCAAATTTCAAAATAAAGTGGGTCAGATTAGAAGCTAAAAAGAATCAAGAGTAGACAATTTAATTGTAAGATTTCAGAGAAACAAAACCAAAAATTTCAATGCAGTAAGTTATATAAAAGAATTACAATAGAATAGAGACCCATTTCCCTTTCTGTGGAAGGGATGGAGGGGCAGGAATGGTAGGGGTCAGGAAAGGGGAGCAGGACTGGGGCAATGTAGGCAAAGTGGAAGGCCAGCACGGTCCAGCAGCAACCTTTTATTTCCTAGATGAATGCTGTTGGGAAGGCAGGTTCTGGGAGTAGCTTGTGCAGGCTGCATACAAGTTCTACTTTTACTTAAACCCACAGGGATAAATGTGTTCAGGCCCAGCAGTACTGTTCTCCCACTGAGCCAGACCTGCAGATGTGCCTGACCCACTCAGTGTTGAGCTAATTAAAATTCTATGGTCTTTCCCAGTGCTGGCTCTATTTTTAACTTAATTCTGTCACTAGAGTAGGAGGTTTGTATTTTTTTTTAAGAAAATATTTTTTCCTCCTTAATATTCCATGAATAATTCAGCTTAGCAGATAATCCTCCAGCCTCCTTCAAGCATTTGTCTAAAAACACATGGGGACATTCCCAGGCAGAGGGACTAGGTAGAAACCATGTGAATTCTTTTGGGCCACTCTGCTGAGCCTCTAATTACATCGAAAGGGTCAAAAGAGAAAGATGGTGACACAGAACAGTGGCTTTAGTGTTCAATCATCAGCACCTCCTGGAACTTTTCTCCTACATTGTGCTCAAGGCAAGTATTTTTCTGAAGTTCATGTGTAACATGCTTACTAGTAATAATGATTGCTTACTTAATAAATACTTAGATTCTCAGTAAGAAGTCATTTTTTTTTTAAAGGGATCTGGTCTAGTCCACATAAGTATTTTAACCCGAGGGGTATTGAAATGCTTTGGGGGAAATATTACTACTATTTTCATATTAGAGACTTAAAAAGATTATTACATTTTATTTAGAGAGAGTTTGCATGGAGGTCAAAGGATAACATATAAGAGTTCTCTTCTACAATGTGGGTCCCAGGTGTTGAACTAAAGTTGTCAAGCTTAGTGGCAAATGCCTTTACCTTGCTATTCCCAGAGATGGTTTTAAAAAATCTTGAGAATGATTTTTTTGAAAAAATTCCTTTGGGGCTGGAAAGATGACTCAGCAGTTAAGAACACTGGCTGCTTTTCTAGAGGACTTGTGTTCAATTCCCAGCACTCATATCACCCATATGACAGCTTACAACTGTCTGTAACTCCAGTTCCAGGGGATCTGGCACCCTCACACAGACATACATGCAGGCAAAACACCAATGTGCATAAAACAAACAAACAAACAAAAATAAATGAATAAATAAATAAATAAATAAATAAATAAATAAATTCATTCTTTAGGCCTGTAGAGATGGCTTGGTGGTTAAGAGTACTGCTACTCTTCCAGAGGTCCTCAATCAATTCCCAGCACCCACAGGGTAGCTTACAACCATGTATAACTGTAGTGCCATGAGATCCAATGCCCTCTTCTGGTGTGCAGATGTACATGCAGATAAAACATCCACACACATAAAACATATAAATAAATTTTTTAAAAAAGAAAAGAAAAAGAAAAATTCCCTTATACAAGGTACATATCTTATCTTCAACAGAAAAACTGATTTCTAACAACAATCTTTGTTGAACATCATACTTTCCTTTTAGGAGAAAAAACAAATTGTAAGGAAATAAACCCAACTTTATCAGGATAGCTACTAGGGAGCCTGGGCTGTAGGGCACTCTGTTGAATTTCTTGAATGTATGCTTCCCCCGCTTGTTTTTTTTGGTGGTAGTGGTAGTGCTGGGAGTAGAACCCAGGGCTTTGCCCATGCTAGGCAATCTCTCTGTAAACAAGCCCAACCTCGTCCCTGTTTTACTTTTCACTTTGAGACAGTCTTGCCAAGTTGCCCAGGTTGGTCTTGAACTTGTGACGCTCCTGTTTCAGTCTCTCCAAGTGCTGGAATCACAGGACACTTCTATCCTTTAAAGGCTTCAGTTGGAAATGCTGTTTGCTGCTACACTTATTTTCCCGTTGATTTTTATGATACTAAAGGTGTGGCTAGCCACACCTAAGAAGACAAAACCCAAATCTTTTAGAAATTATGCTTTCTTGGGAAATGGCTGAAAGAGGAATCATTTGGCAATATAATAAAAATGCTCAAAATAAGCTTTGGAGATCTTTGATCCTGGACTTGGGGAAAATGGGACTCTCACTTCTAACATTGTATGAAGTTTCTTCCCCATGGGCATGTGGACAACTGGGCTCCCTCCATCAGATCCTGAAGCTCCAGGCAGAACCTCCAGACACTGGAGAAGAGCAGGACCATGGCCATGGCTGGCTGTGCTCACTCACGGCTGTCCAGCTACACATGTACACACACATAAAGCCAAGGCGAGGCAACCACCAGAGCCTGAAGGGCAGCTCCTTCCTGCCCCAAGTCCTCTGGCTCATGCTCACCTCAACATCTCTCACTTGACCATGGATGCCTTTACTCAAAGCTGACTCCACCTCCCGATTGAGTAAGCCTTCACCATGACCTTGAACACACCTATGCTTATCTACCTTGAAAACATTTAATGTAGGAAAAATGTCAACTGTGGCTTAATTTCAATAGCCTGATTGGTCTCTGGAAACCAGCAGGGCTTTCAAAGCTGTCATGGGCTCACTTCTCAGCACATGTGCTGGGCCCCCCTGCCGTCTGTGTGTGGTCCTATGTGCTCAGCAGTCCGTCCAAGATAAGCAGGAACTATGAAGTGTTCGGTTTCCTGAAAATCTCTCCCATCTGAGAAGCATTGCCCACTCAGCCATTCCAGGGGACATGACCTTACTCTTTACAGTTACTTATTTGCTCCTCGACAGATGCTGCAATACAAATATGAACTTGGTTGGAAGAGTGTCTTGGAGAGTTAGTTTCTTCTCCTTTAGCTGATGAGCATTTCATTTTGATGTTTTTCTGGTGCCATGGTAACCATCATGAGTTGAGATTTACTTTTTGGACTTAGAAATGACTGTAGAAATTCAATTTAGCCATCACTGACTTGAGGACCCATAAAGTGTGAAAGAAAAAAAGACAAATGAGAAAGCCTCTTCCCCGGGAAGGGCATGAGTCACACTGCTGAGCACAAAATGGGGAATTGGCAAGCTTTTCCTGAAATAGCCAATCAGCAAATATTTCAAGTGTGGTGGGCCACACGGTTTCTTAGCGGCTACTCAGCTCTGTTGCTGCAGAGGACAAGACACCATGGGCTACTGGTAAACAAATGGGCAAAGCTGTGTTCAACTTTATTGTTGCACATATATTTAAACTTAATGGGTCTTTATGGGTCACAAAACATTAATCTCTTATGTTTTCTCAGCTACTTAAAAATGTAAAACCATTTATAGGTTGTATATCTCATGGCATTCCCGGCTAGCCTCTCACATCTTCCTGAAAACAACACAGATAACTGCAAGACCTGGACGGTGATATTTTATTTGTGCTGAAATGTGATTTTACTTGTATGTTAATAAATAAAGTTGCCTGGGGGTCAGAGCTAATAGCAAGCCATTTAGCAGAAGTCTGGCAGTGGTAGTACACACCCTTAATTCGATCACATGGCAGACAGAGTCTATGTGTTCAAGGACATAGCCAGCTTGGTGACACATGCCTTTAATCCAAGTACCAACCATAGAGACCTGGAGGTCTGTATAGACAGGCAGTGAGGAAGAAGTCATGTGGTTGGGTTTACAACCAATGAGAAGGCAGAACAGAAAGTCAATAAAAAGACAGACACACAGGAAGTAGGTCTCTTTTCTCAGGGGAAGGATGGCAGCGGCTGGTAAGCTAAAGGCTATTCACTAGTGCTCTGACCTCTTGGGCTTTTAACTCTGCATTTGTTTGTTTCTTATTTATTAGGACCATTCAGAATTACATCTACAGACCTGAACTTCCTGCCAGGCATTGGTACAAAGTGCTTTGTACTTTGTATTTTATCTAAGAAACCACTGATTTTGAGATGCCCCACTATTAAATGGATCACCAAGAAAGACAATGCTAGCCAGGTGGTAGTGGCTCATGCCTTTAATCCCAGCACTCAGGAGGCAGAGGCAGACGGATCTCTGTGAGTTCGAGGCTAGCCTGGTCTCCAAAGCGAGTTCCAGGAAAGGCGCAAAGCTACATAGAGAAACCCTGTCTCGAAAAACCAAAAAAGAAAAAGAAAGAAAGACAATGCTGCATGCAGTCCATTTTTTGGTACAGCATCAATTATAAGACAGAACTTCATTCACAAATGCTAACAGGAGACAAGGGTGAGCAGGTGCATCTTTGAATCCATATTATATGGTATTCTCTTTCATCTTATGACCATCCCAGGAGATAGACAAGACCATCCTTTCCTAGTCACATGAGCTTTCTCCTTGGTCAGTATGGACCTGTATCCAATACCAGGATAGTTAGGCACAGCCTTCTGAGACATCCAGGTGGGAGTGCACTTCTATATGGACTTCCAATGCTAAGGTAAGCTCAAATCCAAGCCTGCAGCTTCCTCTTGACAGCTGCCCTGTGAAGGTATGTGACTGGAGCAGTGGCTTGCACAGAGCAGGGGCGTGAGGCTGGGAGATCTCTCTTTTCCTGAGTTCCATTTTGTGTAGAAAGAAACAACATGGGCTGTGGAGTTCAAATACCTGAGAGTACCCAGGAGGTGTTTGTTATACAGACAACGTGGTCAGGGAGCCAAACTTCCCCTGGCATTTTCCACACTGGGCTCAGGTGTCCCAGGAAAGCTCCCTGATCCTTGCTCAGCCAGAGCCTCAGCATTTATCACAGGAGGCAAAAGCCGGCGCATGGTGTGAGGCATTTGGAGAGCAGGAAGAGTGAGTGAAGGACAGTCTCAAATTCTGCCATGGCTTGCTCTCACCAAGATGTCTTTCATATCTTTCTTGCCCCTCATTATTATCTTACCCCCAACTGATGAATACTTAAAATCTGTTAGGTGAGAGAAAACATTTCTCCACTTCTTGTAAAACTCAGACTAATACAGGAGAAGGACAGTGGCCAAAGCTGCTCTAAGAAGGGCAGTGTGCAGGGTCGGCCCTTAGGGTCTCAACTGGGATTCTGGAAGGGTTCTCTGACTTCTAGTTGATAAGGAGAGCTAGATATGCTTAAACTCTCTGTATAATCAATGTGTGTAGTGATGAGTACCTGTGTTCCTTCTGGGCAACTCAAGTTTGGGTACATGTCAGGCAGAGGACACCTATGTGACTAGTCTCCAGTGAGCTTCCTCAGTAGATGATACTTAACATGTGCAGTCATGGGTCTATGCTGCGGCCATTGAAGGTAACATGTGACATCATGGGGAGAGTACTTTGCAAGTGTGCACCTGGTGTGCCTGAACTTTGCTCCATCAGCTGCTCTCCTCCTTTGCTGACTCTGCTGTGGGTCCTTTCACTGAAATAAATCATCAACAAAGGGGAGGTCATCTGCTGGCTGGTGAAGCCTCCTAGTGAGATGTCTGACCTGAGAATGATCTTAGAGTCTCTTGACATGACCATCCAGAGCCAATTCATTTCACAATACTGTCCTTCTAAAATGTGTATGATATGGGAAGGCCTGGGAGAGAGCAGACTATTTTCTATACTGCTGGAGTTTGGATGTTGAATGTCTCCCAACGATGCATATACTAAAAAGCTTTGGTCCCAGGGTGATCCTGTTGGAAGTTTTCCATGGACATTTAGCATGTAGAGCTACATGGGTGGTCTTTAGGATGTTGAGAGTATAACCTCAAAGGGGTTTATGAGACTGCAGCTTCTTTCTCTTCCTGTCTACTTCTCTGCAAAGCAGTTCTGTTCTACCATATGCCCCAACCATGATGTGCTGCCTCGCCACAGACTTACAGATGTGATGTCACCTGACAATGGGCTGGAATCCTTAAAGCTTCAGACCCCAACTCCTCTTCTCTCCTTATAAGGTATTTATATCTGTAGTTTTATTGTCATGTCAGAAAGCTAACAAATCTATCTACTGACCCTAAATGAAAAGGGAGCAGAAGCCAGGTATCAGGGTTTTTTATTTTTTATTCAAATTTTGACTGACTGTTCAGGGTGATATTAACATCCTCATCTATTAAGGTAAGTTCTGGATATTCAGAAAGGCAAACAGGCATTCCATAAGGCATGACCAGCACAAACAGAGTGTCAAAGCTGACCTCCTTCTTATGAATGGTTTTTCTTATCCATCCATCTGGCATCTGACTTTTAGTACTGTGCTAGACTCTAATTTCTGTAGTTAGGTTTAATCCTGGTACGTGATTGGGTCTCCTGCATGGCACCATTCTTTACACATGGTAAGTGTTCAGGTGGTGAAAGAATAAGAAGCATTCAAGATGGAGGTCAGCACGATCTAGATGATGCCAGGCCCTAGGGAACACATGGACATTGAAGGGGGCCTCTACGGGAAGTTCCAGATGGTCAGGAGGGAAACTGGCATTTCATGTGGCAGTAACAACATTAGAATATTGGAGTCAGTGATGACTATGAAGGGTTGAGGGGACCAAAAGCAGGTTGGGTGGAATAAAGAATGCACATTGCTGAAGTTAGTGGCATCAAAATCAATGAGGAAGGAGAGCATGATGAAAGTGATGGCAGAAGAGGGTTGTATTAGTCATTCATTTATCTATTGCTGTGATAAAACACCATGACCAAGGCAACTTAATAGAAGGAAGAGTTCACTGGACTCACAGTTCTGGAGAGTTAGAGTCCACATCTCTGAAGCCTCTCTAAACGGCACCACCGCAGGGGATCAAGTATTTAGACATCGGAACTTAAAGCTATTCTCATTCAAACCACCACAGGGGAGATGAAAGGACTTGATGAGCTGCAGCGCAGAGCCCAGGAGCAGAGGTCATCCAGCATGCCCGGCAAGGTACACAGGTAAGTGGACAGTGAGTGATTCTGGTGCCAGATCTGAGGCTAAAACAAGTAAGACCATGGACAAGGGCCGGAGGCATTCTTTCCTGCTTTATCTTATTAGGAGTGTACTAGATTCAGGTTAGAGATAACAGCGGGAGCTGTGGTTTTTAAGAGCCCGAGCTTAAAAGATGGTAAAAGAATGAATGCAAAAAATGTAACAAACAGTGATGGGATAATGCTGATGGGATAATGATGTCTGGAAAAAAATTAAACACATTGTATCATACAAAAAATATGCACAAGGGATACCAATCATCGCAGGGCTACAAGAAGCGAGACTCGGAATGAAAACAAGAGGGGGAAAAAGGAGAAAAAATAGAAAAGAAAGTCAAGAAGAAAAAAATTTAAGCTCCAGAGAAAAAACAATCAGTGGATAGCTGGTTTATCCACCTCTATTCATCATTTAACATTTTCAGTACTCCTAGCTTCAAAACAAACCTCCCCCTGTCAAAATATTGCTCATAAAACTGCTGTTGAGTGTGATGAAGTCTCATGATTATATCTGAGCTCATTCTGTGTTTTGAAATGGAATATCATCTACTGACCCTCAGGAAGCTAATTGCTTTTTAATATATTCAGCCGCACAGCTAGGCATCCAGCTAAGCCATTCACTTACTACACTGGCAGTGTCCTATAGTGAGCTTATGCCAGAATCAATACAGGCCAGTGGGCTGGGGCCCAGGCTATCACTGTGGGCAGAGATTTCACTTCTGGGGAGAAATGGTACAATCTATTTTCAGCAGATGTAATTTACTGCTTTATGTGCTGTCTCTCTCTCTAGGGAGAGAAAGTAAAACCTACAATGTGCATATCCATATTGAATATACAAGACTGGTACTAGATATGACTGGATAAGCAATTCTGCAATTGGCTCCTTTCCAGTTGATTATGTTGTTTTGGATACATATATTAATTAGGTTTACTATTGGCAAAGACCAATTTCTTGTTCAATGGGGTAGAGAGAAGGGATGTAGATACAAACACCCATTGACTATCTCTGTTGTCATTAAAATACTTCCCACAGAGACAAATCACATGACTATTCTATTTACTTGAACTTGTCTTTTAAGTAGATGGCAAACTAGGACTTTTAATAGCAGAAATAAATTCATTTAGTGCTATGTGTATTTCAATTCCATTTGCAGCAGGCATTGGGAAGCTTCTTCTAGATTTCATCTTTGACTATGTTATCAGCATATACATGTCCTTGGGAATGCACATTGCTTTGGGGTAGTGAAGTCTCTGCAGATTTTATTAAGCCAGCATATCAATAAGTGTACATCAGTAAATACTCATGCTAGCTTTCAGAATATATGTTTATTATGCCATCATTTGAGAGGCCTGTAAACAGAGAATCGAGGCAAAGACTGGATACTCAGGCTCCTCTTAACTGCACTGAGTGCAGAGACTCATTTGGCTACCATGAGGCCTTGGTTGGTCAGGGCCCAGGCTAACCAAGAACCCAAGTATCATTTCAGAAGGAACTTCTTTAGCCTTCTTCTCAGAGTCTAGCTACAGCCTTTCCAAGCACCTCACCTCACCTCATACTCCCCTCACTTCCTCTATCCAAACCACCTACATCCTGGTTCTTCTTGTTCCACTGTCTAATTGCACACCTCCACTGTGAGCCTTCCCACAGGAAGGGTTTCTCCCTCTCAAAGCTTGTACCCTTTCCCTTCTAAGTCTCCAAGGGCTGCCAGCCACTTTTACCCAGCCTTAACTTATTCACCTAGCTTACCCAAAATTTTGGGCCTGCTAAATACTCACTTCGTTGCATTTGGTCATCATAACAACAAAACAAAACAAAAAACCCACAAAGCATTTTGTTGAATGTCTATAAGAAGGCAAATGTGAGACTGTCCTGGAGAGGGAGGCTGGGCCCTCACTTGAGGGTAGGAGATTAGGGGGAAAGATATGTAAAGAAGGAAAGAGCTGGCCCAAAGAGAAGCTGGTAGAATTTGGCCATGGACAATGTGGATGGAGGAAGAAAGACATTGTAGATGGAAGGGAGGTGGAGATGAAACTATGGGGGTTCCTAAGTGGGAAATACAGGATTGGGGCAAGTGGAGAGCCACCAGCCTCCAGCTTCTTCCAGTGTGGTGATATTGTGTTCCCCAAAATATTGAGTACCCTAATTAATTTATCTTGGGTCAGAGAACAGAACAGCCACTAGATATAGAGGCCAGAAAATGGTGGCACACACACCTTTAATCCTATCACTTGGGAGGCAGAAATCCCTCTGGATCTCTGTGAGTTTAAAGCCACACTGGAAACAGTCAGTCATGGTGACTCACGCCTTTAATCCCAGGAAGTGAGCCTTTAATCCCAGGAAGTGATGGCAGAAAGCAGAAAGGTATATAAGGCATGAAGACCAGAAACTAGAAGCTTTTGGCTGGTTAAGCTTTTAGGCTTTTGAGCAGCAGTTCAGCTGAGACCCATTCGGATGAGGACACAGAGGCTTCCAGTCTGAGGAAACAGGATCAGCTGAGGAACTGGTGAGGTGAGGTGGCTGTGGCTTGTTTGGCTTCTCTGATCTTCCAGCATTCACCCCAACAACTGGCCTCAGGTTTGTTTTTATTAATAAGTACCTTCTAATAATTTGTGCTATACTCCAGGGCTCTGACTACCTGCCTCAGGGGTTTCCCATGTGGTACCTGAGAAAGTGATCAGGTGTCATGTCACTTTCTCTCTTCCGGTCTTATCTGAGTAAGCAACAGAAATGTGAACTCTAACAGCATGTGCCATGGCTTTAGTATTGTCACCTTCAATGCATCGTATCCAGAGAGTAAAACTAGATAAAGTCCTATGCTGAAGGAAAGCTGTGGAAAGACACACAATGGAAAGCGCTACTGGGCAAGGGGAGACTTTGAGAACTAAGCACAATTCCATGGGGCAAGCACACAAACCCAGAGAAAGACATATCAACACCTCAGCTGGAGCGTCTGCCTCTTTCGGATAACAGATGTCCCACCATAGCCTGTCGGCCACAGTAACACCGACAAGACCTCGTGGCTCCTCCTGAGGATGTTGGTGTTACATGGTCTCTGTGAGTAGCTTCTCCACGGAACAGGACATGCACCAGGAGTCCCAGGTGTCTGACAGGCTGAGCAACATCATTATGGAATCCGTCTCCCTGGAAACGGGCAGCAATAGCACATACCTAAGACACTGGTGACTAATCCCTCCATGCCCTTGCCTCCTCCTTTAACATTTACTGTGGCTGACTGACGACAGTCCTGGAGACCGACAGTCCTGGAGACCTTGTGCTTGATGCTCAGCTGACCTCCAAACTTTTGCGCTCTTACTGAGTGGACACCTGTCAGGTGACATTGAGTTTCTGATGTCACATGGCCAGAAGCCTGTGGGGGGCCTTAAAGGTTCTCCTAGATGTGAAAGCTTGGTAAGGACAGGAAAGCTTCAGTATGCTGTCAGCATCTCAAAAACTTTTCTCCTGGGAACACTCCATTGCTGCTACCACTGTAATTTCCCAAACAATAGGGTCCCTTTCCTGATTTGCACCCTGGATGCCACAGCTGCACCACCCTCCCTCACTATCTGCAGGCCATTACACTGCTACTCAGAAGGTCTGAACCCTGACCCCAGTTCAGATAACATCTGTCCAGCCACAGGAACATCTCAACCTCTTCACATGTAAGAGGTGAGCAGCAGCAGGAAATGGACTGAGGTCTGGGCTCTCAGCCATAGCTCAGGCAGAACCTGACTTACAGGACAGTTTGGCTCTGCCAGCCTCCCTGCCAGATTGCCTGCCCACCCACCTTGTTTTCATCTCTGTGTAAACCCAACGCCCTTAATTAGCTCTCTGGGGACCTACTCCTATCCCTGGCTTGCCTCTGAGAAGTGCTATTCTCTGATGTTGAGTCCGGTCCAATGCAGCAATTCTAAAATGTACTTCTTCTCCAATGAAGAGGTTAACCCCATTCCCCTACATGCTCTTTTCATTTGGCAAAGTCTGTTAAAACCCTGCTAGGTTGAGGAAAAGCACCACCCTTTTAATGGAAATCTATAAGCTGAAAGAGAACCAACTGTTCCCCAGAAAGCTTAGTGTGTGCCTCACGGTCAAGGACAAAGCTCCTAGCCTATGCTGTGGACCATCACAGAACTAAAGACTATCATATAGGGTATGAAGGCAGAGGGCAGGGGGAGTGCAGAGGGTGGGGGATTGGGTAAAGAGAAAGGTGAATATATGTGTGGGGATGGGAGTCCTGCCATCTTTCCACGTACACCCCCCCCCCCACTGAAACCCTTCTACTAATTCCACCCCAGCCTCCCTTGAACATTTGCTGAAAGCCTAAACCTGTGCACTATGTGCTTAAGTGGAAACTTGTGCAATTCGAACTGGACCTGCATCTGGGGTGGCTCAGGTTACTAATGAGGACACTACTAGGCTCCCTGTCCTCAGTGGATACTTCGTAAGTTCCTACGCCTCATTTATGAGAGATGATAAAAAATGTTCAGACACTTCCCCAGGATCTAGGGCCTTATGATTGGGTGGATATAAATGTCTGGGGGGGGGGGGGGAGGGATGGGGACAGGTTGGAAGGAGAGTGGAGGCGCAGAGAGAGAAGGAATCCTGAGTTTTGAGCTGACTCCGTGCTTGATGGCTGGACAGTGGTTCTGACTCTACAGGGGTGAGCAGTTCACCAGACTCAAGTTGAGCACATTTTGGAATGTATCAATAGAAACTAAGAGGAATCTGTGTGGACAAACAGGAATGACATTCTCAAATACAGCATCCCCCAAGGATATCCTGTAATAGCTGCCAAAGATGGCAGACTTTTCTACAGACTTTTCTACAGAACTCTTTCGTATCACAAGAGGAAAGGATTGCTAAGAGAACTCCTGGAGCTGAAGGGACAGGGAAGGTTCCTTCATGGGACCCTGGGTTCAATCCTGAGCACTCAACATGAGGCAGTGGCAGCAACATGAGAATATTGCAAGGAATAACTAATTTGCATGCAGACATTGGTAGTATTTTTACTCACTCGTCTTCCCAAACAATGACATGACCAGTGAACCAAAGATTTTTTTTTTTTGACATTGTCATGATGGACTATTTTGCTAGACTATTAAGTCTACATACAGAAAAGTCAAAGAAACAAAAGATTGTTTTGGAATTTATATACTTTCTACAATATATTTCTAAAATACACCCAAGTCAATACTAATATTCTTCCATGCTCATCCTAACTCATGTCAAGTCAAACAAAGAACTCTGAGGGCCTGTGCATCAGTCAGGTTGTGCCACCTTACAGTGACAATGTTTTTACAGGCCTTAGTTTTAAAACAGCAAGAGTCTGTTTAGTGTTACATGCCCACTGAAGACAGTGAGGGCTCGGCTCATCAATATCACTTGAGGATGGAGGCCACAGAACAACCTTCATCCTGAGTGTCGCCGGCTGGTGTGCAAGAGGTCTAGGGGTTTTTCACAGGTAATTAAATACTGCAGGACAGAAGGGACAGATCACTTCCACTTCCAGCTATACCTGTCACATGAGCCTGTCTAACCTTCAGGGAAATACTAGCAAGTGGCACTAATAATTTTCATGCTTTGTCACCTAAAATTTTAAAATTGCTTTGAATAAGCACTGTATGTGACAACATTGATGTCCTTTCCTGTAAGCCTTGTGTCCTTGAGGAAATAGCTGAGAACTCCAGTTCACGCTCTGTGTCCTTCATCTGAGCCCTATTCCCAACACAAGGTCCAGCTGAAGTCCTATGCCATAGCCATCTCTGCCAGGCACTGAGGGCCAGCATCCACTCAGTCTACATGGCGTCACTGCAGGAGGTGAGAAAGATGCTGGCTTACTGAAATCTTCCTGACCATCATCCACTGTGCTTAGAAGAGAGCAGCCCGGCTCTCTTCTAAGTTTATACTCCAATCTTTTCAAGACCTTTTGCTAGAACAACTTATGTCTAGATTTGCCATAGGTTGGACATGACCAGAGAAGACAACAAGAGAGAGCCAAGTTGTCTCAGTCTGGGGTTTCTGAAGTAGTCCTCAAAACAAAACAAAACAAAACAAAACAAAACAAAACAAAACAAAACAATACCCAACTAAAATATCAGTACTAACACTATGATAAACAGTACTGGAATGAAGACAACGTTATCAACCAGTCAGATGCCATGTGTTCTAAAGCCAGTTCTATCACCATATAGACAAGCAAGCCTGGCAAATGGTGCTGCCTCCTTTATGGGCACATTCACTATCTAGGAGAAAAAGGAAATTGTACAGCCTTCCTCGTCAGGCCACTATGGGAACAGTAGGAAGAAGGCACTAGAACAATGCGTGCTGGTGTTTACTAAGTGCTGGATTTTGCACTTCTATTATTTTTCTTATCTTTATCACAAAGCCCCTGCACCCACACTTCTTTTCCTTATCTGCATCCCAGTGAGCAAGTCATGTCCCTCACAATAACACTGTGAAACAGGCATCTATATCAGCATTTAAACTGGAACACCATAACTGGCCCAGATTCCAATCTGTCCACCATCTGGCCAGGCTGGGCTTTTTCCCTGTAATGTTCTCTGTTGTTTGCACCATGCCAGGAACATAAGAAGGCATTTAACACAAGGAAGTCATTCAGGAAAGATCGTTCCTCTGTTTCTACCTGGGACTCCTCAAGTATGCTGTTCTGCTCATTTCACTTGTAAACCACTGTTTTCCTGACAGGATATGTTTGAGAGAGTGACAGAGCTGAGCCACCACCCACTCTCGCGTCTTGGGACCGACAGCCACCCAGTATTGGAGACAAAGCAGCAAAAGCAGGCTGGGGTGGAAAAAAAGAGACTAGAACATCTGAACTCTGTCCCATCTTGGAAGCCAAATGCAATGGTAGCATTTTGATTCAAGGCTCAGGAATGTAGTCCATCTGTATAACATGTTGACCTTTAAGATGAACGTTGGCCCCAGCCTGAAATTTGCTTCCTACCTCATTTCCTGTGTTATGGCCTTGACAGATATCACAAGACCAGCCCTGTCATGCTTCTGTGTATGAAGGTAGGCCAGTCCCCTTAAACTCTGAACAAGGTTTCCTATCTCTTAGTAGAACTGTCCTGTCTTTTAACAGTGTAAGCCATTTAGGGAAGCAGTCTTAGAAAAACTATAGGGTCTGGCCAAATTTGACCCACTTTCCGGCTTCGTAAATAAAGTTTTATTGGGACAATCATTTTTTAAATATATCATTCATCATGGCTTTCCTGCTACCTTAGCAGATTTCTGTAGTTTTGACACAAACATATGGCTCATGAGGCCTAAGGAATTTACCATCTGGCCTCTTAGTGGAATGTTTGTGCAGCAGGATTCTATAGTATTATAGAGAAGAAAGGTGTAAGTGGGAAAGGGCTTTGCCCAAATAAGGATGGCATAGCTGTGATGGAATGTGGAACAGGTCCCGGGAAGATCCGCAACTCACTCAAAGGGCATACACTAAACTTCATAAATACTTTTGTACTTACCCTAGCTAATGTCCTCCTATATGACATCATCAAGATAAAAATCAGAATTCACTCTTTTATAATTTAAAATGGTGGGTCAGGGTTAAAATGTGAGTATAATGAAAGGATAAGGAACAGATAAGAAGTACAGATATATAATAAAGCAATTACAGACCAAATAATAAATAATGGTGGTACATTCAGACCTCAGTGAAACAAATTAATTATAGCTATGAAGATCAACAGAGATGGCACCTCAGGAGCAGTGCAGTGCGAAAAAAATGCACAGGGGACCCATACAGCATGATATGACTTATTAACAGTTCAAAGCACACAAGCTAAATGATATGCTATTTATGAATATGCCATTTAGATCTGGGTAGTCCTCCAGTCCATGTGTTGAAAGCTTAGTTGTCAATCCATGGTGCTATTGAGGGGTGGAGGCAGAACCTTTAAGAGGTACTCTGTGACCCCTTTGGGGGTCGCATAGCAGATATTTAAATTACAATTTGTAACTAGCAAAATCACAGTTACAAAGTAGCAATGAAAACAATGTTACAGTTGTGGGTCACCACAGCATGAGGAACTGTATTAAAGGGTCCCAGCATTAGGATGGTTGAGAAACATGGTCCAATGGGAAGAAGCTAGTTCACTGGGGCTATGTCCTTAAGGGGCTATTGGCCCCTTCCTTTTTCTTTGCTTGGGGGCTGCTGTGAGGTGAGCCAGTGACCCGTGTCCTGTATTCCCACCATAAGGTCCTGCCGTGCCATAGGACCAAAGCAAAAGCAACAGAGTGAATGACCCTGGGCTGAAATCTCTGAAAATAGGAGCAATAAAAATAAACCTCTTTTTCTTTTTGTTTGTTTTGTGGGTTGTTGTTGTTGTTCTTTATTTGGGTTTTATTTGCTTTTTTATTGTTGGTTTTGTTTTGTTTCTGCTTTTGAAACAGGGTCTTTCTATGTAGCTGGAACTTACTAGGTAGACCAGGATGGCCTTGAACTCACAGAGATCCATCTGCCTCTGTCTTTCAAATACCGAGATTAAAGGTGTACACTACCATGGCAGGCTATAAACCATTTTTTTTTTTTTTTTTTTTTTAGGTTATTGATCTTTGACATTTTGTCACAGCAATGGAAAACTAGAAGAGAATGTTAGTACAAGAGGGAAAATTATAAAGAAATGTGTAGTGGATAGCCATCCCAGCATTGGCCTGGAAGTTCCAACCCCCATTGAGGCTTCGGTAATGGTCACGCCCACAAGGCGGGGTGGAGGAGGAAGCGGAAGGCCCAGGATGGAGAGGAGGGCTCTCTCTTGGTTCTGGGACGCTGGACACAGGAGGTAGAACAAGCAGAGTTCTCCAGAGTACACTGCCGGACTGCACCATACCTTTGTCAGACCCTACAACCCTTCATTTGTAAGTTACCCCACAAAATAAACCTCCCTTTTAACTACGTGGAGTGGCCTTAATAATTTCACCAATAGAAATGCAATGCATGCATTAAGCAAAATTCAAGGTCATTAATGCTCCTGGAGTGTAGGGGACACACATGTGCATGGTGTCACAATCCTTTACATCCACACATATCTTACTAGTACATGACATCAACCTAATGTAAGATGAAAACCAGACAGTATGGCTAGAGGATCCATAGACTGTGCTGTAATTCTCAGGACAGCAATGTATGCTGTGGGTGCAGAGACGAGCAGCCTCCAAGCCAGATAAGAGGACTAAAGAGAAAGTTTCCAGAGAAAGTTCCACTAGATTCCTTGAAGATTTCATAAGCACATTTCTGAGAAAAGGCCACAGGAGAATATTCTAGCAAAATTCCATGATGAAGCAGATATCAACAAAGTTTTTAAGGAACTGAAATTGCCTTAGCCAAAAAAAAAAAAAAAAGAAAGAAAGAAAAAACAAAAAAACAACCAAAAACCAGACAAGTCCAGAAGATGAGGCAGAGGGTGGCCCACGGAGGCCATGCAAAGAGCCTGACAGGCTGCAGTAAGGATACGGTCCAAGAGGAACAGGGTCCCCCGAAATATCTAAGCTGTGGCGCTCCATGACATGTCAGAGTAAGACAGGCCCAGGAGAGAGTGACTGGAGGCCCCAGCAGGGGAGCACAGCTACAGTAACTCATACACCTCTGACCAAAGAATGAGCCTTTTCTCTGGGGGAAGCTGTGAGAGGACCTGTACGTGGAGTGGTAAGGAGGGGACATCTGCCTGGCCAGCTGGATCAGCCGAATCAACTCTGGCAGTCAGTGAGGGGACATATGTCCCAGCCAGACTGTTCTCATGTAGCTCAGGCTGGCCTCAAACTCAGCTGTGTGACCAAGGATGACCTTCAGCTCTTAATCCTCCTGTGTTAACTTTTTAAGTGCTGGGATTGCAGGCATGTGCCGTCACAGCCAGAGCTGCGGTTTGAGAGGATTCTTCTGATGGGAGCATCAGCCACTCACTTGGCCATTATGAAGTGCCTGCAGGCTTTTGCTGAGTTCAAAACAACCCTGTTTCATGTGTGGACAGCAGTGGTGTGCATTCAAACATCTAGAAACAAGGATCCAGGCCAGAATCACACACAGGACTTGTCACAGCAGATGCTCACTATCACATGCATGATCAGGAGAACAAAAAATGTGTGTGTGAATTTATTATTATGTACAATGAATTAAATATTCATGTACAAGTAGCTCTTGTAATTGGAAATCTTGATAAAAATCTGGTAAATCTTCATAAGACTGCCAACTGGATAATACTGGAGTTTATCATACCAGACTCATTTTAAGTAGTTTGATCTAAAAATGCTTCTTGAGAGCTTGTTTGGAGGTCCTAGCAGAGGAAGACAGCTACTTAGAGACCCTGACAAAGTCATGTTTTTGCTTAAGTGCAAAGCGTTGGGAGAGCCATACATGGAGTGGTGAAGGAGGAAAGGGATCCCTATCTAGACATCCAGATCACTAAATCAACCCTGGAGAATACAAGGATAACAGATGTCACAGCCAGTTTGCCCTCACATCCCTAAGAATGCTTCTTAGCTGAGCACAGAGCAGCCTGCTGGAAGTTCTCACTACTAGAAAGAATTGAAGGCTAGCCTGGGCAACATAACTGGAGTGTAACAAGTCTTTTTATGTCTGGCCAGCAAGCTCCCAAAAAATGACAGGGAGACTTATGAATTATGAAAGCTTGGCCTTAGCTTAGGGTTGTTTTTAGCCATCTCTGATAACTTAAATTAACCCTATTAATCTGTTAATCTACATTAATATTAACTATTAATCTACATTCTGTCACGTGCTGCCCATGCTGCTGCCTCCGTGTCTCCTGGCATCTCTCTCATACACCTAGATTCCTCCCCCTTCTCTCCTTTCTCTATCTGCCTGGAAGTCCCGCCTACACCTCCTTCCTAGCTATTGGCTGTTCAGCTTGTTATTACACCAATCACAGCAATACATCCTCACACAGTGTACAAATATCCCACAACACTAGCGAGCTTCATCTCAAAAACAAACAAACAAACAAACAGGGCTGGGGATGAGACGTGGTGATCTCTAGCATACAATGAAAGGATGAATAATTAAATAAAAATCAACCAAAATAAAATGTTCGTTAATTACTTAAAAGCATATATGAGAACCATGAATGCTACAATTTTTTATGGGCACTATGACATCACATCAGTGGGAAAATCACCTGCACAAACGCTGTGTTCAGAATAGCAACAAAGGGAGTTCTGCAAGGCTACAGAGGAGACAAAATACTACACGATGTCTTCTCTCACTCCACCACCACATCACCTGATCAAACTGAACCTTCACTATCAGATACTGACCTCAGTTTATCTCACCTCCCATTACTTCTGTTTTGTTTCAACAAAAAATGTTATTCATTAGTGATTCTATTAGCTTGAACTAGAACTCAGAGATAGTCTCCAAAAAATATAGTGACTTTAGACAGTTCTCAAACCATAGGATGTAGCACGTCTACATCTGAGTCACATCTAAAGAAATGAGAACAGAAATTGAAGGAGAAACTTGCACACCCGAATGCACAGCAGCATCACTCACAATAACTCAACTGTGGGAGCAGCCCAAGTGTGGGAGGGTAAACAAGACATGGTATTTCCATTCAGTGGCTATGACTCAGCCTGGAAAAGAAAGAGGTTCTAACATAGCTTACAACAGCGATGAACTTTGGGGACATTATGTTAAGTGACAAAAGCCACTGACGAATACTGTTTGATTCCACTTCTAATCTATAGAAACAGAAAGTAGATGCTAGGCAGTGATGGTGCACGTCTTTAATCCCAAAACTTGGGAGGCAGAGGCAGGCAGATCTCTGAGTTTGAAGCAAGCCTGGTGTACAGAGTGAGAATTCCAGGACAGCCAGGGCTACACAGAGAAACCCTGTCTGGAAACACCCAAAATAAATAAATAAAAAGAAACAGAAAGTCAAATGGGAAGTTCCAGGGCTGTGGCTAAACTTGGAGAGTCGTTATTTAAAAGGTGCAATTTTGTTTTTCTGGATGAAGAGCTCTGGGGACAGGTGATAGTGGTAACCACACAGTTATGCCAATGAACTTCATGCCACTAATTAAAACAAGAAGTTCCAGGATACAGAACTCTCAATAGAACCACATAGTAGGCAAGATCACTATAGGCTAGCCCTCCCCCACTACTGGGCATCACCCTGGTTTTTTTTTTTTTTTTTTTTTTTTTTAAATAACCTGCAGGTTTCTTGCAGCCTTTGAGACCACAGCCTCTCAGAGGCAGCTATCCTTGTTCACCTAGGCTAACACACGGGCTTGCAGCTGACCCATGTAGACAACAAGAGCTTCCTGTCTTCAACACAAACAGCATTCCTCAGAGTGCATTCTGTTGCCAGGACAAGGCATGTCCCAAAGCTGGAATTCTCCTTGTTTTCAGCTCATCTTCTCACAAAGAACAGCCACATAATCATCTACTCTGCTGCCAAGACATGCAACATCAAGGAAGCTGACAATGAAACACATCTTACTCAAAACCATCTTGTACTCTATCAAATTCTCTGGCAACAAAATCATCTCTGCTGGTCCACAAAGAGAAGACTTCACTTTAAAAAGTTCACCTTGCCATACTCCTTCCAGATCTTCGATTACCTGGCAAGGCAGAGATTTATTAAATGACCCAGCTCAACTTCCTATCCCATGGAAGGCCCTTGGCTCAGACAGTGAACCACTAGGAGTTTGGAAACACCAGAGAGGGAAGAGAGGGAGGCAGGAAAGGAGGTGCGTAGGTACTGATGGCTCACACAGGCATTGAAGGAGGGCAGGCAAGTCTCAGCACTGAAGGAGAGGGGGACAAAGAAAGCCTCATTGTTTGACATATTCTATATGCGAAGCCAACAGCCAGGGATTCAGTCAAGTGGGCACCAGTAACTCATTTCTTCTTTGTCACTTCAACAACTTGCCTTGTTTGTGGAGTCGGGGGAGGAACTCCGCATAAAGCAGCCAGCAGGAGGCTCCTATTTCTTCTAAGGTTGCCTTGTCATTAGTGAGGCAGAAGCTGGCATGCCTGCTCACAGCCATCCCACAGCCTGCAAGCTCTGAGCCACTGCTCAGCAGCAGCAGTGTTAAAACATTGTTGGGGACAGCTGAGTGGCCCTCTTACAATCCTTTTGCTTTACTGATGAAGAAGTGAATACTGGACTGCCTGTGACCTGCCCACCCACTCTGCTGGTGGAAGCAGCAGCAACAGGACCAGATCTCTGGTCCTAGGTATGCTTCTCTTTTCCAAGGCAGCATCTGGGCACTTGGGGAATTGTGCATGCTCTTCTCCTCATCTGCTGTTCATCACAAGTAGACATGAAAAACAAGGCTGGGTACCCCAGGGGTGTCAGAGCTCAGACTTCCTCTGATCTATCATTTAAGTCACCAAGCTAGCCTTTTAAAACAACCCAACTCACTGGGTGCAGTGGCACACTCCTTCAATCTCAGCATTTGGGAGGCAAAGGCAGGCAGATTTTTGTGAGTTCAAGGCCAGCCTGGTGTACCTAGAGAGTACTAGGCCAACCAGGGCTATATAGTGAGACCCTGTCTCAAACAGTCAAACAAAATAAACCCACAGCTCTTTCCTAACCTTATGCAGTTTTTTTTTCAACCTTAGTTTTCTTTCAAATCCTACCAATATTTTTGTAAAAAATGTGTGAGTTTAAAAGAGACATTGCTAAGTCAAGAGCATGCGCCTGTCATTCATATTCTCATTTATGGGGATCCCCTCAATAAAAGAAAGGAGAGGACTCACTGACTTCACAGAGCAGGAAGGGAGTAACAGGTATAGGATGCCTACTCCTAGGAACGGCCTTGCTGGAATGAGTAAGGACTTGCTTCCCAGCTCCTTAACCTGTGCTAACTTTGCAAAGCTATACCCACTTTCCAGAATGATATGCCACCACTCAAAGAAAGGCTAAAAATGTGGAAATAGTGCCACTATCTCAATGTTTCAGATAAGGTTCCTGTTTTGGATAACACATCAGGGCTCTCCTGGAATAGCATTACCATCTATCTGTTGGCTCCTGAAGAACAGCAGCCATGGTCCAGGCAAAGGAACTGGGCTCTCTCTTGAACATCTGGGTGTGGTGATAGCACCACATCTGGGCCTATCACAAATCTCATAGCCAGTAACACCAAGGAGGAAAAGATATCTAAGAAGAAAGAGAAGCAGTGCCTAGAAATCCAGCACGTACTCAGCCATCCCAACAAGGCTCAAATCACAGAAAATGTCAGATCAGATTAGAAAAGACAATTTGACCCTCCATAAGAATGCAGAGGTTGGGGTCTACCCTGCAGTTTCCTTCCGTCTCTTCTCACACTCCAAAGTCTGGTCAAGTCCGAGTATTAACCCAGTGTGTATAAGGCCAAGAATGTTCCAGGAGAAGTGTCCAAGGCTGGAGCACACTTAGTGCTCCTGGGGCCCCAGAGTTCTTAGGCATATTTAGTACACACCTGAGATTATTATAAACAAGAGCCTAATGCACAGTGAACCACTTTGGCTCCATGTCATATTCCCTCTGTGCCATATCCCCAAAGCTGGGTAACACAACATTCTTGAACTTGGTATGCATACACAGATCTGCAGTGAGAATAGCAAATGCACAGGACCCCCCCTTCTCTTTTCTAAACATTAGCTTCAGCTTCTGGGGCTTAAATAATGTGCAGCACACCCACCAAAGCATCATCTTATAGAAAGGCTCTGGAGTCAGCCGCTAAAGAAGAAATCCCACTCAACAGCCCACTCGGCAGTACCACCAGGATGCTCTGCCATTCGGTGATGTTGGTGAACTGCATAGAAGGAATGCAGAGAAATCAGATCCTGATTCTTCACACTGACAAAACGTTTCTCAGTTTTACCCAAACTACCCTGAGGAGACTTACCCCACTTCTTTTAGTGATTCATGCACTAAGAATTCCAGGGCTCAGGTACAACTCAGTAGCAGAGCACTTGCTTCATGTGAACAAGGCCTGAATTAAAAAAAAAAAAAAATCCCAGGAAGGCAGAAAAGAGAGAGAGAGAGAGAGAAAGAGAGAGAGAGAGAGAGAGAGAGAGGGGGGGGGAGGGAAAGGAAGAAAGAAAGAAAGAGAAAGAAAGAAAGAAAGGAGAGAGGGAAGGAGGGAAGGAGGAAAGTTGACTCTTGCACCATGCTGTGTGCACAGAAGCCACATTCAGCTCTGTTGCTCCTCTCAGTGAGCTGCAATGAATACAGCAGCAGCGACTCATGGGAAATCTACCAAAAGTGTTAAGGAAGAGAGGTTATCACCAGTTTTTCCTTTCTCTGTGCTCACTACAGTGGGATTTGCACACAGACGTTCCCACCTACTCACCGGGACTTATTCTGACCACTATCATTAGTCAATAGTTGCAAGAGGGTTGAGCAATCAGATTGAAATCTAACCAACTGTTTTGCATTTAGCTCAAAGCTATCTAGGTCAGGAAGCATTCATGAGAAATCTCAGCACGTTTCCTCCACTCCTCAAAACCATCCATGTGACAACATCAGTGGTCTTGTTTCTTCAGTGCTAATATGGTGTGGTAATAGGGCAGGATAGTGTGTTGGTAAACTGGAGGTCTGTTCTCTCCCAAATTCAACATTCTGTAACCACATAGGTCCATCTATTCCATAACCCTGGTGGATAGACTTTCATCATGTTCCATGAAGTCATTGATTCACCCAACTAGTTTTCCACATCCAAGGAATAGATCTAGTCTTAGAGATATGATAAAGAGAAGAGGTAGACTCTCTGCTTTCTGGGTGTCTTCTTTAGGGTGGTGGTATGCATGGGCATACTAGTATGCAAGAAAACAAAGGCAGGGTGGCTCTAGAGATATTAATTAGAAGCTAAGTGGCCTAAAAAAGCTCCACAGGGGTCATGTGAGCAGAGATCACAGTTACAAGACACAGCCAGGTGCAAAGAGATGTGGGGTAGAACATTCAGGTAGAAGGAGAGTGGGTACAAGTGACCCATAGGAATAAGAGCAAGCTGAAAGGCCTATTTGACTAGGACATCTTGTGAGTCTGCAGGGCATGAACACACAGGATCCCACAGCCATAGCAAGGAGCTTAGAATGTATAGTGATGCTCACTGAAGGTGAAATCAGACTACTTAGTTAGCTCGGAGGACTCTTAACCCCTCCTAAAAGCTCATGCCCTTCCTCAGATAAGACTGTTCGCCAGCCTCCTGTGTTATCGATGTGGCTAGGTCACTAAGTTCTGGCCAATGGATTTAAGGTGGGATTCCCAAGCAGCTTCAGTAGGAAGCTAGCTAACATAGGTCAATAATGGCATGGAGGGGTGTGGTGGTATTGTGTTCCCCAAAATATTGTGCACCCTAATAGACTTATCTGGGGTCAGAGAACAGAAAAGCCACAATATTAAGCATAGAGGTTAGGTGGTGGCACTCACACCTTTAATCCTAGTATTCCAGAGACAGAAATACCTCTGGATCTCTGTGAGTTCAAGGCCACGTTGGAAACAGCCAGGCATGGTGACACAAGCCTTTAATCCCAAGAAGTGAGCCTTTAATCCCAGGGAGTGATGGCAGAAAGTAGAAAGATATATAAGGCATGAAGACCAGAAACTAGAAGCATTTGGCTGGTTAACCTTTTAGGTTTTAGAGCAGCAGTTCAGCTGAGACCCATTCGGATAAGGACACAAAGGCTTCCAGTCTGAGGAAATAGGATCAGCTGAGAAGTTGGCCAGGTGAGGTAGCTGTGGCCTGTTCTGTCTCTCTGATCTTTCAGCATTCACCCCAATAACTGGCCTCAGGTTTGATATTATTAATAAGAACTTTTTAAGATTCCTGCTACAGAGGGGGCTTGACAACCCCCCCCCCCCAAAGGCAGGATGGTGTTTCCTGAGTGGAGAGAGAGGATTGGAAATGATGTATGAAGATGTGACATGGAGCTCAGGTTGAGGTGACTGTTTCTATGAGAGGGCAGAAATGAAGCCATTGTCTCTCATCCTCTAATTCTGTTCTTATTCTGTCTAGCGTGGGAGACACTAGCTGGTTTAGCTACCTCAATTAAGATGAACAAAAATAACACACATTGTCCCTTGGCCACATCTCAAGTACCATATGCTCCTAGTAGCTATGGGACTGGACAGCACAGAGAGGGCACATTCTCTATGGCAGTGTGTTTCCTTGGATGAGTCTGGTCTCAACACTGTCTTAGTTTCTTGTTTAAGAATCATGGATGATGCTTCCCTTATCTTGAACCCTCAAACTCTAAGAGAGAAGAATAGAGCAAATAGGGCCATGCTTTCTCAATTGAGTGATGCTATGGTTTGGATACAGTTTGTTCCCATAAAAAACTCGTGGTGATATTTGATTTCCAACACAGCTATATTGGGAGATGAGCCTTTGCGAAGCAGTAAGGCCATGGGTACTCCATCCTCACGGAGGCACTGGTGGGGTCTTGAGAAGTTCTTACACTTATGGAACTGGATTAAAGAGTGCTTGTTACAAAGCAAGCTTGGTGTCTCACCATGCTCTAGCTTTTGTATTCCTGCTGTACACACCTGCTCTCCATTCTGCTTTTCTGTCATGAGGCCCTCACCAAAGGCCAAACAGGTGCCAACTCTATGCCCTTGGACTTCTAGACCCATGAGCCAAAATAAGCCTTTTCTTTATAAATACCTAGCTACAGGTATTTTATGGACCTAGAAACTGGACAAAGTTGTATTTGCTTTAATCACTCAGACACATAGCAAGAATTGTTTTTACTCCTCTGCAGGCTTCAGGCTCATATTTGCAAACTGTTCATACTTCTTCCTTTTTAGGAGATCAGAGGTGTGCATCACTTTCCAGAATGTATTTGTCTACAGACTAGCAACTTTTCTTCCTTCAACCCTGGGGATGGAGGGCTGGGGGGCAAGCCTTTGAGTTACTGGGAGATGGCTGTTCTCACCCTCTGCACTCTCCTCCTCTCCTGGAGCTCCACAGAGATGCAACAGCAGCAGCAACTGAAGGAAAAAGCCAACTGTACAAACATTCACTTCCATGGTCACAAGGTGGAAAGGAAAATTGCCAAAAAGAAGATCTTGGAAAAATAGCAAAGAGCAATCACCCCCCGAAGAGAACATGAAATAACACCCCACAGTGACCTGACAAAGGAAATGGAAAATAAGAATCAACCATGAATGGGTCAGAGAACACCACTGAGTTTGGGGGTAAGAGCTACAAAGGAAAAACGGGCCGTGAAATGAATGTTGTGATGTCCCAGGCTGCAGAGTGGACATGCTGGGCAGTGCATTCTGTAATTCACTCAGACCTTCTTTCAAGGACAACATTCGTGTATCAGAGAGTAAGCTGAAACTCCCCTTAGCAACTCCAAGTTCATATCAAAGTTCTCAATAATTTCTATGTGTGGTTGGTAGATACCATATGCATGAAACTCAAGAAAGCCATCAGAGGGCTGGAGAGATGGCTCAGTGGTTCAGAGCACTTACTGGCCAGGCTTTGGTGGCACATGCCTTTAATCCCATCTCTTGGGAGGGAGGCAGAGCCAGGTGGATCTCTGTGAGTTCGAGGCTAGCCTGGTCTACAGAGTGACAGAGTGAGATCCAGGACAGATACCAAAGCTACACAGAGAAACCCTGTCTCAAAAAACCACCCCCCCAAAAAAATAAATAAATAAAAGAACACTTTCTGCTCTTCCAGAGGCCTTAGCTTAGTTCCCCAGCACTCACTATCAGGTAATTCACAATGTCTCTGTGGATATCTACACACACACACACACACACACACACACACACACACACACACACACTCAACACAAATATATATGAAACTCACAGATACATGAAAAATCTAAATGATGATTCCAAAGAAGATCAACTTGTTCGTGATAAAATTGCCAAGAGGATAATGGCTTTGATAAGTGTCATTTATGCAAAATATGGGCTAGGGCTATCGCCTGCTCTGAAGATGAATTACTGGACTGAACTTGTTAAGATGCACAAATGCCAACTGCTTCACAGCAACCCATGAGACAGGAAGGTTTATCTCCCTAAACACAGACTGGAGCACAGGATTTTTCTCCTTCAAAAAGCTGACAGCAGCTTTCTACTGCCTGCAGAGTAAAGACCAAATGTCTTGTGCCATCCAGATTCCTTCCTAACCTAGACCCACTCCCTGCCACATCTATATTTAGGTCTATGTCCTTATTGGTACTGAGGCCTGAGAATCATGGAGTAACTGGAGGATGAAGGAGAGAAGGGAGTGGGTGCCGGCCAAGTCATGTGATGACTAATGAGGCTGAGGGAGGCAGGATCCAGGACAGGGGGAGGGTCCCTGAGGTGGGCTGGATGCTAGGATGATGGCTCTGGAGTCGGGAGAGGACTAGGGCCATCTGTGGGCAATTTTTGTTTGTTCTTTTTGAGATACGGTTTCACTATGCAGCCCAAGTTGGCTTGAGCTCATAGCCCTCTTGCCTCAACCTTCTGAATGCTGAATTATAGATGCATGCCACTGTTGGTATGTTCTTGAACAAGAGTTCTTAAGTTGTACTCTCCAATTAGTGAAAACCTTAGATTAGGTTAACAAAGGTGTTTTCAAGGTTCTCCGGATGAGATGCCTGAAGTTCAGTGTTGAACAGCATTTCAGAAACAGCCAGTTTGATACCATGTCTCAAAAACAAACAAAGGAACAAACAAAAAACAAGTAAGCAAGAAAACAACAGGGGCTAGCTTAGTGGTTAAGAGCACTACTTGCTGTTCCAGAGGACCTGGGTTCAGTTCCCAGCACCCACATAGCAGCTCACAACTGTCTGGAACTCCACCTCCAGGGGATCCAACACCCTCATGCAAACATGAATTCGGATAAAACACCAATGCACATAAAATCAAATTAAATGAAATCTTAAAAAAGGAAAAAAGGAGAAAAAAGCAACAACAACAGCAAAAACAAAAGAACAAAACAAAAATTCTGAAGCCACTTATGCATGCCATTTGGACCTATGTTCACCAAAGGCCAAATGTCATCATGACTGGCTTCACAACTGCAGGTTAGACAGAGGTGTGATAAAAGTCACATGGGAACTGAGACCACACACATGCAGGATGGCACAGGCCTGAGGAACACCACTGCACCCAGATGTCAGGTCAAGGACTGATACAAGTACTCCACCCATCTACCTCCATTAAGGACATCTTCGGTAGCAGGAAGAATAACAGGGAATGAGCAATAATAATTCCCCCAGGTTCTATTACAGCCATACATGATTTAAATGTGTACTTAGTGAATCCTTTAAGTCACAAGTCTAACTGCCTTTCCTGAGATGGAGTAGACCTCTCACTCTAACATAAATATGCCAACCTTATTTACCAAAGAGCCAACTCTCACCTCCCCTGGATTCCCTCTACCTCAAAAGCCCGAGCTGCTTACGGCCTTCTTTATATAAAGGCAACACCAGTTGGACAAAATGGAGTCAGGGAAGACAGGGTCAGAAACTCCAAATCACAGTAAGGCTTCTGCACAATTACCCTCTATTATGTAAAACAGATGAATGTGGAGCGGGGCTGGAGTTAAAGGGCCCTTAGTTCACCCATGCCCCACCCCAACAACCTGCCTTCTGTTTGGAGGGAGTTCTGAGCCCTTTCCCAGAACCAACACAAAGCAAATACCAAGAATGACAGGATTTCAAAAGGCCCAAGGTTGGAGAAACACAGCACCATTGGTCTCTCAAACAACACCAGAGTAAGCTTCCCTTGGTCACAAAAGCACCCTTTGCTACAGGAATCATCAAAGGCTCCGCGGAGGGGAAATGAAAACACAGCTCCAAGCACAGAGCCCCGATTTCCCTGCCCTTGTGTTCCATGAAGGCAGTTCAAAGGCCCTGCCCGCCTGGGCCTCTGAGCTGTTCACTCCATCACACTGAGGCAGGATAAAAAAGGAATTTATGGGGATGTATGTGGGAAGGGAAAGGGACTCCTCTTCTCAAAATCTGATTAAACTCTTTTTGTTTTCCAGCTGAGAAGTCCAGCAAAATTAACAAACTGTACCGCAAAGGGTGCTGACATAGTTAATATTCCTTTCACATATAGATAAGAACAGTTGAGGTAACAGTGAACCATGATTAAGGCCTGAGTGGACATGAGCTTGGGTAGAGAGAGCCTCATCCTTCCCCAGAAGTCTATGGACTTAACACACAGCTGTTTACAAGGAGCTCCTCCTGCCTTCCCGCATCCCTATCAACTGTAATCCCACTAGGCACCCCCACAGGAACCCAGTGATAGGGTTAGGTCTTCAGACCTAACCAAGATCTTAAATTTGGCTCTTGATAAAACAAGAAGCTGGACTCCCCAGAAGTCTACCCCCCCAAACTGTTGGATATGCCTTTCTTTCTTCTGAGTGCTTCTTTTTGTTTATGCTAGGGCTTGGGCCTATATGAAGATATCTTTAATAAAATCGCCAACTCTGCTTTATAAACTGGCTAGTTCTGAAATTCTTTTTGGCATCAAAGCTAACAATCTTGATTCAGTCTGAATCAACCTTCCTAAAGGTTGGAAGTTCCTAAAACTTCCGAAACCGCAAGCTGCTGAGGGTGGTGGTGTGGAGTTGTGGGTATTCCCTCTACCACTGACAGCATGGAGCATCAGGAGCCAGATGCATCCCTGCCCTTCCTTCTCAGACTCCTCGATGCTGCTATGATGGTTGGTTGGCGTGGCTTTAAAACTGACCATAGCCCAGGTCTGATTCTCCAGTAAAGAGATTCATCAGAAAAGTACAGGTGCTGGAGCCTGGGCCAGCAGGAGGTGTTAACAACCCAAGGAAGGCCGGCCTGCCTGCTAGGGAGCTGGGAGAACTCTAGCAAGAAGGGCTGCTTCTGTTCCCACAACCCAGGCAAGAAGCAGAAAGCGTCCCGCTCAGCCTTGGCACACGCAGCCCTTACAGGCTGGGATGTTGGGCTGGGACTTGTTCATGCAGAGGGACAGCACACATTTCATTCCAGATGTTTGTTGGATCTGGCATGCTCTTAGACCAGCGATTGGAGGGTGGCTTCTGAACAGCTTTCCCCTGAAGCAGTACTTTGAAAATACAGACAGAGCAAACCTGATGCTGCTTAAAGAAGACTCCCTTCAGCAGCTTTTCCAGAGCAGGGATCGACACTCACACTGGCCACTTTACAGGCAGTACCCACTATCATCCCTTCAGCAAGTCAGACAAAAACACTTGAGGTCAAAGCATAGCCAACAGTTGCCTTAAAAATAAGGCACACTTTTTTTGTGAGTTAATATTTTAAAAACATAGAAAAGGAAGTGTGTGGTGGTATTGTGTTCACCAAAATATTGTATACCCTAATAAACTTATCTGGGGTCAGAGACAGAACAGCCACAATATTAAACATGGAAGATAGGCAGTGGTAGCACAGACCTTTAATCTTAGCATTCCAGAGCAGAAATCCATCTGTTCAAGGATATAGCCAACCATGGTGAATCACACCTTTAATCCCAGAAAGTGAGCCTTTAATCCCAGGGAGTGATGGTAGAAGGCAGAAAGATATATAAGGCGTGAGGACCAGAAATTAGCAGCATTTGGCTGGTTAAGCTTTTAGGCTTTGGAGCAGCAATTCAGCTGAGACCCATTCGGATAAGGACACAGAGGCTTCCAGACTGAGGAAACAGGATCAGCTGAAAAGATGGCCAGGTGAGGTAGCTGTGGCCTGTTCTGTCTCTCTGATCTTCCAGCATTCACCACAATACCTGGCTCGGATTTGTTTTTATTAATAAGACTCTTTAAGAGTTATGCTACAGAAGTGGGCATGGTGGTGCATGCTCAGCCCTGCAGAGGTTGAGGCTGGAGGAGTACTGTAAGAACCCATAGAACCTATAGAGTAAGACCCTGTCTCTAAAACTGTACAACACACACACACACACACACACACACACACACACACACACACACAAGCCAAGGCCCACAAACATCTCTCTAGAACTTTGTGGCTTAAGGATGATGACTGCATTTATCCTTCCTGCCATCTGCATAATCTCTTGGAGGCGGGAAAACTGACTCAAAGTTGTACAGGAGAAACTCATTCAAGACAACTAGAAAGTAGTGGGCTCAGCTTATGGTCCACTGCTGGCTGGATCCAGCTCTTTATGAGCTGCTTACCTGTGGTCATGCACCTGTGTGCACACTTACATGCATGTTGGACAGACTCAGGTGGTGAGTGTGTCAATTTGTCACATATTGCCTTTCAGTGTGGACAGCACAATACCACACGTGAGTGCAAAGTGCACCTCCCATTATGCATCTGAATTCTCTGCATTACAACCTGGGAATGTGCTTCAGGGACTCAAAGGAAAAATCACTATCGACATGCCTTATGATCTAGTTTTTCTACCCAATAGTAACAAACAACTGCTAATGTAAAAAATTTTTCTTCTGTACAAAGATATGGATTTATATTAAATATAAATTATGATGCTTAAGAATGGTTGGAATGGTAAAACTATTGTTATATATGTTTTACAACAGCTGAAAATTATTGTAAGCTATTTAGCAAGATATACAACATAAGAACAAGATAGTATTTTGAGACTAACATGAATTAAAACCTAAGTTGGAGGTATTTCATATTAACCACTAAATTAAAATAAAGCCGCCTTTGCCACAATTACGTCCGATCTACTAGGCATTTATTGCTTCATCCAAAGGACACCATTCCATGTCTTGCATCATTTGACATGTTGCCCCCTCCTTGGCTCCCTGGTTACCAGTTTATCTCAGTCACCAGTAACCATTTAGGCCATTCCTTCCTGTCTTGCTCAACGGGTTCTTCCCCCTGCACCCATTACTCTTCCACACTCTGATCCCTCTGATCTCTGCTGTCTAGGTAGCCACTGTCAGTGGCTGCTTTATGCTGAGGATCCACAGACCTGATTCCATGAGGTTCTGAACTGAGGATCACTAAAACAAAGCTGGAAGATGCCCTTAAGGGACCACTGACTCAGCTTCCTAAAACAGAAGTCACCGTCTTCTCCTCCCACACACCAAGGAGGAAGGGAGTGGTCCATAGCTTCAAATCTGAGGACTTGGAATCAAAAGCACAGGCTGAATCCCTCACTTACATTTGGAAGGGAAAAAAAATCGCATCTATCCAGGTACAAGCCATTGCCTGGTTGTCTTTCTGTGTTCTCCTCATCTTCAGTGAATTGGCTGTGGTCCTCCTTTACCCACAGCCCTGGTCTTTATTCAGGCTCTTCTTCCTTACATAGATGCAGCACCAACCTCCCAGATCCCAGCATGGCCTGTTTACAACTGCAGCCTGAGTGTTTCCCTCCAAAACAACATGTAAAAGCTTCCCTCTCTGGCTTGGGCTCCTTCATTGGCTCACTTCTATCCTAAGGTCACAGAGGACAGAACTTTTGTGTGCTGGCCCAGCCTCTTTCTCGGGTTCTACTGGTCATGATCAGAATGCCAGACAGGTCCTAAGGACCTACAGCATCTAAAATGCAGTAGGCTCCAGCTAAATCCTAATGATCCACAGTACCCAGAAGGCACTAGGCTCCTCTGGCCCATGAGAACCCTCATCAGATAATGAACTTCTTTCTGATGCTGATGCCATCAGTCCAATCAGAGTGCATCCCATCTTCACTTCTTGAACTCTCAGTGTCCCAGGAGGCAGGAAGATGTGTGCCTCTGCAACTTCGGAGCCTGACGGTGCCCAGGGTTTAACACATACCCAAATTGACAAATTACTGCTTTCCTGACGCTCAAATGTTTAACAAGTGAATGAATAAAGGAAGATGTAGTTCTAATGTGAGCCACCAAAATAATAATAATAATAATAATAATAATAATCATAATCATAATCATAATAATAATAATAATAATAAAGTATTGTTTGAAACGGAACAAACATGGCATGGCACAGTGGTTTGGACAAGAGTCACTGACAGCACCGTTCTCTAGCTCTATATAATTTAAGGTATATTTTCCTCTCTGTTCTCTGGTAAGACTTTCTTTCCATCAGCAGTAGACCTTGGCAGACCAGACAGACATGGTCTTGCTTCCCCCATATACATTTGAAGGTTTTCAAGGAGCCTGGAACTTTTTATTCGCTTTCAACATGACTGATTGATTTCATTATTTTATTTTCATTCAAGAGTGGAGAAAAAAGGATGGGGGTGGGAAGGGAGTCCTCTGCACACTGCTTTCTTTCAATCCTGAACTCCTTGTAGGAATTCCAGGTTCCAGCTCTGTGTCCCACCCTGTCTTCCCAGGTAGAAACAGGGAATCCTGGAGGTTATAACAGGATTCCCAGGATTTTCTGTCAGGCTGAACCAGTAAATGTGGAGTGAGAAAGGAAGTGCAGGTAGGGCAAGTGAGGCCAAGCTGTGGGCAGGGAGGCAAGCGCTTAGGCCATAGGAAAGGCCAACTGTTAACCATTAATCCCACCCCATCACTTCACCTCTTCCTAGCCGGCCTGGCCTTTGTAGCCACTCCATGTGACATCCACAGGGTAGGATGGAATTCCACCAATGTTAATGATTGAGTTAGGATTCTAAGGTTGTGAAATTCTAAAACTGGAAGGATTTCTCTGTGTTTTTGTACTTCCTTGTTGTTTTTTTTCCCTTGTATTCCCAAGAATGTATCCATGTTTTGGACACATTTGAAAACCCATCCCCTAACTGCAGAGAAAGGAATTGGAAGCTGACAGAATTTAAGCTATGCATGTGGTCACAGTCATCCGAGGGACTCAAGCCACAGCCCAGAGCCCTTAATTTCTGGATCATTCTATGGATTTTCTTCCGCTGTATGGACAGTTTTGCTTCCAAGTGTGCAGGCAGCATTCGATTTCCAGCATGACGAAACCTAGTCACAAGGAAGCACGGAATCTAACAGTGTTTTTTACATGGCGAATACAGCGAAGCCCCATCATTTCAAAGCTCAAAATATTTGCGGCTTTTTCCCCTCTGATTTTTGAGATATGTCTATCCTTACCAAATTCAAAAGCCCCTGATAGACAAGCACTTTAAAATCTATCTACACATTTTAAGCAGCTGGTGTGTGTTTTTGTCTCCTAACTTCTGCAAAGATGAGGCTTTTGGTTCTTAGGGAGGTTTTGTGTTTCCATTTTTAGCATGCAGAAGACATCAGATCTGCACATGCTCTACAGGCATTCACAAATAATTTTTGTTTGAAGGACTGATATACTTTAGGAAAAAGTAGTCGTGGGTGGCAAAGTATGGCTCCCTGCTAGACAGCTCATCCCCCCACAGCATCCTGTCCACACAGACTTCATCACCAGCCATTTATTCCCACTTGCCACCCTATGGTGACATGAGGAGCTCTGATGCTCAGAGGCAGGTCAGAGGAAGAATTTAAGGCAAGTGCTTCAGTTTAATTTCTTTTTTTTTTAGTTTGTGAGACATTTTATAGCCCAAGCTAGCCATGAATTCACTCTGCAGTTCAGGTTAGCCTTGAACTCTTGGCAATCTTCCTATCTCAACCTCCTACGATACTGGGATTACAGGCAGTCCCCACCATACCCACCTCCATTCTTTTTTTGCTTATATAAATTTATTGCATTGCTTTGCTTTTCACAATGAAGCTGCAGGATTAGTAAATGACTGGTAGAGAGCCTTTAATCTGTGGATTCTCTGATCATGCCAAGTTGAATTAGAGAAAAAAAAATGTGTATGTGTGTTTGTGTGTGGTATAGAGGTGCATATGCCTTAGCATATGTGGAAAGCAAAGGAGAGGCTTGATGTCCCACACTATCACCCATTATCTCTTCCCTTAATACTTGGTCTCTCAAGGAACCTATCTAGGCTGCTGGCCAGCAAGTCTCAAAGACCCTCCTGTCTCTATCCTCTATGGCTCTGAGATTACAGCCACATGCAGCCATACCTGACTTTATGTATGAGTATTTGACTACGTGTGTGTGTGTGTGTGTGTGTGTGTGTGTGTGTGTGTGTGTGTGTACACCACATGTGTGTCCAGTGCTTGCAGAGGCCAGAGGCTTTGGGTCTGCTGAGAGTGGATTTATAGACAGTTGTGAGCTGCCATGAGGGTGCTGGAAACCAAATTCAGATCCTCTACAGGAGGAATAAGTGCTCTTAACCTCTGAGCCATTGCTCCAACACCTCCTCCAACTTTTTATATGGGTGCTAGGGATTTGAACATGGGTCCTCATGCTTGTACAGGCTTTCTTACTCAAGAACAAAAGTCCAGAGCTGGGCGGTGGTGGTGTATACCTTTAATCCCAGCATTCGGGAGGCAGAGCCAGGTGGATCTCTGTGAGTTCGAGGCCAGCCTGGGCTACAGAATGAGTTCCAGGAAAGGCGCAAAGCTATACAGAGAAACCCTGTCTCGAAAAACCAAAAGAAAAGAAAAAAAGTCCAGTTAAAATAATATGGCTTGTCAAAGTCCTATGGTAAACTCTGACTCATTCCTTGGTGGAAAAGTCCCTGTTAGCAGAGCTGGCCCACAGGGGACCAGGATTACAGCCCAGAAAGAAGAATGTACTACAGGACGAACCAGGTATCTGAGATGGAAGAGGGTAGGGCAAAAAAGAGACCCACAAAGCACATATTCTCATGGAACTTGCCTCCCCCAAATACAAGTCAAATGTTTGCACTCCAGATGCAGTCAACTACTTTCCCAACAGGCCATCTCCATCTCTTCATCCCACATGTCTGCCGCTCACTACCCGGAGCCATTTGGTGCAGTCATTCAAGTAAAAAGAAAAAAAGTACAGCAATCCCGTTGAGTGAAATAAGTTGCTACGTTTTCAGCAACACAGACAAATACAGAAAATACTTCTGAAGAATATACAAGCATAAAAATGCATAGTATAGTAAGAATACAAGTATCATTCGGCCCCATGGATTAGAAATTATTCAACCTTTCCTTGAGAGTTTAAACTCATCATGGTCATGTCAGGGCAAAAGAGCAACACCCACCTAGAGCAAACCCCAGATTCTTTTCTAGTCTATTTAGTAATTAAGTCAAGACTCAGACTCTAATTTTGCGATGTCATCAGTAACTTAGGCACCTTACAATTTCTGGTCACTCTTTGATGATGTATAAATGCATTCACTTGGTTAGGCTTCCTAGGCTTAAGGAGAGTTATTACAATGAGAATCCCTGTGAGAAAATTTCTCAAGAAAATTATCATTGTTAGTCAAAAAAAAAAAAAAGTTACATAGTTAACATTTATTTGACCATCTCCAGGCAAGGTCTCTCCTAGCAAAAGGTAACAAACTCATTGTTTCAAATAAAAAAAGCAGAATTGTGGGAAGGGAAAGCTTTAATGACCAGAGATACTAAAAAAAGGTACTTATGGTAATATGACCAAATGGTCAGCCCTGAAAAATTATATACAATTAACATTATACAGACTGGGCAAGTTATGTAAGGGAATACACACACACACACACACACACACATGCATATAACAACAATTAATGAAAACAGAGGCCAAGAATTTGAAAGATAGCAAGGAAAGATATGAGGGTTTGGAGGGATGAAAGGGAAGGGGGGAGGGGAGAAGGGAAATGAGAAGAAAGGGAAGGGGGAAATAAAAGACATAATAAAAAAAAGTTAAAACACAGAAGTAAATAAATTGGGGACAGTGTTTTTAAAAAATGGGCCAGGGGTGTTGCTCAGTAGTAGCCCATTTTGCCTGAAGGTGCAGGGTCCTGAATCCCATCCCTGGCACTGCAAAAAGCAAGCAAACCAACAAATAAAAACAAAAAAACCCTACTACATCCAACATCCAATCAACTGAGAATGTAAAACAAAGCAATAATCTTGGCTATTATTATTATTATTATTATTATTATTATTATTATTATCTCATTTAAAAGGGGACCTGTCCCACTATGCTGCCTAGGCTGGCCTCAAACCTCTGGTCACAAACCACCCTCCTAACTCAGCTTCCTGAGTATCTGGGGCTACAAGTGAGTGCCACAGTAAAGAGCCTTGTTTTGAAGACAGATGCATCTTAAACAGTGCTGATCACCTGGCCTGCAACACTATGGTCTTAGTTGGGAATGAGGGTCAGACCACAATCAGTCACAGCTGCTTATATAACCATCTCTTTAGCCTTTGATAAGACGATGTTCATAAAGAGATGGGGAGATGTGATTTATAGCTCTTTTCGGTGTCTCTCACAACTAAATCTAGTGTTCCACCATGTGTGAGTGGGTATGTGTGAATGCAAACATGCACATATTCATAGGTTTAAAAAAAAGAAAATCCACCCTCCAATGTAGCCCTGGTGTTTAAGTGCCTGTGTGCCTCACAATGGTCTCAGTGGCAGGCAGGCACCGCTCCTCTGGTCCTGCGCAGACCTGGCCTGTTCTCTTGCTACTGTTCAAATCTCCCAGAAGACCAAGATAATCTCTATTGGATGTCTTAATTATACAACCACTCATCTGATTGGCAACTTAAAAAAAAAAAAGTTTAAAAGGTAGAATATTTAACCACAGTGGACCTTAGAACAAAATCCAAAGCAGAAAAAAACAAAAAACTTAAGCAGTCTTGCGAATAAAGCAGAAAATATCCATAAGTCAGCAGCATTTCTTTCCTTCTTTCTTCCTTCCTTCCTTCCTTCCTTCCTTCCTTCCTTCCTTCCTTTTTTTTTTCCAGATAGAGTTCCTCTGTATAGCCCTGGCTGTCTTGGAACTCACTCTGTAGACCAGGCTGGTCTCAAACTCAGAGATCTGCCTGCCTCTGCCCAGGATTAAAGGCGTGTGCCACCACTACACAGTGGTAGCATTTCTTGAAATGAATAGCCTACCCTCATGGCAAACTACACAAGAAATCAAAATGGCAAAAATCATTGCTTTGCTAGTTCCATTGCCAAGCACCTGCAACATTAAAACAGAATAAAGCCCAGGTTTGTTTTGATAAAGGCCAGGCTTTCCCAATAGAGGCTAGACGGGATATAAAAAGCTTCCAGATAACGGAGGAGAAAATTTGGGGACCATTAAAAATGTCACTTGCAAATAATTAATGTCCAGAAGTGTTACACTTGCCTTTGGAGCTAAGAACTGCCCATGGCCCAATTTATCAGTAACTTCTCTAAGCTCAGTTCACAGGTTTTACACATACGCTTCTGTGTGTAAAAAGCTAGCAAGCTCACTAATTGGAGAGACGCAGCTCCCCACCCTATTGACTGATAGCGCCCCTTCACGTCTTGTCACCAGCTCATGTGTTTCTCAAGATGACCCAGGGATTTGGAGAGCTGGGCTACCTCAACCCAGCTACCCATGTCCACCCTGATCTCATCTGCCAATTATGACTTTGGTTCCTTTTTTTTTTTTTCAATTCTCCATTGTCAAAAGTGGCTTGTCGGTCATTTCTTTACAAAATCCTCCTCCTTTTCACCATTTACATGGGTTCTCAAGCCATTGTTCACATCCTTTTGTTTCATTTTAATTGTGCTATCCGGAATAATCTATTAGCTCCTACAGGAGGCCACTGTGTAATATTTGAACGTTTTCATTATGTGTCATGCTATTTGGATGTTATACTCAACTTTAAAAAAATATGACTCATTAAAAAAGATTGATTTAATTATTTATTTGTGGGTACAGTACGTGTCTGTGTATGCAGGTAACGGTGGAGGCTAGAAGAGGGTGCTGGATTCCCTAGAGCTGGAATTGCAGGTGGCTGGAGACTGCCCAACATGAGTGCTGGAAACTAAACTTCAGTCTTCTCAAGAGCAGTAAGTACTCTTAAGCACTGAGCCATCTCTCCAGCCCCAAACACAATCGTTTTCAATAGCTTATTCTACTGCAGAAAAAGAAAATGGCAGGCTGTTTATACACATATATACAATAAGATAAATACTGAAGCCAGAAAACTGCACAGAGGAGGAACTAAACTAGGGATATTAAGATGAAACTAGAGAGAGGACAGGACTTCAAGCTTGTGTTGTCGTCCAAGAAGGAATCACTTCCACCAATCACTAGCCCAGTATGGTCCACAGTCTGCTTCAGTGAATAAAGTTGTAGTAGGGCAACACAGCCACAGCTATTCATTTACATATTATGCATATGCTTGGCCACCTTCTTGTTACAGTGGCAGAGCTTAGGAGCTGCAGCAAGAGACCATCCGGCCTACAATGCTGAAAATTTTTACTATCTGGCTCTTTTCAGAACAATTTGCAGAGAGCCAGGTTATATGATTCTCTACCTAGGAGCAGAAGCAAACCTACTTTCTAGACTAAGTATGATCCTTATATAAAGCAGGTGCCATCATCCCAGCTCCCCAAATTCTTTTCAAGCTTAATAAACACATAAGCAAATATGAAATGGTTTGTCAGAAGCCTGTGGTAAACTCTGACTATACACTTAGAAGGAGAGGTGGTCCACAGGGAACTGGGATGACAGCCCAGAGGGCTTGTGCTACAGGAAGACCCAGCTAGCGGAGATGTAGGGGGCAGGGCAAGAAAGAGGTCCACCAAACACATATTCCCATGAAACTTGCTTCTCTCAAACTCAGTATAAATACATCAGAGACTTTCACAGGGTCAACAGCACAATGACATATGTCAGCACAAGTCAGTAAGGCTGAACAACAACACAGTTTGGGTACCATCCACACATGGGCCAGCTTAATTCAGGAACAGACTCAGAGTGGGCAGGCGCCAGGCACATATGCAGTCTTTCCCTGCTCTTCTTCCTTAGCCTTGGCTGATGGGGCTAATGATCTGGTGTTTTCTTCTGCTGAGACCCACGCATCCTCAGCAAATTATTAGCACGTATTATGCAAGATAAAAGGAGAGGCCATCTTTACTCTATCACAATTTCCTCTGAACTCTGTTGACTGGAGTGTGAGACTGAGGAAGTATGGTGTGCCACCTTCCTATGGTTCAGCCACTGTGTTTTGCCTACAGGTAGCCATCTCCTTCAGAGGTAGGCCATGGGAAGGACTAGGTTGCCAGGCCCCCATGACTAAAAGACAGCTGACTGGAGAGAAGAGCACATTGATGACTTCAAGTATTGCTTGGAGTCACTTCAGAAAACATGCCTCGGACCTGATATACTACAAAGACCAATGGTGGGTCAGGGCCATGGGGACACCATAGCCACTCTGAAGGTGTTAAAGCCCAATGCCCATACTGTCTCTTCAAAGAAAGAACACTCCAGATGCCATCACCTAAACCCACTGCCTTGTCACATATCTCCAAAGAACTCTATACAACAAGTGCGCCAAAATAAAGACAAACACTATAAAAGGTGACCCATAAGAAACCATAATTCAACTCACTGCTAGGAGGAGACAGAAGAATATACTGTGGCCTTTCCCATTTCCACTCCTTTCTTATAGTTGAAATGCTGTCATGCACTGATTGTGTTTTCAGTGGGACAGAAATTTAGGTTTATCTAAAGAAGACTTGAATATGTAAATTGAGCCAGGTGGTAATAGTGGCTCACACCTTTTAATCCCATCCCTCCACAGGCAGAGGCAGTTGGATCTCTGTGAGTGTGAGGCCAGTTACTTCCAGGACAGCCAGGGCTACACAAAGAAACCTTGTCTCAAAAAATAAATAAATAAATAAAAAATAAAAGAAAGAAAGAAAATGCAAATTGAAGAGAATTACAACTACTTGCATTTTTTACTCTAGAAATTACTACTAATCAAGACCTGACTCCTCCCTGTTATCAAAGATGAAGAAAGCCAGAACCTTATCTGCCCAGAGATCCAACAGGTCTCTCCACAGGGTGGCCAGAAGCACAAAACTAACAAGTAAAATGTCTACAGATTCTCTTCCTCTTGTGGGTGTGTGGTTGTCTTTCAGAGAAGTGAATACAGATAAGTAAAACTTACCCATATGTGACAGCAGAGATCATATGGGAAACAGATATGGCAGAGCCCCTGAACGCTTTCCCCATCCTATTTCAAGCACAGGAAGCATGCACAGGCCCAGCCCCAGGTGCTTCAAGCCCCGAGAGCAGAGGCTGAGTGGATAGGAAAACCCAACAGCCTTGGAGGAAGCAGCAACCTAGGAGGCCAGAGTCCTTTAATGTTGCCCACTTAGGAGACAGTGTGTCAGCTCCATCCTGTTTCAAAAGCGCAAATACTACCAAGTTTCACCACCTAATGTTCTAGTACTAAAGCTTGACAGTTCAGACCACCTACGGTCACATCAAAAGGATGTTAAAAATGTGGATTTTATATGACCTCAAAGTAGAAGAAAAGAAGAAAAGATCTCAAGGAGTCCAGGATAGCCAAGTGCAGTCCACATAGAATAGTTCTTCACTATGCATGGCTAGATCCAGGACTGGGGTACCTAACGGTGCATTCTGAAGTGCACAGAAACTTCCAGAGAAATCAGAAGCCCCCATGTCAGCTTGAGCTGATCCCCACATCTCCAAATCATTACACAAACTTCCATTCTCCTTGATGTGGGCACTGAGCCCAAGCTGGAAGCCTTTTTGTAACCACAAAGGCTTCAAAGTGCATGTGTCTCAAGTGCCCTCACCCCAACCACAAGCCCACAACCTCACAGGCAGCAACACTTGGGCTGGTTTTCATAGCACTAGTCATGACGGTTCCTACTTACGTAATGCATATAAGGTGAGGATGATCCCGGCCAGGCAAAATCCTTCAAAGAACCTGAGTGTGCTGAACATCGTCACATTCACTGACAGTGCCACAGTCAGTCCAAAGATCAGGATGAAGATGATGGAAAACAGCAGCACAGGCCGCCGACCAACCCTGTGTGGAAGAGGGGAGAAGTGAGGTATCTATGTGAAACAAGACGGCAGTGCTCAGTGCTGAAATCCAGCATCCAGTGAGCACTCAATACATGTTGAAGGAGTCAGTGCTAAGTGTCTTCATCTACCTCTACCCACTTCCTAGATCACGGCTTCCTCTCTTGGGATACAGGCCTCTTGTAGGACATTAAGCCCCAGCCTCTCTGGAGCTGAGAGGGCATTGCTCAAGCAGCTACTAGGAGAGAGAATAATGATGTGGCCCTGATTACTGCTGCTGAGTCTATCTCTGTTTATAAACAGGGATAGCTCAAGGAAAGAGAACAAATCAATAATAATTCCCCAAACACAAACCTTGACACACCCAGCATAAAATGTCTTGAGAAACTGTTGACCTTAGGAACTGGCCCAAAAGTCAACACAGACATGGAGGGAAGGCTTTACTTCTATTCTCCAGTTGTTACCTCGGTAGGGGGAGGGACATCTTGTTTCATAGGCAGCCTATAGATCCAGGGTTGGGCCAGCTGCAATTTGCTTCAGCTACATGACAACATGTAATTCTAAAGGGACCACAGGGATCACACATTAAGCCTAGACACTTTGGACTGTAAATAAATGCTCTGATGTCTTCAAGTGGAACCTGCAGGAAAGGGCAGTGGCATACTGAGTTCATAAACCACACACAGAGCTGATGGGTGCACAATCAATGGCCACTATGGGACAATGTGCTTGGGGGCAATCAGAGGGCAGATGGGGTAGTACATGGAAATTGAAAAACCATGAGTTCCCTTGTCCCCATACTAACCATTCACCTCTCTCTACTTATTACAAGTAAAACTATGGCAACAGGGCTGCAGGAAACAAATTAATATTTAACACAACTGGCTTGGACTTCACAGAGAAGGTAGGAGAGAGGGAAGGAAGGAAATGCAGGCCTGGTGTCCTCAACACCACACAGGGTAGCCAAATGGCTTGGGCTGTCCTAGACATTTATGACAAGGCATTAGCATACAAGTAAAAAGGGGAGAAAAAAGAGCCAAAGAAACAGGCAGCAGAAGGGTGGCTGCCCGGGGCTGGGTGAGACTAGAGAATGTTTATGAGCACATTTCACAATCTCAGCAAGGACAATGGAAATGCCTGAAACTCAGAATGGGCAAAGGACCTAACTAACTCTGTAAACACATTCAATATCATCAAATTGTGCACATTATATATGTGTAAATGCTTTCCCACTTAAAGCTCATTTTAAAGATTAAAGTACTGCAAGGTCTACTCCATCTCTTACAATTTTAATTTATATAGAATATAACATAATATGTAAAAATATAAAAATATATCACACAGTAATATACATAATAGTTTTAAATATAAAATGAATAAAATATAACTATATATATATATATATATATATATATATATATATATATATATATATATATACAATAAATACAAAGTACTTTCTCTTTCTCAGGGTCTACCCATTTCTTTTTGATTTGAGGATACGAGGCCAAGGCTATGAGTTTATAACAAGAAAAGCCTTTGTGTTTGTGCAGGGTCACAAAGCCCTTCCAGGAAAGATCTTACCGGACTTTGTCTGTACCCAACTCACTTGCAGAAGTACATTTAAAGCATGGCTCACTTGTCCTCTTTAAAGGGAGGAGAGTATACAAATCTCTAATATCTAGTTTTAATTTGTGGTACCTACCTCACCTGTGAATGGGGATATGGGTTCTGTTTCACTTCTTAGGGGGGCATGATGAGCCTGGCCTGAATCCCCAAGCTAAACATTTCAACTTTCAGCCTTTCTGCACTTCCTGCTGTTGCCTGATATTACCTTCCTATTAGCCCAGTCTGGCTAACCTAGAACTCTCTGTGTAGCCCAGGTTGGCCTCAAACTGGCAACCCTCCTACCTCCAATCTCCCCAAGTCTTCCGATCTCAGGGGTATGCAGCCATGCCTACTTCTTTCTGATGTTCAAACCTGTGTCTTCCTGTTTTGATTTTGTCTTAGGAATGATGCTTGATTTTTTATTTTCAATCTTGTAAAACATATTCTATGTACTTCCCTCCCAAATGGTTACTTAAATCAGTAAATCACACCTATCAATCTGTATGTGAGGGCACAAATAGTATATGAAGTCAGAACCTTGGTTTTGCATCCAGGCTGGTATCACATCATTCCTGAGCTATGTGATCTTGGGAAAGTCCATACTTTCTCCACTGGTGTCTTCTAGGGAATTTGTATAGAAATGGACCAGCAAATCAATGACCATTCACTACATCACTACATGCTACTTACAAGCCTCATGTGAGCTGGTTCCCCAGGGAGCACAGGTGAGGGACAGCAGAGGCCTTTATCTTTTCCAATCTTCAAAGATGTACCTATCTAAATTCTCAGAATCTTTTTTTTTTTTTTTTTTTTTTTTTAACTTTCAGGGCAAGAGGGACTCTGAAAATGGGATTGCAGCTAAGGAGCTGCAATGAAGTGATTTTCCAAGGAGGGTAGCATGAAAGAACTTGACTCTGTTTTACTGGTTCTGAAGATGGAGGATGGGGTCATGAACCCAGAACACAGGTGGCTACTAGGGACTAGAAAAGACAAGGAAATGACTGTCTCCTGAGCCTCCAGGAAGGATCTCAGCCCTGGTGGTGTCCTGGTTTTATCCCAGTGACACCCATGTCGGGCTTGTGAACTGTAAGATGATTAATTTGTGTTGAAGCCACTGAGCATGTATTAGTGACAGCAGTTACAGGGAACTGATACAGGGACTCCAAACAGACATCCCTCTCCAATGGAGTGACTGGAAGAGATTTTGAATTAAAATCAGGGATTGTTTATAAAAGATGAGACACTAGCTGGCAGAGAACCTGTAGGACAATATCCACTTTGAAGTTTCTATCAGCGGGGCTGGGGGGCTGGGAGGCTGGGACGCTGGAACCAGATAGTCACGAATGTGAGAGAGAGGCACTAGGTAGAGGGGCTTTGGCTGGTGCCCCTTGTGGCTTTGCAGAGACCAATGCCTGAGCTGCCCCCTCTTTCAGCTCTTCAGCTTCTCTATCTCCAACTATGCTTTCATTCCACCCATTATTGCTGTTATAAACACAGGCCACCCTTCAGCTGAGCCCTGTCCTGAGTGTCTCACACACAGCTCAACTAACCTGTTTTCTAAACAAAAATCTGGGTTGAAAATGAAGCTCATTTTTTCTTTTAAAAAATATTTTATTACTTTAAATATGTGTGTGTGTGGGGTGTAGGTGTATGTAGTGTGATTTGTTGGGGTCAGAGGAGGATGCCAGATACTCTCCTCTACCATTCTCTACTGTATTCCCTTGTAACAGGGTCCTTCGATGTCTTCGAGTTTCTGTAGCTGTGATGAAACACCATGACCAAAGAAACTTGGGGAGGAAAGGGTTTATTCGGTTTATGCTTCCCCATCATTGTTCATCATGGAAGGAATTCTGGACAGGAACTTAAGCAGGGCAGGGACCTGGAGGCAGGAGCTGATGCAGAAGCCTTGGAGCAATGCTACTTATTGGCTAGTTCTCATGGCTTGCTTTCTTATAGAACCCAGGAGCTCCAGCCCAGGGATGGTACCTCCCACAATAGGAAGGACCCTCCAACAGCAATCACTAATGTCCTGTAGACTTGCCGACAGCCCGATCTTCTAGAGGCGTTTTCTCAATTCAGGCTCCCTCCTCTCTGATGACTCCAGCTTGTGTCAAGTTGACATAAATCCAGCCAGTATATTCTCTTAACTTGTGAATAGGCCAGAAGCCAGCAAGCCAACCAAATCCTCCCCCATCTGTTTCAATACCTCTGGGATTAGGTGTATGTAGCCATGCCCAGCTTTTTACATGTGTGCTGGGGATTCAAACTCAGGTCCTCACGCTTGTGCAGCAAGTGCTCTTACTGACTGAGCCACCTCCGCAGCCCTAAAACACCAAGGAAAGCACCTAAATGTGTGTAGATGCTGGCTGTAATTTTAGAAAGCTTACTCTATGAGCCGATCAACCTCCTCATGCAGCCCTGAAACTGACCCTGCTGTGAGATGTGCAGTCCCCTCAAATGAGGTGATTTCTTTTAAGGCAAGGCTTAAGCAGAGAGTAAAATACACCCCCCCCCCCAAAGGTAGAAGAGTTGTGAAGAACAAAACTTCACTGAAATTGAAGGCCATTCAAACTCTCCCAAAGCTAGTGCTCAAACGTGTGATGACTCTCTAGAACATCCCTGCTTGCTTGTCCAACCTCGTCCCCCAGGAAGCCACTACAGAGAACTGGGTTTGTCCCACCAGACTCTAGGCACTCTGAGAAAGATCCAGACAGACTCATAAGTCTTCTGTCCCCATGCCCAAGCCTGGAGTGTGATCAGAGAGGCCACTGGGTATGCGTGTGCAAGAAAAAGCCTGACACAACTTGCATTTCCACAGACAGATTGTGTAACAAAAACCCTGCATTTCCTATTGTAGTAAGTCATTGTGGAATCAGGACACCACGAGTGCCATCAAGTCTGCATTTCTTAGAAAGATGAGCCATGCATCATATCGGTATACATTCTAATTTCTGTCAGTTCTTTGGGAAGCAGTGTCTGCCAGATGAGAACAGCGCATGCTAAAACACTAGCAAGCCAAGCACCTGGTTAAATAAAATCTTATTCTCTACCCTCAAAAACTAGACAGCTCCTAGAACAAGACTGCACAGGCCACTGACAGTTTCATTGCTGAACACAAGAAATGTGTCCATATGAAGTCCTGGAAATGGTGAGTTAGCAGATTCTGGGCTCACAGGAAATCACATTGTATGTGCACACAAATAGACATCAGTTTGAGGAAGGAAATTTCCACCATGTAAAGTGGCCTGAGAACTCTCTGTAGCCATTCCCACTGCCCTGGCTAGCTTTCTCAGTTAACCAGCATACAGAGGGTACCAGGAAAATGCGCTCTCACACACACACACACACACACACACACACACACACACATACACACACACACACACACACATACACACACACACACACACACACACACACACACACACACACATACACACACACACACACACACACACACGCACGCACGCACACAGTCTGTCTCTTAGCATTCCTGACATTCCTATGTCAACAGGCCCAAGACATGCTGATTCACATACAAAAAAGATTATTGTAAAAAGAGTGGGATAGGAAACAGGCACTCCACATCTTTGTCCTTGGGCAGTCCCTGACATTATGCAATTGTCTTCCCTCTTGAACACAGCAGCGCCACAGTGTTCTTGTGACCTGAGAATGCCTTAAACAAAAGGCTGTGGCATGCTGTCAGTGAAGTAGTTCTGGGCCCTGTGGTGTGGCGTCCAGTCCTGGGTGCAGCTTATAGCTGAGTGGACTTGGGGGCTGACTGCTAGGCGCTAGTTTTTCGGCAAACAATTAAGGCATGGGGTTATCTGATACTTGTCTGGTACACAGTGATCAGTAGCAATGCGGTCTTTTTAAAATTATTGATTTTGATTTATTTTATTTAGGTGTTTTGTATGCATGCATGTCGGTGCCTGGTACCCTCAGAGTCGAGAAGAGGCTCACCACGTGGGTGCTAAGAATGGAACCTGGGTCCTCTGGGAAAGCAGCCAGTGCTCTTTACCACTGAGCCATCTCTCCAGCACCCAAACAGCAGGTTCTAACTCAGCTTCTGTCTCCTCCTAGTCCTTTTCATCATTTATTTCCTCCTGAACCACACACTTTGATCTGGAAATCCACCCCTCCTTACCCACCTAAAACACATTCTGTCTCATTTCTGATTGCTACCCTTCCCCTTGTCGACAATGCCTATCCATTACCCAAAGGCCTTTATGTTCTACTGTCCTCCTCACCATTGGCACCACAGAGGCAGCTCCTGGATAAGCCACTAAATAACTGTCTCTAAAATGTGCATGATATTTTAAGGTGTTACTCCAGATTGACCTCTATCTCCATTCATAAGGTGAAGGGTCTGCAACTCCTTCACCAATGTTTTAGGTTTTTGGAGATGGAGTTTCATTATGTTGCTCAGGCTGGCCTCACTGAGTTCAAGCAGTGAATTCAGCCCCCAGTAGCAGAGACTGCAGGTACAGGCCACTTCACCCAGCTCTCCTTTTTTTTTTTTTTTTTAAATGTATTTTGTGCATCTACCCACTTGGCATGTAGCTGTGCATCTCCATGCTCCTCCCAAATAAGTGTAAGTTATCAGAATTAAATGGGGCTGCAGGCTGGTCTTGAATGAATTTAGACCCTCCTTCCCCCTGGTCTATCATGTAAGGTAGTCAATTCTCTTTTGCCTCTGCATTCTCCAAGTGGCAGCTTCTATTCTGGCCTCATTGGTAAGCAGAGCAAAGGCACAGTGACCATGTGTTAACAATGACTACTCCTCTTTAGCTAGCAAAGGTGTGCTGTGCCTTCCAAAGGTCCATGGGTCGGGTGTGTTGGTACTCACCAGTCAGCAATGCATCCAGTTATTAGGTAGCCAAAGATTAATCCAACCAGCAAGGAGAATTTAGCGATATGGACCTTCCAGGCATTATCACACACAAGATCCCACTAGAGAGGGGCAAACAGAAGGTAAATCAGAGAGACACATACACACAACTACTCGGTGCTCTATCACAAGGACAATACAGTAACCCTACAAGGATCTTGGCATTGTTATTGGGGCCATATCACAATGGCACTAAGAACATCGTCATTAGGCTGCTGAAAACCCAATGGGGACTCTAATTTGCCCACAAAATTAAATGTGGTGCTTTAATATAAACAGATTATCTACATCTGCAAGGAGAGATGCATGAAATTTGGGGGACATGTGTGCCTCTGTCCCAAAAGACCACAGGAAACCAAGCGAGAGGAGAATGGCCAGAGAAATCAGTGACACCCTGGTGACCAGAGTCCTTCACACCCCACAGAGTTGCTACAATCTAGATGATGGGAAGGCCTGGCCAAGTTTCATTATGGGGTGCTATCACAACACCAGGAAATAAAAGGCAACATTTGCTTTTTCACCCCATTATACTGTCTAAACTGCAGTCTCAAAAAGAAATGGAGTTAATAGTGAATGCTGAGCTCTGAACTTACTATATTCTCATTTTTTTTCTTGTAAATGTTCTTGTGAATTGTGTTATAGGGCTAACTGCACCACTGGAGTCTCAGACTTAGTCAATTTTGTGCAGTAAAGTTTTACTATTTAATTGAAAAAATGAAAATGATCTTCAAGGCTGGGGAGATCACTTGGTCCATATAGTACTTGTCATACAAATGTGAGGATCTGAATTTGAATGTCTAAAACCCACATAAAGCTGGCTATGGTAATGTAATCCCAGAGCTCCTACAGCAAGACGGGAGATTTGTGGACCAGATAGGCTGGCATACACAAGGGGGAAGAGCCAAGAGACCCTGTCTCAAACAAGCTAGAAGGTGGGCACTGGCACCTGAGGCTGTTCTCTGACCTTCACATGTGTTACAGCATGTATGTATGCCTACTCACATGCAAACATTCATGCACATACAAAGGGAGAGAGGAGCGAGAGAGAGCAAGATCCTCGATTATTGTCTTTTCTATTTACCAAAGTGGAAAAGGACTGAGGCTCACACACAGTCTACCTCTAGGTCAGAGGACAAATGAACAGGGAGTGGCTGGCTGGTGCCATGAGGACTGTATCACCCATCCTTGCTGTTTAATGTTGCCATCCACTCTCAGGGGTAGAGAAGCCCTTCTGGCGAATGTTACAGCTTGGAGCTTTTGACCCCAGGTCAAAGGAGGTACAAGGGTGGTGGAGTATTGATTCCAGTTGGAGACATGCCCCACCCATGGGGAAATTTAGGAATATTAGAACAAGAGGTATGCTGGAGGCCATCAGGAAAGGTGAGGGTAAGGGGTAGAAGCTATGTGGCTGCAACCTGAACTAAGTGCTACTTTCTTAGGTGTCTCTTCTTTGAGCCTCTACCTATAGGGAGATGCAGAATGTAATTCCAAGTATTCCAGTGGCCTCAGGTTTGAAGTTTCCAAACTTCTGGGGAGTCCAGTGGAGGCTGAGGATGACAGCTCTAGGTCTCAGCTTCAGTGGCATTTGGAAAAGACTATCTGTAGCAGCAGCTGCTGAGGAAAGAATCTGGCCTGGGCAGAGAAGGAAGGGGCTACCACTCACTGCTTTGATATCTGCCCAGAACTCCTTGGGATACTTGATTCCCATGCTCCATGGCAGGATCCAGAGACTTGGAGAGAGTAACTCACTCTGTCCTCTATTGAGCTGGCTCCAGATGGTCTGAATCAGAGCTCAGGAGGGAAGGCAAAAAGATCAGGCACAAGCCCCACGAAGGTCAAGAAGGATGGTTTGAGGCTAGTTGTCTAGATGTATTCGTGTGTCTGGGGAGGAGGGCTGCTGGCTGCTTTGGATATCGCTTAGGCAGTCAGATGCAGACATTCCTCAAAGGAGAGCTCAAAATGCTACAGAACCAGAGGGACTCCATCACCTGGGAATGAGCAGGAAGTGCAGATTAGGGGGTCCCATCTCCAATGCAATGAAAAATCCTGCAGGAAAGCCGAGCAGTGGGGGCTGACAAGCTGTCCAGGTGAGCCTGAGCCACATGGACCAACTGTCCTGCTTCTGAGAAGAGCCATAAGATCCTATCCTGCCTTCCCATGCCACAGTGGAGGCGACCCATGAGCTTCACCACCCCAGGCTTTAGTGGCCTCCCAAGAAGGAAGAGACTAACGCTCCATATGAAACACATATCACCACACCTTTGTCCTCTTGGAAACTGACTGTGAGGCTCCAAGACAGCTTAAGTGGGTTCTTGGAGCCAGCCTGAGTTTCTAGAAGAAACATTTGATAATAAATAACTTTCTAATGCCAGGAAACAAAAACACAAGTTACAGCTTTGTCATGAACAATGTGGGTGCATTCTGTTTTCCCAGCTCCATGTAAACATTTCTGGGAGAGGCATCACCTGTACCTGTTCATCTCCCAGCTACACCACACCTGCATAGACTTCGGCCTGGCATGTTCTTGGCAAGCACTAAGCTGCCCTGACCCAGGTTACTGCCTGGGAGAAACACACCAGCTGTCATCTCTTTCATTCACTCCACTTCTAACAACTTCCACATCGTCACCAAGACTCCCCATTGATGAGTTTACTCAAGGTTAAATGATGCAAAAGAGTACATTACACTTATACTGAATGGCCAGGAGATGGGAGACTTTCATAAAAACAACCAGGGAAGTGGAGAAAATAGCTGGCACTGTTGCCAGCCCAGTCACCTGAGCAATTACCACACCCAGCCTGGGGCAGCCATGACCCAATTTAGCTGCCACCTAATAAGTTGTTCAGTATCACCTCAACATGACCCCTATCAATTAACAATGCTAGAGTGGAAAATTATTAGGACATGCAGGAAGACTGAAGCACTCACACTGTCAATAAGGAAAGGAAGCCTAGTTGGCATCAGTGAGCTCGGCCTGTGTGGGGACTCACCCTCCCTGGGGTGGTGGGCCAGGGAATCCAGGGCAAGACAGCCACCCGTGCCCTACAGCTTCCTCAATTGGATACATATCTGAGTCAGCAAGCACAGCACCTAAGAACACCCAGCAGGTTTAGCAAGATAAGGGTTACTCATGCCTGGGGATCCACCTACACCACCACCCCTGCCATCCTGGGGCCCACCCTTGAGGCACATTCCACCGGGCTTAGGGGGTGGGGAGGAAGGTGGTGGGTCGGGTGGGGTGGGGTGAACGATGGAGATGGGGGTAATCTATGGCGTTGGCTCCCTTGTTTAACTTCTACCAAAAAAAAAAAAAAAAAAAAAAAGTACCGGGAACATGAAGTGCGTCCTCACACACTGTTATCTTTGAAAAAAAATCCACCAAAGAATTTCAGAAGTATGAGGAAGCTTTGTGATCACCTGGCTCTCAAATTTGTCCTCATTGCTATAGATAAGATTATGGCAATTGGTTGCTCAGGAAGTTAAACCAAGTTTTTAAGATTTAAAAATAAAAATGTCGTAAAAAGTCTAAGACCAGGACTTAATGAGCTTGGTTACCTCCCCTTCTTCCTATCCCTTCCTTCCATCTGTCACTCACCAATACCAGCACAACAGTAGAAACATGTCAAACACATCCTGAATGTCTCCCAGGTTCCACTGTGGCCATGCCATTCTAATTTCTATGAGTGAGGGAGATGCTCACTGGACAGCCAAGATGGCGGGAACTTCCTTCTGGTTTATGTTCCTGTAGTGCAGGCTACAAGGCTAAAAACACTACTTCTGAACCCTTACAGAGGTTTCAAATATTATTTCGGGTCTGCTAATCAACAAAGAACTGCCCATGCTATCTAGTTCTGATCTCAGGGCTCACTTGACTTGAAGGAGAACAAGGGGTTGGGGTGTGTTGGGGGAAGTCCTGCAGTGCTGATCAGATCTGGTAGGAATTGGGTGGTCTTGGGGCCTACAACTCTGATGGCAGTTTTACAAGAGTGTGAGCCTGGAGCCAGTGGCTGGGACAGTGACTTCCTAAATTCCTAGGCTTCCAAATGAAACACTGGGAAAGGCTGGGTATCAGGTGCTATGCTGGGAGGAATCCTTCTGGAGCTCTGGCCTGTGCTCCAGAAACTTAAGAGACACTGTTGCCCTGCAGTCAGTCCCTGTCTCTGCAATACTCACAGCAGCGCCTGATACTTGCAAACTGAGCCCCTTTTTTGATTGGGTTTCCTTGAAATAAAGTTCTCAAGGAAGGTGTGGGCTGAACCCCTACTCTTCAGAAACAGTACAGCCTGGCATTGACTCCATCTCCTGGAAATCATCCCCTAGGGACCAATGGGAACAGCCCTCTAATGAAGCAAGTTAACACTCCATCAGCAGGTTTAACAGGATCATAAAAGCTTCAAGCCACAGCCCATTGGACCATCCCACTCTGCCTCCTCTGCCACGGACTCACTTCAGAAGCATCTTGCAAGACCACAGGGGACTCTGGCCCACACTTAAGGTCAAGATGAATGATTTTACACATCTCATACTACATGTTAGTTGCTATGTGTTCTGTTCAAAAGCTTAATTAAAAAATTTAAGAGAGGAAAGATCTGGTAGGCTGCTTTTGTACTCATAGATTTAAAGGACAGACTACAAGACACAGAAGTTGTCAATTATCAACCCTCTCGACTTATTAGAGTGGAGAATAGTTGTCAAGAAAGCTAATCACGTTTCTGAAGAAGACGGGAGAAAATGGGACAGAGAAAACAATTTTTGGTAATAAGGAAATCGATGAAATTTATAAAAGGAATCTCTGAAAACTGGAAGAAGACAGGTTACTGTCTGACTGTGACTATCTGCAAAAAAAACTAATGAGAGAAATCACCCAGAGACATGATAGGATAGGGCTGGGGAGATGGCTCAGTGGGTACGAGCACTGGTTGCTCCTGCAGAGGGTCAGGGTTCAGCTCCCAGCACCCACATGACAGCTCACAATGGTGTGTAACTTCAGTTCCATGGGATCCATTGCTTTTTCTGACCTCCACAGGCATGTGGTACACACGCATACATACATGAAAGCAAACACTCATATACAAAATAAAAAGTCTTCTTTAAAGACTAGTATATGTTTTGAGTTTAATTGTTACTACTTCATCACTAACTTCAAGTAGCTAAAATTTCTATGCACCAGAAATGTCATAAAGAAAATTGTAACTATCCATATTTGTAAAACTACATCCACATGTCTCACATTTAACTATCAGCTATTTTCCTCTGTTTTTTTTTTTCTTAGCAATATAGCCCAACATTTTAAATAGGAATGTGTGTGAACACCCAGACAGTTGACAAAATATGGAGTACGAATGAGTTGGAAAACACTCAGGAAATGTTTGATTCTGCTAATGAAAATATAAACAACATGTACATTTTTAACTCTCTAAAGATGAAAGAGAGACAAAGAGGTACAGAGCGGTACAAGGTGTGGCAGCAGGTACCTTTTTTTTTTTTTCTGGAAGAAATTTGACAACATACAGCCCATTCCTTTGAGCACTATCTACCCTTTGGGCCAGCAAACCCCACTTGGGGTAACCTTTTTCCCAAGAAAATTATCAGAGATGCCCACAGAGGTCCCTATGCAATGACATTACCCATTGTAACTTACAAGGGCAAGACATGAGTTCTTGAGAAAAGGTCCTAGGGAACCATGTGGCCAAAATTCTGCTTTCAAAAACTAGTGACTGACAAAGCCTTTCATTGTGTGTTACAGTGTCAGAATGAGAAGAAGTGAGGAGAAAAGGTGGTGTGCACAGGGAGAAGGAGGCATCCTAATGCATCAAGGCCGGAACAGGACCATGGAAGTGGCTCCCCAGGAGAAGCTGCTTACTGCCAAGCCCGACTACCTGAACTTGACTCCCAGAGCTCATACAGTAGAAAGAGAACTGACTCCCACACATTTTCCTCTGATCTTCAAAGGCCTACTGCTGTATGTGCACTGAGCACAGAGGTACATACATCACACACACACACACACACACACACACACACACACACACACACACAAATTAAAAAAAAAAAGATGTGAGAATAGGGAAACTGAGTTTTATTTTCTAGTTTATAATATTCTTATGTTCCCTAAACTTCTCATGATTAACTGTGAACTTATAAAATGGGAATAAAAAGTGATGATAAGGGTAAGACAAAAATCATTTTTTGTTTTTGTTTTTGTTTTTTGAGACAGGGTTTCTCTGTGTAGCTTCACGCCTTTTCTGGATCTCGCTTTGTAGCCCAGGCTGGCCTTGAACTCACAGAGATCCGCCTGGCTCTGCCTCCCGAGTGCTGGGATTAAAGGCGTGCGCCACCACGGCCTGGCCAAAAAATCATTTAAAAAAAAAACAAAAGAATACATATTCCTTTCACCTTTTCAGGAATGTATATTTTCATGCAATCTAAAATTGGAGGCTGAGGATGGCTGAGAGTTCAGATGGCGAGTGCTTGCCTGGTATGCACAAAGCTCTATGTTCTATCCCAACATGGCAGAAAACCAGGTGTGGTGACACAAGTCTGTCATCTCAGGTGAAGTCAGGGGAATCAGAAGTTCAGGGTTATCCTCAGCTACACCTGGAGTTTAAGACCAGCCTAGAATACATGAGACCCTATCCCAGTCAATAAGTTTGATAATTATTATCAACAAATAATATATTTAGAAGAAATTTGTTTTGAAAATGTTTGGCTGTCAACTGGAATTTTTAAAAAATAGAGAAAATAAAGTCGGGTACAGTGGAACATGCCTGAAGTCCCAGCTACCCAGTGGCTGAGGATGAGGGTTTTCAATGAACCTAAGAGTTCAAGGGTAGCCTTGGCTAACACACCACACTGTTGTTTCAAAGCAAGCAAATGCTTTTTTAAAAAGTATTTATTTTATTTATTACATATATAGTGTTCTGCCTGTATGTCTGCCTGAAGGCCAGAAAAGGAATTGAATTTAGGACCTCTGGAAGAGCAGCTAGTGCTCTTAACCACTGAGCCATCTCTCCAGGCCCACAAGTAAACATTTTAAAAGAAGCTTTGCAGCTGGGCATGGTGGTGCATTCATTTAATCCCTGTGGCACAAACAAGAGAATCTCTGTGAGTTCCAGGCTAGTCAGGGCTACAAGTAAGACCTTGTCTCAAAACAGGGTTTGGGAGCTGGAGAGACGGCTCAGCTGTAAAGAGCACTGGCTACTGTTTTAAGAGGACCCAGGTTCAATTCCAATCACTTATGGGGCAGCTCAGAATCTGTAACTCTAGTTCCAGGAGCTCTGACACCCGCTTCTGACCTCTACAGGTACCAGGCACACACACAGTACACAGACATACATGCAGGCACAACATTCATGCACAGAAAATAAATTTATTGTTTTTTCTTGTAAAAGAAGCAGCTTGCAACAAACTTCATAGCCTGTTGTCAAGCCACGAAATTTACTCCCGTGTTTTGTTTTGTTTTCTAATGAATGTGAGTTCTCCCAAACTTTCATCTCTTCGAGTGGAGATCCACATGTGAGCTTGTTGTCATTAGCAGACCACTGGGTTTTGCCAACCACTGTGGCAGCTGCCTGGTCCATGCATGAGCACAGCCGACTATGATTCAAGGAAATATTTTAGAGTAATACCACAAAGACGACAAAATGGCTTCAAATTCCAATGGTTTAAATGAAACAAAATCCCCAACTGGGTTGCAGGAATGTAGAGAAATATGGGGTCATCACTTTCCTCTCCAAAACAGCATTTCCGAGTCTCCCAGACACTATGATGTGCTCTGCTCTGCTGCTGTTAAACTAGAAACAATAGGAATGAAAAGAACAGACACACGTATACATATGTACATGCAAGAAAGCACACGCATACATGTGAAGATTAGTCACATAAGGACAAAAGAAATAGTCTCCACAAGCCAGACTGAAGGATTGTGTGAGCTACAATTAGCCTCTCCACATGTAGGCAGCCAAGGGCACCATTTTTAGTATATCTATTCTAGCAATACATAGAGTCCCTTTTTTTTTTTTTCTTAAAAGACTTCATCAAAATTCAAGATATACTGTCTAATTTGAAAAATCCTCAAACTCTCTCTTCATTTTTGCCTCTAAGCTCATCCTCTGGTTTCAGGAGGCCTGCTGTCAACAGTAGCCAACACAAGTGCCAATTAGAGCTGGCATGCTAGTGAGCTTCCTTAAATGACATCATCAACGTCCTTGCCAGGTACTCTGGGGAATTTTTTTTTTAAGTTTTGTCTCTGGTTTTTGTTCATTGCTACTGCAATTGCTCTTCATCTTTATTTCCCTCTTCTCTACCTACTGCCAAGATAAACAAACAAATAAGTAAACAACTACAGCTTGTTGCAGGAAACAATAGGAAAAAATGGCTAGCAAGCTTATCTGGGCTAAAGAGAGAATGTACCTCTCCTAGAAGAGCAGCACTCTTCTTCTTCTTCTTCTTCTTCTTCTTCTTCTTCTTCTTCTTCTTCTTCTTCTTCTTCTTCTTCTTCTTCTTCTTCTTCTCCTTCTCCTTCTCCTTCTCCTTCTCCTTCTCCTTCTCCTTCTCCTTCTCCTTCTTCTTCTCCTTCTCCTTCTCCTTCTTCTTCTTCTTCTTCTTCTTCTTTTTTAGGAGACCCATACCAAAGCCACAGCATTAGAGCTGGTTAGGGTTCTTAAACATTCCGCAGCCCCGTTTCATGACTAACAGTGTGATTTTCAATTCATCCAAACCCCAGACAACGCTCCATCTCTTTTTCTAAATGGTATTCCTGGGGGTTGCGTCTCTGCTTTTACAGCAGCCCTCTGGTGCAGAAGAAGAGCTGACTGTGATGCCTCATTTGCCAAAGCTGAGGCTTCCTTGGTTTTCACCGGACTGGATCTTTTTTTTTTTTTTTTTCCCCATAGTGCTAGAGATAGAGAACTGCTTCCCAGCAAGGTTTACAAGGGACACAGAAAAATGATCACCTGGCTGCACTCTCACTTCAACTGATGCAGGATTATTTCTGGGAAAGCAATCCAGTGAGCCCCTTTATCTTTTCCATAGAAATACTGTGTGGCAGCACTCAGTGGAGGTCTACACTGTGAAATAGTCCTAGTCTCTTGGTAGAAATCCCTATGTCATTTGGGGGGAGTTCAACAGATATCCATAAGGCAGCGGAACTTGCTAATAAGCAATGCCTTCTATTAACCAAACTTTGAGGAATTTTGCTCTGATCTTTGATGTATATTTCATCAATGACCATCACCGCTAAGAAAGGAAGGGAATGAAGAGCCAATTGGATAAAGAGACCAGAGAAGGAGAGGAGGGAAAGAACCCAGCTGTAAGCATCAAGACAAATCAAGATGTGCACACTAATTCATCCTAAGTAACAAACACTGCTCAAACTACTGTCCTGTATAGCTTAGAAGGCCTCTCCTAGTGCGACGCAGTGGATGAACAAAACTGGTCTGTCACATTAATATTTAAGTACACCCACTCATTCAGGAAAAGAGCCAAGTGTGGAAAACTTGGGACTGAGATCAGAAAACTCTCAGCCTGTGAGGACTTAGAGGGAGAAAGCCTGGCATAACATGGCTCCATGAAGTTCTCTCTATAATCGACCCACCATACCTCCTATTCACAAGCCTGAACTCCAACTCCTATTGCTGAGTCATATTTTGTACCTCACCAGCTCCCCAAAGCCTTAGGAATCTTCATAGAACTGCTCTCCTGTGTACCACCCCACTCCTTCTGCCCATAACATGCCTGACTCAGCATGAAAGACTAAGGTGCTTCTCCCTACCAGGGGTTAGAGGCATGGATCAGTGGCAAAATGCTTTCCAGTGTGTTAGACCCTGGGTTCCCTTCCCAGCACCATAAAAAGGCCCCTCCAACCAAAACCTATGCTCACGACAACCAGTCAAAGCGTGCTAGACCTTCCTCAATGTTTATCCTTTTTTCTCTCAGTGAGTTGATGACACCTTTGCAAGCAGAGGACCAAGAGGAAAAGGTGTCAAACACAAATGCGTAGATGAATACAGTTCCACATTCCTATCAAGGCAATCAACTTAGCTGAAGGTCTCCTTCCCAGGCTAAATCAAGAGCCCTTCCCTGTGCTCCTAGAACATTCTGCATTCATGATAAATACCCAGGTGACAAAAATACACTGTAAGCTCCCGTTGACAAGTCCTTTCCCGAGCTCAGGAGCTGGAAAACTGTAGCCTAGGGGGCCAATACACTTCTGGACCCGTTTTTTGTAAATAATTTTGTTAGTACATGACCACACTTCACCTATATGTTTACTATGCCTGCATATACATTACAATAGCAATTTGAGCCACTGTACAGATGGCAGCATGCTCCCCATGCCCACAAATACAAGTGCTTACTATTCAATCTTTATAGCATTACCACCAAAACTTAAGTTTGGTGCCTTTGTGGCTGTTTTCCAAAGTTTTAACTGAGAAGATTCAGCTAGAGTGTGGGTGGCAGCATCCCATGGGTTGAGGTACCAGACTGGAGGAAAAAAAAAAGGAGAAAGTGAGCTTAGCACCAGCATGCATCTTTCTTTCTCTGCTTCCTGGATGTAGACACCACGTGACCAGTCACCGAATGTTCCTACCATGACAGAGCACAACTTTGAACAGAAGCCACAATAAACCTTGCCTCCTTTGAGTGGATCCTTGTCAGTATTTTGTCACAGCATGTAGAAAAGTAACTAATGCAGAAATGTCTTTTCCTTTTTTGAAACTTGGGTCTCTGCATGTGGCCCACAAAGGCCTCTAATTCCAGTCTTGTTACAGACTCCTCTATTATAAGTGTAAGGCGCCATTTTGTCTTATTTCTCTATGCTTACTAATTAAGCTGAGGACGTGAAATGAGGGAGGAAGGAAGCATTGCCCTAGAGGACTCCTATTCCCAGAAATCAGAGGGCTCCCCACATGTGTTTATTTCCCCAATCCTCTGCTTCTTCATGGTTCCTTCAAACATACTTTATTTGAATAATACATGATAGTATGCAAAATTTATGACAGAATGTAGTTTTGAAATGTACTCAATTGTTTACTAGGAGTGGTATTCCCCCAGGGAAAGATATTATGGCTTTATTATTAAAATTGATCGAGAAATAGGTGCATGGAAAATTTATTTTTAAAAATAGAGAATTCCCTCTCAGAAGAACAAATCTATTTCACAAATTAAGCACTCTTCCTAGGCACTCTGCCAGCTACTTTGACAAGGCTGCCACTCATTCATTGCCACAGACCTCTTTCATGGGCACTGTCATCCATGGGGGTTGAGAATGGAGCTTGAATGGGACTATCAGGAATCTAGCAGGGCCTCACAGTGACAGCATAGATTTTTGAGTCTGATGAATAGGCCTCTCCATTCCAGTTCTGTCCCATGACAGCTGTGTGACCCTGGTCAAGGAACTGACCCCTGTGCAAGCTCCGTTTCAACATCTGTGGTGTAGGAGGCACATACCCTACGATGCATGGTTGTTGTGAGGGTCAAGGGCAGTGTTGGGAGTGTGCCAGGGCAGTGACTGGCACATGCCGATGCTTTCTATTGTTTTGTCAGCCTGCTGAGCAGTCCTTGGGCTTTGCTGACTGTTGGTAAGGGACACTTGAGTGTGAAAGCAATAGAGTGACTGCCGAAAAGGTCTTGATTTACTCATTAAGTCACAGTGAGCTGGTCCAATTAGGGGGTGCTTTACTGTTCCACAACATGTCTGCGTAGCCAGCACTGGCTGGAAGAGGAGAGAGATGAGGACAGAAAAGGCCATGTGTGAGCAACTGTGCTCCTAACTGCACAGTGTTACATGGTAGTCTCCATAGTTTTCAAGCCTTCCTAGATCTCAGAGTATGATGCCCTTTACTTTGACCTTCCCAGCAGCATCCTAGGAATTGCAACTCAGCCTTCCTTAACACTTCTGCAATCAGCCCTCAAATACACCATCTCTCTGACCTTGAGCAAAGGGTGCTAAGATGGCTCTAAAAAGCTGACACATTAGTCTCTAGTGGGTGCTCAACCTCCCCTCCCCCCACCTTGAACCATTAATCTCCTACAAACACTGAACTGGCAGTGTGACAGCAGAAGGTGACCAAGCAGTTTGGCTCCTCCTGGGCTGGCCAGGCTTCATCCAGCTGGGGCTCAACTCTTCAGATACAGCCCTTGGGTCTAGTGAGGCAGAGGCATGGCTGCACTCCATGCAGACACTGGTGAGAACAGGCACCTGCCCATGTGGGTGCCTCTGGCATTCTGGGGACAAGCTGACTAAGAAATGGTTGTCCAAGATGTCGTCTCAAATCAAAGCCGAAAGCATTGGCAAGCTGAAGGCAGGAAGCCTTCCTGAAGAGTGCTGCCGGCCACAGGTGATCAGTTCTTTGATGGATGGGCATGGGCTGTGGAAATGAAGTATGCGGAAGAAAACTCACATCTTGTCAGAGAGTCCTTCATAAGTCAAGGTTGTTGCAGAGTTGCCCACACATGGCCCTTCACTATAATCTTGCAACCTGGACTCTTGGGAGGTTTCAGCCCCTCCCACTTGCCACAGGTGAAGTCTGTAACAGGCCTGGGATGCGGGGCTCCAGCAGGGGTCTTCTGTTGGCACTGGGGCTGGGATTTTAGCAACGCTCTGGAGATAGGTGTGATACTGCATTTAGTGAGTAGGGTTTGTGGCATGGTTAGACTTAACAAACCAGGACACTGGAGTTCCTTCCTTCCCAGCCTTTCCAAAGTAAGATTCTCTGTCCCCTAGGGATTAGTCAACAGAGTGCAGCCCTGCCAAAGCTTGGCAAGGGACAATCAAGCTGGCCCATGTAATATTCTTCCAAATCAAATCAGAAGCAAAAGACGGAATGAACAGATAAACTGAATGATCCATGGGGCAGGTAAAATGGCTGAGTGGGGAAAAGTCCTTACTGTAAGAACCTGATGATTTGAATTTGATCCACAGAACTCATAGAAAGGTGGAAGGACAGAATTATTCTGTGTCAGCAGGTACACACTCACACATATACATCATTCACACACACACATGCATGCACCACCACTACCACCACCACCAATAATAATAAATAATTTTTCAAGTGAATGATCCATGAAGGGAACTCTTTGTTTGTATTTACAGTCACTGCTACATGAACAGATGATGTGTTGCTGGAGACATCAATCCTCAGAGGTGCTCATCTGAGTAAGGGGGTCAGGCTGGGCATGAAGCTCATAGGCAAGACCCTGGCAACAGAATTTTAAAAATTTAAAGAAAGGTGGGGAGAGGGATCAATGGCTGATAATAATCATTTCTGAAATGTTCAGTTAAAGAAAGTTAGGCTGATGTCTCCTTTGCAGGAACTCTCATTGCTTCTAAAATGCCAGTGTGGATCCTGAAAGGGGATTTATGTTCTGTGTAACATGTTTTACAAACTCATTTTGAAACTCTCACCCCTGTCCACACTTTTAAGGGTTGAAGGTTGGACTACACAACATGAGAGGTGCTTATATATATATTCTGCTTGCCTTTCATGACCTAATTCTGTCTATGAACACAATGCAAATTATAACACATGGAAATGCTATCTGTAAGGCTGGGGTGCAGCAATCCTGATGCTCCTCACAGTCCACCAGGTATAAGGGGAGGGGAGTTTGTGTGTGCTGAAGCATGTTCACTAAGCAAGGAATGCTTAACATCTTCCAGCAGAGAAGTACAAATGGTATTGCTCTGTCTTCTCAGGGGGTTATTACTACTAACCAGTTAGGACGTGGGCAAATATTAAATACCCTTAGGATATGACCTTCAAAAGGTCATCCACAGCAGAAAGCAGTCAACTGTTAAAAGTCCACTTTCTGAAAAAGTCTAACTACTCAGCCCCTCTGACAGGACAACCATTCAGCTTGCTAAGGTTCAGTAGTGGCTCCATTCTGTGCAAGCAATTTCTTACATGATCTTAGCCTCTCCAAACTCATCTTGCTATCCCCCCCCCAAAAAAAAAACAAAACAAAACAAAACCCAGAGTGACACCAAGTGCTATCTGCTCATGTGTCAATAGCTCAAGTGCCCATCCCTGGAATCATGGGTAAAGTGTGATCTACACATGAGATCTAATTACCATTCATCCTGAAAAAGGAAGGAGAACCCGACACAGGCTATAACACAGGGGACCCTGAGAAGACTGTGCTCAGTGTAGTTAGCTGTCTTGGAAGGATGTATACTGCATGATTTGACTTACACAAGGTCCCCAGAGGACCCAATGCATAAAGACAGAGCATATGGGCTGGCCTGGGCTGGGATAGAGACACAGGAAGTCAGAAGTAGAAGGGTGCAGATGGCTAGTCTAGAAAGATGAAGAGGCCTGGAGTTAGAGAGTGACAATTTTTGTACAATGTGAATGTATTTTACATCAATGAAGCATGCAATTTAAAAATAGCTAAGAAGGAGAAAAAAGCTACATTATATATATTGAATACAGATGCACAGTATTCTTGACAACCCAAGTCAAGGCCTTTGAAGACAGCCTTTGAGCAGCCCTTGCCTTCAAGCCTGTGTTTAGTCTCATTTGCCACCTTCCTGAGAAATGTTTGAGATCTACCCCTTGAAGTCCAGCACTCTTCATCACTGGCAGGCCACCAGAAAGCTGTTTGCTGTCAGCAACCATCCTGTCCCCACAAGCTTGTCCATGGATGACAAAGTAGAGATGCCCTGCCCACCTGTAGAAAGAGTGACAATCTATTCCACTTTGCATGGCTATCCTCTCCTCCCAGCCTCTCCCAACACCCCAGACAGGCTATCCCAGATCTCAGCTCTGTCCTCACATAAGCAGCTTGTCTCTGCTTCACTGCACAGGGCCAGGGTCAGTATGTGTAAGGGTTAAGAAATGAGAGGCAGGGGAGGTGAGGCTGGGAAGGAGGCCCACACATGGTCACTCAGCTAGAAAGAATGGGGAGAATTCAGAGTCAGAACCTTGGGTAACCTCTGGTACTACAGAGTTGAACCTTTATCAAGGGTAGCATTAAATGGATATTAAAATCTATCCTCAATCCAAGGGTAATTCAGTGGTAGAGCCCTTCCAATTAACTTTGGGCTTTTGATAGACAGTGTTAACTGTTTAAAATATCCAGGAGTTGGGCATGGCAACATATAACTTTAATCACAGCACTTGGGAAGCAGAAGCAGGCAGATCTCTGTGAGTTCAAAGCCAGCCTGGTCTACATAAAGAGTCCTATGTCAGCCAGGGCTATACAAAGAGATCTTACATAAAACAAAACAAATCCTAATCAAGGATATTATTCTAAGGGTCAGCCTTTCAGAATATGCCATCTATGTGTGGACATGAGGCTAGTCAGCTATTGCCCATTCTCTGATAAATAGGTTTGAGACAAGATAAATACAGAAAGGAATGGGGTGAGCCCTAGATTACAGTCCTACCTTTAATGGCTTAGCTAAGGTTAGTAGCCCCAATGTTTTAGATGTGGAAAGTAGGGACAGAAAGGAGATTCTAAAATTGAAGACATTCATCTCCTAAGTTGAGATGTCAAATAGCCTGGGGACAAATTGAGTCAAAGGAAGAAGGTCCTGGATGTGAGGGTGCAGAGTGGCCAGGTATGTTCCAGGGTGCAGTGGCCATTTGCTAAAGTTGATCTCATTTATGTGACCTGGCCTGTCATATGTACTGCTTTAAGGTGGAAAGTTAACAGCAAGGGTTGGAGACACGGCTCAGTTGGTTAAGAGCACTTGCTTCTCTCACACAGGACCTAAAATGGGTTCCAGTAACCATGACATGCCACTTATAACTGCCTATAGTACTCCAGACCCAAGGGATCTAATGCCTTCTTCTGTCTTCCAAGGTCACCTAACTTTACATGCATATATCTCAATACAGTCATACAAATATACATAATTTAAAATAAAAAATATTTTTAAAGTTAAGGGAAACTTGAACAACTAGGTAAGATATTATTCAGACTGAGTTTCCTTATCTGAAATTTTTGGGACCAGAGATTCTTCAAGTTTGTGATATTTTTTTTTTGAGATTTCAAAATGAGATACTAGAAGAGGATATTGGAGAAAATGAGATATTGGAGAAGACTCAATGCTAAACATAAAATTCATTTATGTCTCATGTATACTTTGCAATGCAAGACCTGAAGGTAATGTTATACAACATTTTCATAATTTTATGCATGAAACAAGAGTTTAATGACTATTAAATTTTCTACTTGTGGCTTCATGTTGCCATTCAAAAAGTTTCAGGTCTTGGAGCATTTTGTATTTAAATGTATGGACTTTGTATTTTTGAATTGGAGACTCTCACCCTGAAGCAGGTGACTGGGGGCTATATGACGAGGCCTACTGTAACATCCTTGCAGAAAGGCCTGGGGTTAGAGGTCAGTCTCCAGCACACACTCTGCTGAGGAGGGCTCTTCCACACGTGTCACTGCAGGAATCCCCACAAAGCCTCATGAAATATGTCTTCTCCACTTTGGAGAGCATGTTCCAATCTTGAGCAAACTGCTACAGCTGTTCAGTGAGAAGTTGATAGTCTGGGCAAAAACTCAGTGCCCCTTGTCTTCCTCCGCCCAGACATCAGTGAGTACACACCTGCCTCTCTCCCTGCTGTGTCAGCAAAGGCTCCTCAAATCACTGCAGCTCAGAAGTCAGGCTGTCTGCAACTCAAACCCCAGCCTGTGTTCAGCCATGCTCAAGGCATATTTCACATCACAAAAAGAAGACAAGCTAAACCATCTTATTTTGATCTTTTGATAGATGCTGCTATTGTTAGAAATATCCCAATCAAGGATTCCAGCCTTTTGGAAGAGAACTAAATTCCTGGCCCCCGCTCCTCCAAATATCCTCCCTTTCATGCTGTTAGCAGGGCTGCTCTTTGGTCACCTTGGACCTAAGCTAGGCAGAACTTGCAGTAGGTCACCCATCATCTGTCTTTCCTCTTGGGCACCACCATTTCAACAGCCACTAGGCTGAGAGCATCACTTACTCAGAATATTTGGGGGTTCCACTTCTAAATGGTTATCTTCTTGGAGGAGTGTCATCAGTTGCTTAACCTGCTTTGTAAGGAGCACAGCCCCAGTCAGGGTTGACATACTTACACAAGCATGAACGAGCTTGCTGACAACATGCGGACAGGCTCACAAACCAGAGCAGCGTGAACAGCCTGCGGAACAGCCTAGCTTCTTGGATAGTCCAGCCAAACTGGATGCCCACCTACCCTCACTGCTCTCCTCAAGGATATTAGGTGGGAGGTGAACTGGAAAGGCAGCTGGCTTCTCTCACCAACTCATGCCTGGGAGTACTTCCTTGGTCCCTCTTGAACTTAGTAAAAGGAGCAAGTGGATTCCTGCAGGGCAGGTTCACCAAAGAAGTCTAGTACCTTGCTCACTGGAATTACCCTACAAACAGGACTCTGTCTGTCTGTCTCTCTGTCTCTCTCTCTCTCTCTCTCTTGCCCTTTGCATTTTATTCTGGGCTGCATAAGAGGAGGCATGGCATCTGCTGTGTTGTCTGGGGTTTTGCCGAAGGATTATTCAGCCCTCAGGTGCTTGCCCTCACAGGGTCATTTTCACAGAAGGGTGCTGTGGATATGGCTCTGTACAAATAAAATGCTATTTGGCCGGTGGCTAGGCAGGAAGTATAGGTGGGACAAGAGAGAAGAGGATTCTGGGAAGTAGAAGGCTGGAGAGAGACACCGCCAGCCGCCGCCATGAAAAGCAACATGTAAAGACACTGGTAAGCCACAAGCCATGTGGCAAAGTATAGACTAACAGAAATGGGTTAATGTAAGATAGAAGAAGCAGATAGCAAGAAGCCTGCCACGGCCATACAGTTTCTAAACAATATAAGTTTTTGTGTGCTTTCTTGGTTGGGTCTGAGCGACTGTGGGACTGGCGGGTAAGAGAGATTTGTCCTGACTATGGGCCAGGCAGGAAAACTCTAACTACAGAAGGGAGAATGAAGAAGCTGTGGAGAGGAGGGTACCTCCCTCATATGCCACCAACGTAGGATGAAACTCAACCCAATCAGCTACTGAGTAACCCCAAGGTTACACAGAGCTGCTGCCTAGCAGCACCACTTCTAGATGTGACTTTTCCCCACCAACAGAACACCATCAGTTCTCAGGGCCTCTCCATCAGCCCTGGGGGTTCAGGCCTGGAAGAAGTGGGATCACAACTGTCAGGGCCAAGGAGGTGACATCTCTTGGAGGTGACATTCCCCTCTCCCACAGCCCCTTCTCATCACTTCAGTGTCCTCTGAAAAGAAGAGACCAACGAGGAAGTTTGCCTGGCTCATAAAGAAGTCAAGGTGTTACATCACTGGCCTGATTCTGCCAGTCAACTTGTACCTATTAGAACTGAAGAACTAGAGGAATAATAGACAGGAGGAATGGAAGTGAACATGGTGAGTATTCCAGGATTCACAGAAGTCTATGGTACTGAACAACCTGATGTACACTAGCAGGTAGAGAGAAATGCACACTATGGAAGACACGTGTAGTAGGGCAGGCAAGTCTTTGGCACAGTCCCATACTCTTGAGTCAGGAATACTGAAACAAAACAGCAAATAAAGAACACGGACTCTCTGGAAACCAGAAAGGGGCCCGGGAAATAGGAGCTTTAAGGGTAGCAGTGCAGCGAGCAAATGTGATATGAAAGTGGAAGTGCAATGTCGGCCATGGAAAGGTTTCAGTAGGGATGGAAGTGAGGCAAGGAGACAGGGGAAGGGAGGAGAGTCAACCAAAACTTGGTATATGAAAACTCTGTAAGAAAACCTGCTATACATGCAAAATTTGAAAAATAAAATAAAATCCTCTTTGAAAGGAGGTGTCCTGTGTGGACGGATAAAACTATTTCCAGAAGCCATAGGTCATCTAGTGAAAATCCATAAGCCTTTCTATGAGCTGTTGGTAAGGGAGGCCCCTGCTGTTGAAAACACCATATACTATAGTTCCGGGACATAGACAAATCATGCTGGAACTGAACTAGACGCTCCCTCCCTGTTAGCTAGCTTTCATAGTGTCAGAATGTGTTACACAGGCTACTAGGTAGAAAAATCATTAATAATTTTACTCAGCTGTGAACACTGTGAGAAACAATATCAACCTGCCAGGCAAAACGTACCCATTGGCACAACCGTGGCATGGCTGTAACTGATACTTTTCCAGTTGGATTTCAAGCCTGCTCCACGGGAGGGAATTCACATCAGGTATCACAAACCCGTTCAAAAGCCTCTGGCTGGGGAGATCACAGGCCTTAGTAGGGAAGCTATTGTTGTTTTCCTTGATAGATATGTTGTATCTATCAAACTGCCTTCTAAATACTTTAGTTTGGGCCTGTAGGTTAGCGATAACGTCAACACTGGTAAGAGAAGCTTCATTTCGCAGTGCGTAGCAACTCCTGCAGTGATTCATAACTAGTCAAGGCACTGAGAGTGAGTGACTGCTGTATGCTCATCCCTAACCGGAACCCCCTCCAAAAATCAAGGGACATCTCAGAAAGGAGGACAGAAAGAATGCAAGAGCTGGAGGAAGGGGTGCAGTGCTACGGAACTCTGACTTCTGGGCTTGACGTGGTTCCTGCACTCATGAACTCACAGGAAAAGATTGAATGTGACGTTCCTTTATGGAGGAGGGAGGGGCTCACAAGATCCCACCACTGTCTGAGGATCTATAGGCAGCTAACAGTCGCTGGAGGAAGGAAGAGATGTTTTCTTTGGTAGTGTACCACTGGTACATTGCCCTCACGTCTATAAATAACTCCTGACCCACATTCATGTAAACAACCCTAATAAAACTAATTGGCTCATCAAAACCAAAACAAAGCATGAAAACAGAAGGGGGACGAGGGAATTGGGGAGTGAGGTATTAGGGAGAGGAATGGGGGCAGCAGGCATAGAGGAGACAGAGGTGGTAGTGGAGGGTGAATAAATATGATCAAAATACATTCTCCATGTGAATGACAATATCTTAATAAAATCCATTATTATGCATCACTAATGAGTGCAGATGTAGGTAAAATAAGTGAACTTTCAAAAAGCAATGGAGGCCACAAAGACTTAGAAACTGTGTGTGTGTGTGTGTGTGTGTGTGTGTGTGTGTGTGTGTGTGTGTGTGTGTATGTAAATGGGAATACATTTTGCAAAAGCTGTTTGTGCAGGAGAGGAAAGACAAAGAATAAAGAACCTCCAACCCAAAGCCTGTCATGTTCATCACTTCTGGATCGTCTTGTGTGTGGTCGTTCAAAATCTCAAACATTTTAAGTTGTGAGAGTCAGCTATTATGTTTGCTAAATAAGTTCAAAGAGACCAGGAAAGAAAGACTGCCATGTACTATCACTGTAGCTAAGGAGAAAATTCCTTTGGGGACTCGAAAACCTCATTCAGGATGATAAACTATGGGTCTTGAAAGTCTCTGGCAACCTCTGCCTTAGTTTGGAAATGGGTCCCTCAAAGACAATGTGTTAAAGACCTGGTCTCTATCTGTGGTGCTGCAGGAAGATACTGAGCCCACTAGAGGTGAACCTTGAAGGGGATATACGGGCCCCAGCTCCTTCTCTTCTTCTGATCCTGCTTCCAAGCCCCATGTGGAGAAACGTCTTCCTCTACCACACACTCCATCATGATATGCTGCTTTATTGAGGCCCAGAGGCAGAGGGCCACCTGACTGTGGAAGGACACCCCCAAAATGGTGAATCAAAGCACACCTTTCTTTGTTGTTTGGTTTCTCGAGACAAGGTTTCTCTGTGAAGCAGTTCTGGCTGTCCTGGAACTCATTCTGTAGACCAGGCTCGCCTCGAACTCACAGAGATCCACCTGCCTCTGCCTCCCAAGTACTGGGATTAAAGTCGTGCGCTCAGCTACACCTTTCTTCTTAAGCTGATTAGCTCAGGTGTTTTGTTTCACTAATGGCAGGTTGGCTGACACACCTTCACCTGTTAAGTGTGACTCATTTTGTCTTCCTCCAAAACTACCTCTGAAGACAAGATTCATCACCAGAGTTAGAGTCCTGCCTCCTTTATTACCCCCTCCCTTTGACCCCTTATCTAAGATTCTGCCTAAAAGGAACTAGGGTTATAAATGGAACAAGGCGAGTGAGAAATCAGTTACACAGGCAAGAATCTTATTGGACTTCTCAGAAAATTATTAAAAATAAATCTTCAATGAAAACGAAGTAATAATTAAAACAAACAAAAACTCCCTAGCCTGGTGCACAGAGTGAAGGCTCACCATGAAGTTGAGCTGCAGAGACCGCCAAACTGGAGATGGATCTCTACAAAACGCACATTCCTTTTTGTGTGTCATCTGCTTCCACTGGGCCCGCCTAGGTGAGGATCCCTGCCGGCGGCTGAGAGCAGCTTCTGAGGATCAGCCAGACCGGTGTCATGCACCGGCACATGGTCAGGTCTCACTGCAGTGGTAAAGCCACTGACTGGCTTTGGTAGGGACACCAAGAATGCCAAACACACTCAGAAAAGGATACAATACCCACTCACAGGACCATAAGTGCAGTGGACGGAAAGTACGGTGAACAGCTAAGGAGATGCAGATCCTGCTGGGGAGCTTGGGTCTGGGGTCCCGGATGATGGGTACAAAGGTCATTAGACATCAGTCCTGGTTAACAGCTCGAATACTGTCACAACATGGTCCAAGAATGGAGTCTTGTGTGAGGAGAATTATGAGTGCTTATGAGAAAACTCGGAGCAAACAAGACAAGTGTCTTGGGACCTCAGTTTCTCCAAAACACGGAACTGTTCTTGGAACGTGTTAGGGTCCTCCTCCCAGGTACAGCAGATAGGAGTGAGTTTACTCCAAATTATTCATCACAACAGGTTTTTGTTATTTGTTTAAATGCCTCTAAGGAAAAAACATGTTTTTGTCACATGCAGCTTGTCCACCATGTGCTGCTTGTCCTTATGATTGGAGTTGCTTTAGTCATGTGACTATTCTTGACACTCAGAGTATAAACTGTCTGATGCTCTGAATAAAGTTTGCTATAGCATGAAATTTTTAGTCCTTATTTTTTGGTTCCCACCACCTCTAGAGCAGAGACAACATACTTCGTTGAGGAGGTAACAAGTGTATGGTTGTCCATCCTTAGCCCAGGTAAGAGGTGTTATGCTAGGGCCACTAAGGCTTACTGCCTGGCACTGAGGAAGAAAGTGGGCCCCTGGCCATTACTGAGCAAATGTCACCAATGCTAATGAATAGCCCTGGCCTCCAGTGTTCCATGTCTGTGCCCCTTGGGAGAGCTCTCTTTTCCTACTGCCTGAAACACTAGGAAAGCACCTCCCTAGGAATCAATTATGGAGAAGGTATGTCTGAATTAGAGACATTTTGCACACAAATACCATTTATTTCCAAATAAATGTTTCCTTTTCTGGTAACCCTTATTCTAAGGAGAAGGGCAAAGCTCCAGCTTTCAAGAGGGGCTGGGAATGGTCCCTAACTGCATTCTAAATACTTATCCTTAGACCCACAGATAAGTGTGGTCCTTACCCCTCAGCAAAGAAACATGTCTTTGCAACAGATGAAGACCATCACAGAAAACTACAACCCAGCAAAATGCAGAGGACAAGAAATAATAATTTCAAAAAATTACTTTTTAAAAGAAATAGAAAGAAAAAAGAGGGGCTGGAAATAGAACTCAGTAGTGTGTACCTGGCATGCATAAAACCCTGGGATTGATTCTCAATCCCTCATGCACACCAAAAAAGAGAGTCTTGGTCATTTGTACATCCATTTGTGCAGAAACATGTAAAGGCTGTGTTCCCAGGTATGCTGTGTCTGTAAGCATGACTAACCTTTACTACCACTGAGGAGCTGGAGATGACTGCCCTAGGCTATCCTGGACAGTGTGATCGCTCTTTCCTCCCTATATTCTCACTTGCACAGCACAGGAGCCCAGGTCACAGAGCTGATTCTCCACAGCAGGGACATCTGCTGGGTGTGGTCAGAAAATAATCACCTGCCTTACCATTAGCCCAAGCCAGACTTCCTACACTTGGGGCATCAGGGCTGGACCCAGATCTACAGGATGAGCAGCAGTCTTGGTCTCTACCAGCTAGATGCCAAGAGCAGCCATACCTCCCCCATCCACATAGGTGTGACAACCAAATAAAAAGAATACATCTCCCTAGGGGAATCATCCCACACAGCATCACCCAGGGAGCATCTTTAAACCACAGATGTCTCGGGAATTTCCCAAAGTTTTCCAGTAAGCCTAAGTGCTCTGGACCGACTCACTTCTAACTCAGAGACCTGTTCCTTCTAAGGCATCATATGACACCAAGTCCTGAAAATCTTCAGCTCACAATGATGACACCATTCAGACCCCAGACCAGCATGGTTTCAAATATCCAGTGGTGTTTTAAGATGGGTCAAAACTTTCATCATCAATAGTTCCATGGATTCGCACTTGGGGTTTGAGATGGCCTGTATGTGGGTTATGCTAGAATTAGATCATGTGATCTCACTCAGATGGGAGCCATTTCCCCTTCCTGACCTCCTTACTGGTGCCATTCAGCATGTCCAACAGCTGAGGTCCACACGTTGGCCAGCACAGCAGGGGTATGGGATGGGACTGCTGGACTAGGGAGGCAAGAAGAGCTGAGGGAGGTGAGGGGGTGGTCTGGAGGGGTAGGTTCTGGGTTGCAAAGACATGGTGTTATCTTGGAAACAGATTAGCAGCTGGTATCTAAGTTTGGGTGGGGCCAGAAGCAGGAGAGCCAGCCAGGAGCTGTGAAAGTCCAGCCAGAAGCAAGAGCAGCTCAGCTACAATGTGGCACCAAGTGATGAGATTTGGGGCAAATGAGGAGATAAGATCGCAGGCTCCAAAAGAGACCTATCCAGCAAGCAACAAGCCTACGGCTTCGAGAAACATCCACACTGCAGAACTGATCCATACGGGGATGCTCTATGCAGACCTGTGCTGGTACTCCAGGGTGGTGCTAGACACTGCACCCCGAGAACCTGTGTGTTCAGAATGGGACAATGTTTACTGACAGGGCCTTCAATGAGGTGAGGAAAATGAAGTCATGTAGGTGGTCCTTCATCCAATATGACTGGTACCTTTGCATGAGGAGAGGCAGAGGGAGGTGACTCAGTGATAGGGTACAGGCATGGTATGCAGGAAGTTCTGGAAGAGATGGGGACAGGGACACGCAGGGGTTAGACGGTGAGTAGAAAGGAAAGACAACCTCTGGCAAGTGGAGGTGAATGTCAGGAGAAACCATGCCTGTTTTGCTGTGATCTTCGTGGATTTCAGCAGGCACAACTGAGAAAACGCACAACCCCCGGTTTTAAACTGCCCGGTCTGTGTTATTTGTGACAGCAGCTATCTGAGCTAATCCAGGGAAGCCAACTAGAGCATCTCAGCAGTCCTGTGAGAGCTGGCATTTGGCTAGCCTGACAGCAGCACAGACCACACTGTGGCCAGTAGGTACACTGGACGGAACTGCCACCTCCCAGCGGGGCATACATACATGCACAAGAAAAAGCCAACACGTAGGCAGGGGCACAGCCACATGGAAGACAAAAGCTTGCCGAGGGGTTTTCAAAAGGTAGAGACTAATGTGAGTGTGTGATGGGAACAGCACCAAGGGGACTGTGGACAGTATCCTGGAGAGACAGGAGCCTGAGGCTAGGATGAGGCTGGCTTCTCTCCTCTGGGTCTCCTAACGTTACAAAATCTCCCTCTTCTGTCATTTTCCTGTTTACAAATTTCAAGAGACTCGTTGTTTACTGCAGGAGGGGGAACTGAATTCCTACCTAGAGCCAAGGAGGGTGGAGTCTCATGTCTCTCTACATCCAGGCTGGGAGCCTCCACACCCTGTACATGCCCCCTCAGCTATCACCAGCTCCTTGGCAGAGGAAGTTCCGTCTCCATTCTCTACTTATCAAAACACACCTCCTTCTCCTGGGCAGCTGAGATGGCACATCATGCCAGGGCCTTCTTGCCTCTTTTGCACCTCTGGGCTCCTTATGCTCCAATATGTCCTTCTATCTGGGCACCACACCCACTCTCTGAGCTGTGCCCACCTCTGCACCTCTAACCCTCAGCTCCTGGCTCCACTCTCCATCTGGAGCCTTGCAGATGTATCTTTGACCTCTGCATAAGCTCCTTCTCCAGGCCTATGTCACCATCTATGTCACCTGTCCATGGTGACATTCTGAGACAAGGACCAGATGCAGGCCCTACACAGGACCAGAAAATTGCCTCTGAGAGGTAAAACAAGAGGGATTGCACTAGCTGTCTTCAAGAGGACACACTCAAGTTCACAGCCATGCTGTTGCCACGGCCCAATGAGGGGAGTGGGTAGCCCAAGTGTCAGTCGGGGAATGAAAGGCGAAACAAAACAGGATGTATTCATACATATAGCATAATTCACCTTAAGAAAGATTCTGACGCATGCTACAACACAGATGAACCTTGGGGACATCTTCAGCAACATATGACAGTGGCATGGGCACATTTATATGAAATACCCAGAACAGTCAAACTCACAGAAAAAGCAAGTAGAATGGTGGCCACTGGGAGCTGGAGGTTGAAGGACGGGAAATGAGTGTTTAAACAGGGACTAAGCTACGGCTGGGAAGGTGAGAAGGTGGACTGGGTGAGGCCACACAAGTACGTGAACAGACACAGTGATACCAAACATTCTTAACAAGGGTCAATTTCATGACCTATGTTATCAACATTAAAAATAATTGAAACAATTTTTGGAAAACACGAGACAATAACTTTGTGTTCATTCTACATGTTATATATGCACAGTTGCTGCTGGGGACTTCCACAGTATGTGACTATCAAGGGTGCTCAATTTGTAAAGTGTCTTTTGAACTCAGAGAAGCAGCGTGTAATCTAATCTGGGAGGAAACACCATGAAGTGCAAATTATGAGGCTGAAAGCATAGGCCATAATTCAGCATGACCTCTGGGAGCCTCTCCGACAGCCTCTCCTTTTTTAGAAAGGACAGCACACAGTAAAGCATGACTGCTAGCGGGTAGGATCATACAAAGGGCTGACTCTTCTTTTCTCCAGTTCAAAACCAAAAGTCTGATAAACACTCCACTCATACTGCTATGACTTAACATGCTCTACCACACATCCCTCTGACTCAGCGCTTTGGTTTTCAGTCCAGATAAGTGACCCAACAGCCTGGCTCCTGGAGCCACACTCTGCAGTGTGAGAGGCTCCCTGGCTCCTCCGCGTCGTAAAACACACTAAGGCCACGGGAGACCAGAAACACACCTGCTCAAGGCTTTGTGACGCTGCTTCTTGGCAAAAGTGGGGCCTCTCCCCAAAAGTTTGGCTTTTTACCACAAGAAATGTCGAGAAAGATGTGAAATACAACAAAGGAAGGAGTGGGGAGAGAATCAGAGCAAATAAGTAAAAGTGAGGCAGACAGACTGGGAAAGGCTCAGGGTACGGGGCAGTGACATCTGACGTGGTGTGTGTGTGTGTGTGTGTGTGTGTGTGTGTGTGTGTGTGGTCTGTGTGTGTGTCTGTCTGTGTGTGTGTGTGTGTGTGTGTGTGTGTGTGTGTGTGTGTGTGTGTGTGTGTCTGTGTCTCTATGTGTCTCTGTCTGTGAAAAGCAGGCCCAGGCCCACATATCCCCACTTTCAGAAGTATCCACACTTGGCCTCCTGTTCTACAGTCAGGGAGTGTACTTTGACTCTGCACAGGGGTTCTACAAATTATGCAGCTGGTTCAAATATGGTAGCGGAAGTATAGGTGAGAATTTGCAACATGTGTCCAGCTTCTGACATCAAGGAGCATTTTCCAAGGTCCTTAGATGACATGGAACTAATGCCTAGAGTCATTTTTAATTATTCCAAAGGAGGCCCTCAGGAGGTCCCTGCCAGTAGCATACTGGGTTTGAATGGCCAGGTAAGTTACAGGTTGAGTATCTGGGAAGGAAGGGGATACTTTGCTTAAAGCATTTAACAATTAAACAGGTCTTCTTCCAATCCTTTACCCCAGCCAAAGAAGAACCAGTCCTACACCGAGTCACATGATTCCAGAGAGTTCCCCAGCTCAGGTGACTGCATGCCTGGTCTAGAACCTGCCATCCCCCACTCCAGGCATGGAAGGAAAAGGAGCCAACTTATGGAGACAAGGATGAGAGCAAACATGGCTTACAAGAGGACAATAAGTCAAGGACAATAATTGTGATGTGAGGAAAGGACGGTGGCAATGATGTTAGGGCTCCCGAAAGTCTCCTGTCTGCGTTGGCTGTTTCTGGATCCCATTGCACCCACCATATGAATCTTTGCAACAAACTCCTTTTCTGTTTGTTAGCATGACTTGCAATGTTGCTCAGTTACTTACTTGTAAACCAAGTGTCATGAGAGGTCTGATGGAATAGAATACTGTGCAAACAGGAGGCTGGAGAGTCTACCCAGCAGTGATGGAGTCCGGTGCAAACCTAGTCCTTTCAGTTCTATAACCACCCTTCACAGAAGCACAGGGCCTGGTGGCCTCTGGTCCCTTCAGTGGAGGGAGCTATATCATTGGGAATGGCCAGCCTTGAGTCAGACGAGCAAAGAACAGAACAAAATGACTAACTCCTATCACCCTGGAAGAAGTTACTGTGGCCAAAGCCAATGGCCTTTAAAAAAAAAAAAAAAAGGCCCAGGGTACAACTCTAGGTAGAAGTGTCCTGTTCAGAAACTCATTCTGCTTTCCACCTAAGCCCTGCAGTGGGCAACGGTCACCATGGACACCTCAAATTCCATTCCTGATCATACTGTCCCCTGGTGCAGCTCAGTCAGATATCACAGTGTGCCAAACTCACTCTCCACCACATGGCATTCATCTCACATGTCTTCCTTCTCTGATCTACATCCTGTGAGCCTCAGGCCCTGTGGCCGGTGACCTGTTTAGTTCTCAGATTAGAATTCTCCCTACCAGCCAACCAACCACAAGAGAATCCTTGGTGGCCTGACTCTGGGTGCAGGATTCCTGTGTAGAGGGCACACCCAGCTCTCCAGGGAGAGATGCCTCCACCTCTGTGCACCAGTGAGATAAATTACTTTTTCCGGCATGACCCTATCACCTCCATCTCAGATGGCAGCCCTCACCCCACCAGCCAAGTACCTCCTTTTTTACTAGGTAGAGGGGTGAGGCAATGATTCCCAGGTGCTCTATCCTCCCACCACCTGGAGGGAAGGCAGCAGGTACCCCACCCTGCCAATGAGGAAGCTGGAAAGAATAATATAGATTTGATAAGCTGGTTCCAAGCTGGAGCTCTGACAGTGCCAACCACACCCATCAACTGAAGAACGCTCCCTCACATTTCACCACGTCATGTTCAAGGGGCTCTGGTGTGTATGGTAGGGGTTTGTGGGTCAAAGACTTCTAGTGGGGAGGCAAACAGACTGCATTCTGAGTAAGTGTTACCATCGCTGGGAGGAGTCAGTCAGATGATGGCTGAGCTGACTCAAGGGATGAACAGGAACCAGTGGGCTAAAGAATGAAGGGAAGGGTGTTCCATGTTAGAGGAAGAGCTTAAGTCAAATGTTGAGGAGGAGAGGCCAGCTGGGAGCTTGAGAGGTCCCCTCCAACAAAAGAGGTATCGAGGAGGAGTGGAACGGTAGGTAAGCTCAGGCCAAAGCCAGGCAGTTTAGGCAGCTACAACAGGGAGCCCTGAAAGGCTGCAAGCAGGAGAACCACATGACAGGTTTGCATCTTAGGGTCTCTGGGTCTGTGGTTTCAAAGACAGCAGGATGAAGCCAGGTAGGGGGAGTTCAAAAGCCAAGGGGGCACAGGCTAGAGAAATTTGTAGAGAGGCAAAAACCTACCCCACAGAGCCATGAATGACACTCCTCAACTTCATAGTAATCCAAACATATGCTTAGGGGCATTCTTAGAGCACAAAAGACCATCTGCTTGGTCACAAAAGGCAGTGGGTGATAAGAACTGGACATGCCAATTGTCCCCTCAGCCCCATTTTATGTAAACTAGAGACTCAGGACAAGAAGGTCCTACTGATATGACACCCCAGCCCCAGTGTGACCTCTGTCTAGCTTAGGGATACTGGGAAAGCAGGCAGTGGATGTACATTCTGACCCTAAGGTTTCCCAAATCTGCTTTTTCAGTCTTGTAGAAATGTAATTAGCACTCTCCTGTTTTTAGCAGTAGAGCAAATAAAATTCTAGAATGCTCCTCAGGACCAGCATTCCCTGATGCCCAGGAAAAGGGGGTCAGATCTTCCTGTCTGACTATGGCTGCTCAATGTCTGGCTTGGACTCAGAGCTCCAATGTGATGCCCCATTACTCCATCTCAGGCCCCTCCTTCCACCAAGCACCTTTCAGTAGCACACACAAACCAGGTCCCCCAGGTACCCCACAGACTGCCTTCCTCACTGAGAGTCCATTGCAGCTGTAATTCTCCGACCCAGGCCCTCTTCAGCCCACCTTCCTGTCTGTCTGTCTGTCTCTCACCCCCATGTCATCACCTCTCTGATTGAGTTCACATCCCTGGATACCTGCAGCAGACCCAGATGGCACAGCCAGTCCGCCCTGCATATCTTCACCATCCAACCTTGATGCTGCGGTGACAGAGAACTTTATAAAAACATGAACTCTCACCCCTCATATCACCAACTCTGATCAGTACACCGATGGTTTTCCCTTTGCTCTGGAATTACAGAAAAAGTTCTTAATGTGGGTTATGAGCCCCGGCCCTTGTCCTGTTCCCTACCAATGATGGGCAATCTTGGGTTCCTGCATGCCACATGGCCCTTGCAAATGCTGTCTGCCCTCTGGGAAACTCATACTGTTTGATTTTGCCTCTCTCCCCATACACAACCTTGAGTCCATCTCCGACACACCAGCCCCTGTAGGTCAGGTTTCTTTGTTCTGGCTTTTCATTCCCCTTTCTTTCTATACACTCATCTCAGTTTGAAATGAAAAGTCTGTGACTCGACCTGTCAAGCTGCGCTTCCCTCATTAGCCTGCCAGGCCTGGGACAGTTGAGCTCTTTTCCCCCAGCATCGGATCCCAGCACATGACACAGTGCCAGGTTCATAACATGCACATGTAAAGAGGGGAAAGAGGAAAGACTCGGGGTGGGGGCAAGCTTGCACTTATTTCTGTGACAAATGCTTAACGTCTGGCTTTCTGAAGAAAACAGCAATCCCTGGTCTGTGATGCTTGCCAGTTTCCAGGGTAGAAACACATAAACCCCCTGGATGACCCACTCGGAGCCACCAACATTATGTTACTGAATATGAAGATGGACAGAGATGCCCACAGTGGCTCTGGTATACCAACCACTGGCAATGCCAGGACAACATTCAGAAAAGCCAATGTGCTTATACATGACACCAACTCTTTGACTCAGCTCTCCGTGGATCAAAGGTCAAAATGAATCACTACTTGCAAAAACTGCCAAGGACAGCAAAAGAGCTTGGAGTGGCTTCTAACAATAACGGCACCCCAAACCATTCAGAACAAGATGATGGAAGAGGAAAAAGGGTCCTACAGCCCTGGAGAGTGTTGTGTTCTCTGAGGGAGTGTGTCAGACCTCTCCACAGCCTCTCAGTCCTGGCTTCTGCACTGCTGAATTAAAGGTTAGAAGCAGGTCTACACAAAGTGTGGGTTCTACCCCTGTGTTAGCAGTTCTAGAAATCTACTTTCACAGAACCATAAAAACAAAACAGTTGCAATGCTGAATTGAAGAGGAAATGAAATCATAAAACTATTAGAAGAAAACATGGGAGTCCCCTCCCCATACTCCCCCACCCCAGTCATCTAGGACAATGGAAATCATAAACCCAACAATACAAAACTCAGAAGCCATGGAAAGAAAGACTAAGTCACTTGACTCTATGCAAACCAAGCTGTGTATACAACCCAAGCACTACAAGCAGAATCAGAAGCTTGGGTAATTACCCAGGGGGAGGCAGTCTCAGAGCCACAAGTGCTGCTGTCAGTCAGTGGAAATAACCCTCGAGCATGCACGCACACGAAGGCAACGAGATGGGAGACCATCTGAGGAAGGAGAATGCACAGAGATGGCGACGCCGCAGACGGAGGAGGCGAACACAAATGCTGCAGCAGTCGTCAAATTTTATTTTCTACTTATCAGACTAGCAAACACTTAAACGTCTGGTAACTCCACAAACCATGGAAGGTGTGGGGAACAGGACCACACAAATTACTGGTGAGCATATAAATGGCTAAGTTCTTTATAAGGAACATTGAGGAACATTTACCAAAAAAACAATGTAGGTTTAAATACCTGGCTTCTTATATCTTGTATGTATGCAAATGTTTGTGTGTAAGAATGTCATTACTTATTTATACACACATCTATAAAACAGTAAAGATGAGAAATGACCCCAAAGCCTTCTTAGTAAGTGACTAGTTGAATAAATTATGGCCCAGTCATACAACAGAATACTATGTAGACATAAAAAGAATGAGGGCCGGGCGGTGGTGGCGCACGCCTTTAATCCTAGCACTCTGGGAGTTCAAGGCTAGCCTGGTCTACAGAGCAAGATCCAGGACAGGCACCAAAACTACACATAGAAACCCTGTCTCGAAAAAACAAAACAAAACAAAACAAAACAACAACAACAACAAATGAGGAATTCTCTATAGACTGATATGCACTCAACTTTGATATAAACAAGAGGTAAATATATAAATGAAAGTAGAATATTTTTGTAAGGATACATAAAATCGGGCTACTATACTGAGGAACAGAGAGAGCAAACAGTGTGACTTTTACTATAGCTTTTTTGTTTGTTTGTTTTAGCAGCATCTAACTGTGCAGCTCTGGCTAACCTGGAGCTTACTATGTAGACATTTGTCTACCCCTGCCTGAGTGCTAGAACTAAAGGCATGCATCACTTATACTATATTCTAAACCATGCAATCCATTATTTATTATAGTTAATCAAAAAAATTGCTCAAAGATGTTCACTGTTGTATTATATATACCATATAAAAGCCACTGCCGGGATGACCAAATCATACTAGGAAAACAACAAGAAATTTTAGTACATCAGCAAGAACATGAAATTTAAAATGTTTCTGAGGGGCTAGAGAGATTGCTGGTTGCTTAAGAGCTTTTACTGCTCTTGCAGAGGACTTGAGTTCAGTTCCCAGCATGTCAGACAGCTTGGAACCAACTGTAACTTCAGCTCCAATGGATCTGATGCCCTCTTCTGGTCTCCATAGGCATCTGCACACACATACACACACACACACACACACACACACACACACACACACACACACACACACATGGTGGGGTGGAGGGTGGCACAAAGATGCACATAAAAACAAAATTAAATCTTAACAAAATGTTTCTAAAGATTGACAAATACTTTTGATATGATACAGAATAGTGACAGATTCCATTAAATAAACACTCTGGAAGAGTGAAAATATGCACAAGTGTTAAGCATTTCAAAAATGGAAACTAGTTACTAGTTTAGGATAACACTGTGGACTACTTTAAAAAACATTACCATTGTAATGATAGTCAAATTAGTTTTAGTCTTAATTACATTGTACTGAAGTCATTTTAAATAACTTCTAGAAAAAAAGATACAAATTACTTCCAGGATATTAAACAGCTTTCAAGACAAAGGTCAGAAATCTTTGCAAATTCATGAGAAGGCAAGAGATGAATGAACAATTAAAACTACAACTACAGGGAAAAAAGAGGCTTGGGAAGGTTTGCTGGCATTGTTTGCTGACCAGATTCTAGAGAATACTCCAGAAGGTAGTGAGCCTTAGCAACCAGCAATACTCATGAAGAACTACACAGGATGAGCTGTATGAGCCATTAAGAGCAACACTTTTACATTCATGGGGTTCCCTTTTCTGTTTTAATTAGTAAAAACTATCAAAATCTAGGCATCATGGGAAACTTTGGACCGCAGCACAGGGAATGAGGAAGGGAGCCCACTCCAGAGCTGCCTACCTTCAGAACCCCACACCTGCTGTGCTGGGAAAGGGGTTTGTTTGACTCATCCTGAAGGCACTGCCAGTTCTGTTCAGCAGAGCAGGGGCATAAAGTGCAGAATGCTGGGATAGAGAAAAGGAAGCTGATTGAATACCTGCTTTCAATGAAGGACCATGCAAATATGTGTTCATTTTCTGTAATCAGAGCTACGGCTATGCTAAGATCGGCCTTGGGTTACTATTCTTAATCAAAGGGAATAATTCAGGTGAAATGTTCCAGAAACTAGAAAGAGATGCACAAAATATAAGTAGTGCCAATATCATCATCACTGCCATCGCCATCATTTTGAAAGAACTGGAGAGTCTAGTGTGAAAATTCTGGTGTGTGTATGACAAATGTGAGGATCAAGTCCAAAGTTGAAAACAGTAGAGATAACTGGGCCCTGGCCCTGCATGCCTTTAATCCAGGCGTTCAGGAGGCAGAGGCAGCCGTCGGATCTCTGAGTTCAAGGCCAGCCTGGTCTACAGAGCAAGTTTCAGGACTACTTAGAAGAAACTGGTGCTGTATTTCATTGCTACCTGAGTAGAGGCAGAGAAGTCCTCACTGAATGCAATCTAATAGATAAAGCAAAGTGGACTGGGGGCCACAGTCCTTAGACAGAAGTATATCATATCTGCTAAAGGTAATGGTGCATCTGTCATGGCATGGCATTCATCCATTATGCAGTGCCTGCTTGGTTGTGCTATGGTACCGTGTTTAAGAGGGATATTTTCTGTGCCACAGTAAATATGGCTGACCTTGTTATGAATGTAACAGCTGAAGGAGGTGGACATTTTTCAGCCAGGTAAGAAACTACTAAATAAAGCCAGGCATACTGGTGCATGCCTTTAATCCCAGCACTGGGAGAAAGCAGCAGCTGAATCTTTCTGAGTTCAAGGTCAACCTGGTCTACAGAGTGAGTTGTAGGACAGCCAGGGCTATATAGTGAGTCCCTGTTTGAAAACAAAACAAACAATGGAAGGGAGGAAGGAAGGAAGGAAGGAAGGGAGGGAGGGAGGGAGGGAAGGAAGGAAGGAAGGAAGGAAGGAAGGAAGGAAGGAAGGAAGGAAGGAAGGAAGGAAGGGACCAAATATGCATTCTATGGTAGAAAAAAGCATTCTCAGGAATTGAGCTACAGACAGGCATGAGAGAACTTAAGTGTAACCTTCCAAAGTTCAGGCTTCTAACAAGGAGGGCAGATGGGCCTGCCTGGGACAGAGCCCCACTTGTGGATGTTTAAACTGAAGTAGTAAGTGCATGTCAGGGGTGTAACTTGGAGGGGAAAGATGCTCAGAGTCCAGGGGACCCACTTCATTCCATATCCTGGGCTTAACTGTTTTCTTCCAACACTCAGGTATGAAGACAACAGTTGTGTTACCTCTTCCCAACCAACCACCAGGGCTAGAAGGGACAAGGCTGTGTTTCAGGAGCATGCCTGCTGAGGAAGCCATGCTGACCACTGAAGACAGCCTGTGGCTGATAGGGCAGGGAAAGGGGCAATGGGCAACTTCTCCAAACGAAAAGGTGAAGAATTCTTCTATTTCTGTCTACTGTGTACAGGGTAGACAGACACTTAACTGTTAAAATGTCAGCAGCATCATGGTACAAATTCTACATTGGTACATGGACACAGAATCCAGTGAGCACAGTTAGTAAAGGGAGAAATCCACTCTTCATGCCAAACTGTACTGGAAAAGCTCTTTCAGACATTGTTATGGAACAGAACACGGTGGCAGGGCAGTCTTCTATCTGAGCATATTGGTCTGTGGAAATCAAGATGTCCTTCCTAGCCTTCACAGTATGAGAAAGTATGCCTCTAATTATCCAGGCCTTCATTCCTTAGTGTCATCTTGTCCATAACATGTGACTGCCATGTGTTGTCAGGTAGCCCCCCTATGAAGGAGCCCCCTCCTGAGTGTTAATTTTAAAAACTTGCCCAGCTTCCCAATATGCCTCTATATAGTCTGTTTTCAGGAACTATTTTTGTTCTTGCTTCACACCATGCCTGGCAGGAAGAGTGCTGTCTTCTGGTCCCCCCTGCTAGAGTACTGGTCTGCTTTCTCCAGCTCCTCACTTCCCACTTGACTCTCACACAAAGCGCTCTTCACACATACTCTTTCAAACCATTATTCTCCCTTTACTCCAGAAAGGGGCTTAAAATACTCGGCAATGTTGCCAAATCCTTCAGACAGCTATACATGGCAATTTAAATAGGCGCTGTTTTTAAAATTGTTCCTGCTGCTAACCAAAAAAAAGGGGGGGGGGGAGGGAGGGAGGAAGGGAGGGAGGGAGAGAGAGAGAGGGAGAAGGAGAGGGAGCGAGAGGAGAGAGGAGGAGAGAGAGAGAGAAGGAAAAAGCAGTATTGCCCTCCATGAATGGGAATTCCAGGAGCACCTTTGGAAGGGAGAGGCTGGTGCTTGGGGGGGGGGGGGTGAGTCAAGATCAGACAAGCTAGGAGGATCTTCCCAATTATCTTGCAGAGCAGAGGGATCACTATGCCAGACAGTTCCCACAGGACACAGCGTTTCTGCCCAGGTTGGTACAAGATTAAAACAATGATTATGATGATGTAAGAGTTTCATCTTACTCATCCATGAACTACAACTGTTTACTAACACACACTGGTTGTGGAGATGGACTCCACGCATACAATTATCAACTGTCCAGATCCATTCGCACGCACATTTAGACAAAGTGTTTTCAAACTGCTCAGAACCACCCTAGTTCTAACTGCACTGTTTAAAATGCAAAAGGGGCAGAAACTGCAAATGTTTCACAAAGCGCTTGACGAGGTGGCATCCAGGATTTCCTACAAGACAACTGAAATGTATACATATCTAGGGTCATAATTGTCTAACACTACTAACTGTCCATTTTTAGAGTGACATACATCTCTCACAGAATACTCCTACACAGGATGCAGGGACAGGGAGGACAAAGTGGGTACTGGGGACCAGCTCACCAGGTCTCAATGCCTCAGACCAGAGCAGCTGCTGGACGAGAGCTGCGATGACACTCTGCAAGCCTCCCACATCCTCCCTATGCCATGGCGCTATTGACTGAAGTCCTGAGAAAACATTTGAGGGGACACCCTGACACTGAACTCTACAGCCAGATAGATCTCTGGAAAGGACAGAGCACCGTTGGGATGGGGGTTAGGCAGCAAGGGAACTTTTCAAAGGGCTCTGCTTCTTTGTCTATAACTTCAATTCTTTAATTGGCTTTAATCTGTTCAAGGCACGTGTGGGATGGCTGTGGTCTGCCGGAAAGAACATCTGAGAAGAGAACACTATTTTTCATGGATAGTTAGTTCCTAGAAGGAAACACAGGGACAGGCGGCCTGTGGCAAGAACATAGCTATGGCCTGGCTCCAAGGAGCAGACCTAGAAGAGGGATTGAGTCTTCCAGGAATGCTGCTGAGCCATCAGTGAGTCTGACACCTAGCAAGATAAAGGAGAGCATTTGAGCTTTTGGGGGTGGGGCACCCTTTCCATATGTGCACTGGGACAGGAGTTTGGGTGGAAATTAGAAAAGGCTAAATCGGTGCCTTAGAAGCGGATGCAGCGTCACGGGCACCGCAGAGGGAGGCAAACAGCCTTGGCTTCACATCCAAGTAAGAGCGTCTCCTTTGGGGGACAGCAGGGAGCCCAGTCGATGCGGGATTGTGAGTGCCCAGGCTAGCATTTCGGGCTTCTCAGCAGGGTAGGCTCGGACCTAGATCTGCAGAGAAAGAGAGATGGAGCGCAGAGCAGAGGCAACCGAGATCGGAAGAAAAGGGTTCAGGAGAAGAACGCTGGGACGCAGCGATCGTGGCCCTTACCTTGCTGACCACGTTCTGGACGAGGCCAGTGCGGATGCCGTAGTCCCAAGCGTGGCAGTCGCAATTTGAGTCGTTGTTCCCCTTGCCTGGAGGGGACGGGAGGGGTGGCGTGTCGCTGCTGTTGCTTCGGTTGCTCGCGGTCCCCCAGGCAGCAGTGGAGAAGGGGGTGGCCGGGGGGCTGGTCCAGTTGCCCATATCGCCCCACCGGCCGGTGACAGTGGCACCTGCCAGCTCTGTGCCTTTGCCGGCCCCGCGGCACCAGAAGTTGGGCTGGTCCAGGAGGAAGGAGTCCGAGAACTGGCTGAAGCCGATGAACAGCGCCGGGATCCAGGTGAGCACCACCAGGGTCTTGTGGTAGCCGCCGCCCAGGCCCCCGAGGAAAGGCAGCACCGAGCCGTCATAGTCCAGCAACAGGAGGCTCGGGGCGGCTGCCGCCGCGCAGCAGCTCGAGTGCGGGCCGCCGCTTGGGTGCAGCGCAGGCAGCGGCTGGATCTCCGCGCTGCCGCTGGAGCCCGCGCGTCCCCCGAGGGGCGCGGAGGCCGCCGCGTCCCCGGGCGGCAGGGAGCCGTTCTCCTCGGCCGGGGCCGGCTGCCGTCCGGCACCGCTACCCGCCGCCTCGCGCCGCCGGTCTATCGCCATGGCCAGGGCCCGCGGCGCCCGCAGAGGTGCATAGAGCGCGGCGGAGCTCGGCGGGCGCCCGGGCACAGCGCGCCGGGCCGGGCGCCCGCAGCTGCCGCCGCCGCCGAGGAGGGCCCGCGGCCGGAGAGAGCGCTCCGGGCCCGGCGAGTCAGGCCGCCCCCATGTCACCCGCGCACACCCGCGCCCTGGGCGCTGCGGCCCCGCTCGGGCGCCCGGCAGAGGCCGGTCGAGTCCTTAGCCGCTGCGGTTCATCCGCACCGCGGCCCCGGGCGCCCGCCGAGCTCCGAAGCTCTCCGCTGCTGCGAGCCGGCTGGAGAAGAGGAGGAGCCGGCTCAGCGCGGGACCCGCGCCCTTGTGGTGATTCGCGGCCCTGCGGACGCCGGTGCGCGTTGTGCTGGGGCCGCCGGCGGCTGCGGGCTAGGAGGTCCTCCACGGATTTGGGGCGCTCCCGGAAGCCGCGAGCTCGCAGCCAGCCTGCGGAGCCGGCCGCGCTCTCGGCTCACCGAACCGGCCTCCGCCTCCCGCCCCGGCCCGCCCCCTCTCCCCCCGCCGAGGTGGAGGTAACCGCGGCACCTGCTGCGCCGCTCCTGCGCACGAGCGCCCCCTCCAGTCCAGTCGAGCCGCGGCCGCCGCCGCCCGGGCAGACTCAGGGGCTGGGAGAGGGACACCCCGGCCGCCGCAGGATCTCCGGCGGCTTCTCGGCGCGACGGGCGGGGGTCCCCACGGAGTGACTCTGGCGGGGAGCGAGGGGACAAGGTCGTCTTCCAGTCTCGAGTCCCACAGACGCAAGGCACCCCACCCCGGACACACTGGCTCTCCGTGACCTCTGTTTGTTTTCGAGGTGCCCGGCGTCCCGCACTCCACTCCTGGTCCTGAGCCGGAGGGTGGCCTGCCTTCCAGAACAACCCTCTGCGCTTTCCTCAGATTCAATTAAGGCTGCTTTTTATGGCCACGGAGCAGTGGCAAGGAGACGTATTTGCCAATTTTAGGTTACCAGTCCCTCACAACGCTGGGTCACATTCGACCCACTGCAGCACCCACCCCAAATCGCCATTTCTTTCCGTGCTCCAAAATGAATGTCAAATAAACACAATGCTGGAAGGTTATACCTTCAACAGGACCCATACACACCACACAGACGTGAATGAGGGCGGCCTGCCCCACCCCCTCCCCAAGGTCTCGGATTCACAATTCCAACGCTGTGTGCACAGGCGCACACATCTACACCTCAAAGGAGATCCAAATGCTCTTGGCGCTCCGGACTCCAGCCCAGCGCCAGCCTTGCCCAGCCAGCACTATATAAATAACACCAGCCCTGCGGCAAACGGCCGCATTAGCATATTTTCTCCTGCGTTCGGGGCCTGACACCAGTGAGAATTATGCGCCTTTCATCCCAGCTTCACTACATTCTGGAGACATTTCATATCCTGAGAAGTTTATTAATGGAATTAATGGAAATCTTAAATGGAGCAATCTATCTCCAGTCGTATTTAGCATGGGGAAGGAAGCAAGCATTCGCTTACTAAAAGCATATCCTTCGAGAACACGTATGGAATGCATTCTTTAAGCATCTCCATTATTTGCTCAGCTGCATGTTGTATAATTTAGTGGGATACATTTCAAAAAAAAAAAAAAAATGCTGCTCAACGTTCCAGGCAACATGTACTTACTGCTGAAATTCTGGCACGCGAAGAGAACTATTTCTGAAGACTGCCAGAGGTGGCTGGACCTTGGGAGACCCAACTGGGAACTCTCCTGAGTTGCTGGATAGGGGAGATTAGATAACAATAGGCGGAAGAGACAGGCTTCAGAAAGACACTAACGGTCTGGGAAACCCAGTCTGGAAACGTAAGCATATTTAATGACATATTTGAATGAGAACGTCATTGTGAGACCCATCACTTTGATTATAATCTAATAAAGTGTTATTTTAAAAGATCAGTTGGGAGTAACAGTGCACCCTGCCAAAACATATGATAATGTTCTTTCCCCCCCACCCCCCACCCCCGAATTTTACCTTATGGGTTAGTTTAACTTTTCTTCCCTTCCTCCTCACTTGAAGAGCTAATACTTAGGAAGTACTGACCCCCTCACCAGGACAGAGTCAGCACTCAATCAATGTTAGACTTTATTATTGGCTCCACCCATGACACATAACTTACATGTTCTTATCTGAACTGAAACGAAATAGGCCAGGCTTTCTTTTGTTCCCCTTCAGCGCTGATTCTTTGAAACGAAGCCCTCTTGATGTCTAGTTTTGCCTCCTTTACTCATCTGCTCACTGGGACACTAGTTGATGTTTTGTAACTTATTGCAAAACACAGCCACTGGTCTTAACAATGCGTGTCTAATTGAAATACTAGTCATAGGGAACTTTGGAGGGATTTGCTTCCAGATCCACAGTCATTTGAACCTCAGATCCAGGGCTGAGATGCAGTGATAGTCGGATGCCTAACTATCCGCTGGTTTTAGAGACTTAATCATCTCATTCCCAGTGTTCTTTCATTTCAACATGCAGGGGCATTTACCAAGATGTCTGTTTCAAAGGAGGGGCAGATACTCTTTGACTAGTAATCACTTTGCTGCATATGTATTTATCAAAACATCCTGTACACATTAAACGTATACAATGAAATAAAGTTTGTATCCTTACAAAAAAATGTAAGGACTATAAAACAAAGTCTGTTTGCTTTTTTAAGAAAAGCTGTTTATGAATGTATGCTTTTAGGTGGGTGCATCCCTGGTCCTGAAGGACCTTCATTTTGAAGCTCTTTGTTCTTATTCCAATGGGTAGCAACAATCCTCAAAGGGTGCACTCTGAGATTTTGGAGACAAGCTGAAAAATAGTGCCCTCTCAAGCTGAAGCAGAAGGAAACCGTCACCAAATGTTTGGAATTCAGCAGCAGAAGCAGCAGCCTCGAACCAGGCATTGTAATTAAGTTACTGATTAGATTAGGGGTTTCCCCAAACCCCTCTTGGATCATCATTTCTCCCAAATCTAGTCAAGAAGATTAAAATGTAACTAATTTAAAATAAACTGGCCTTCTATTTATTAAAACACCCCACAAATGACCTCTTGATGAGCCCTAGAACAAAAGGAGTAAAGCAGGATTGACATTCCAGAATGGAAGAAGGCCTCCAAGGTGAGTGTTTAAAGGCCAGCCTGCTGGTACAGAGAAGCCCAAAAAGCACCTGCCAGCAGCAACCCTGCCCCTAATTTTCTCCGTGGCCTTTGCTATTACCTGCTGTTTGTTTTGCTTACCTACTGATTTTGCTACCTCCCACCTCCAGAATGGAAGCCCCTTGTGGTCCCCTTGCTCAGCTGTATTCCCGGGAGCAATAACAGTACCTGGCATATGTGAGATTCTCAGTACATACATGTCGCATGACTGAGTGCACCCAGCTGTGATCATCTGATGAGCCCATCTACTCAGATCTACAACTGGCTTTACTTTGATTCTCGAGTCATTAAGCAAGCTTTTCATATTTGTTTAATCTCTCAAACATAGTGAGTGCTCTGCTGAGCCAACACAAGAATTCAGATGCACGTGACAATTGCATGCCTTCTGAGCTAATGGATTAGCTCCTGATATGAAGTTGTCTTTGGCTTGCAGGTGAAGAGCAGCTCACGCACTACAAGCAAGGTTTCCAAAAACATCACTACCAGCATTTCAAAATGGAAGGACTGAACATGTTTTTAAAATGTGTTTGGGAATTCTCCCAACATAGCAGAAGTCTGGCTCATTCCTTGCCCTGTATTTGTGGGGCCATCCTCCCTTGAAATAGCAGGCAAGTGTTCCCCAGCTTGTCTTTATCCCTGCCTGGTACACATGCTCATCATCATTCGGCCTTTGGAAGCATCTACATGTGAGTTCATGACCCTAATTCATATTAGCATCCTTAGTGCACTATTGCCATGAAGAAGCTGAGTCATCCTCTCTTCCTCTGACATTCTGTTAAGTAATCTACCACTTTGCAATTCCCCAAAACTGAGAAAATGACAATATGACGCAACCTAGTCAGCAATATATTAGGATGATTCCCCCCCAGTTTGAGATAGCAGGAGAACAAAAATGACTTTTGGCTTACCTCTGAAATTGAGAGACACCCAATTTTTAAAAGTTATTCCCAAGGAATTGGTGTCAGAGTTAACTAACTTATATCAGAAACCATGTCATACTAAATGGATTTCAGATTGTTTCCACTCATCTGTTCATTTTCTTTCTGTTTGAATTATAGGTGAGTAGATTACATACTGCCTCATTCTTTCGTTTTATGGCAGCTTAATTTCTCCCTCAGATGCTTGTTTGAAAGGTAGGCTACCTTGATTTCCAACAGTGTTCCCTTCCTGTGATGGGAAGCAGCTCCCAGCCATGGCTGTGTATAGTATTCAAACATTATTTTTTTATCATCCTTTGGCTTCCGGAATGTCAATTCTTACTCTTTAACAAGGAATTTGACATTTACAAAACCTATCATAAATCAAAATGAAAAAGCTACTTTCATCCTCTGGCAGCAGAAATAATAAAAATGTCACACAATCTCTCCCAAGGAAAGCTGCAGGTAATACCTGGAGAAGAAGCCACCTGCTTGTCTATGACAAACCAAATTCATCCTTCCTGATCCCAAATCACAGGAAAATAACAAAGTCTTCCATGCAAAAAAGCTACTCCACTGCCAGTGGGATCAGCAGGGCCCAATTGCTTTAAAAAGCTCGGTTAAAACTTCATTTCAAACCCAGTGGAGGTAGTGGTGCACACCTTTAATCCCAGCACTCAGGAGGCAGAGGCAGGCAGAGCTTTGTGAGTTTGAAGCAAGCCTGGTCCACAGAGCAAGTTTCAGGACAGCTAAGGCTATACAGAGAAACCCTATCTCCAAAAACAAAGAAACAAACAAACAAATAAAAAAAAAACAAACCTTAATTTGAAACTCATTTATTGAGTTAAAAAATTCTATCAAATGTATGTAGAACTTGATGGGTTTTGTTTTGGTTTGGTTTTTTTTTGGTCAGAAATCTGTTGCTTTTATGGGGAGGGGGTGAAAATATGAAAGGGACTGCCAGGCTGGGCCTTATAGGTAAGCTTGAAATGCTTTGCCCCAGCACCCGAACAGTCACCTTCTGTTTGATGAGACTCACCCTGCACTTGGCTTCTGGGGTGAACACTGGGTTTGCTATGGGTGAGCAATGTGTCGACTGCCATTGCATGCAGGCTTTGGGGAAGACAGTTAAAGTAACAGAGATGTAGGGCAAGGAATTTTCACTTCCTAAGATGGGTAAAGGATGTTCCTTAAACAGCCCTTTGTGTTTATCTCTTTCTACTGGAAGAGAGATGAAGAAAACCCCAGCAGATGGTCTGGACTTTTCCTAGTCAAATCTAAAGTCAGTAAATACATTTATCTCAATGACTAGAACTTACAGAAAGATAATCAGTACCCTAAAAGACGCAGTATATACCTTATGAAACTACGTGCTTTACCCAAGGCATTTCTGCTGTTTTAAGATAAACTTTATGCATTTGTTATTCATTTTAGAAACAGACACTATGTAACCCAAGTTAGCATTGAACTCATAATCCTTTTTTTCAGCCTCCTGAGTAATTTCAACTGTAAGAGCGTGCCATCTTAGTGGATGTACCCTTTTATATTTGTTGTTTTTTGCTATAGAAATAATAACCTCTAAGAGCACTTGGGAGGCAGAGGCAGGTGGATTTCTGAGTACAAGGCCAGCCTGGTATGTAGAACAAGTTTCAGGAAAGCCAGGGCTACAGACAAACCACATCTCAAAAAAAAAAAAAAAAAAAAAGAATGAACTAACTATAACTAAATAACTAAATAAATATAACCCTCTAATATGGCCCACAGTTTAGACTAAAAATAATATGCATGGCACTAGGCAAAAAATGAATTTTTCTTTCTGTGAAATGCTAGAGGTGGTGCGTAGGGCCTAGAGCAGGCTAGGTGACTCCACCCATTGAACCTCTTCCTTTACACTCAATGGTGCCGGTTACATAACTCGGGGAATCATAAAGGACTTTTTGGGGGGTTGAAAAATAAGCTATGTATGTTTAGTAAATGTCCCCCTGAGTATTGAAGGCTTCATCCCCAGGGCATCAGTGCTGAGAGGCAGGACCTTAGGAGGTGACTGATCGTGAATTAACCCATTTATGGATTCATAACTTGAGGGACCATTGGAATGTGGTGGAAACTTCAGGCATTGGGTCTTAGGTGGAGGAAGGAGGTTCCTGGGGTGTCCCTGGAAGAGTATGGAAGTATTGAAGTATAAGTCAGTATTTCTTCTCTCTGTCTTCCTGGAAGCCATGAGGTGACAGGTTTTCTCCCACACACACTTCTATCATAATGGACTAGTTAGTCACACCAGACCCAGAAACAATGGGACCAAGTAATCATGGACCAAAACCTCTGAGTGGCAAGCTGGTGCAAAGCTTCCCTCCTGTTAGCTCATTTCCCTTGGCTGTTTTGAAGGAGCAACAGAAATCTGACTGTCACACAGTATCTGCTTCAGCCTAAATTATGGACCTTCTTATGGGGTTCCGAATTAAATTTTATTGTTTCTGGAGCAAAAATTATAAATGTGTAGAGTCATTAAGATATTTTAATGAATTTTTAAAATTTATTATTACTATATATTATGTGTATGTACATTTTGCCTGCATGTATGTGCATTCTCCATAGAGTTCAGAAGGCATCAGATCTCCTGGAACTGGAGTTACAGTTGCTCGTGAGCTGCCATGTGGGTGGTGGGAACCAAATACAGGTCCTTTGCAAGAACAGCCAGTACTCCTAACTGCCGAGCCATCACTATAGGCCCTGTTAATGAAGGTTTTTTTGTTTTTGTTTTTGTTTTTTAGCTGAGGATTGAACCCAGGGCCTTGTGCTTGCTAGGCAAGTGCTCTACTACTGAGCTAAATCCCCAACCCTTGTTTTTGTTTTTAAGTGAAACTGAATTTAAAAGTTTTGAACTCTGAGAACACTTTCTCTATTGATAAAGCAATTCACTCCAATAACACCAACAAGGTATTCAGCCTAACATTCAGAGTGTAAGTGTCTAATACCATTCTCCATTGAAGGAGCCAGGGCTCCTAGGCGGAATGTTTGATTCTGGGACTGCTATAGGAAATATGCAAGATGATTCTAGGGCATCATGGAGTGCCAGGAAGTAGAGAAGTTGTGCATATTCTCCACACTTACCATATATACTCACAGAAGTAAATCATAGAGACACAGGCACTGAATGAAAGCTGCTAAAAGGAGTACTTGAGCTCTGTCATACCATAAGCTGACAACCTACAGCAGAGCATAGCTAAGAATGTATATCAATAAAAATAAGTGATCAAATAAATACATATCATAAATAAATGACCAAGAACATACCACAGAGATATTTGCACACTCGTGTTTACAGCTGTACTGGTCACAACATGACCACATGTTGTCAACAGATAAATGGATTTCATAATCCATATACACAAAATTATTTTATTCCTTCATTAAGACAAGTGAAATCACAACATTTGCAGGAAAATGGATAGAACTGGACATCATTATGTTCAGTGAAATAGCCAGACTCAGAAAGATAAGTACCACATTTTCTCCCAAACCTACAGTCTAGTTTTAGAATTATACCGTGTGTGTGTGTGTGTGTGTGTGTGTGTGTGTGTGTGTGTGTGTGTGCAGGTCATGAAAGTAGAAAGAGGACTATGGGGGGAGGAGGAGGGATCTTAAGTGGAGGATGGGAGAAAGGAAGAAAGGATGATGATATTCAAGTATCATGGAAGCAGAAGGGGAGAGAACTCATTGGGGAGAGGGGGAAAGGGTCAGTCAGCAAGAGGGGGTGCAGGAGAAGGAGATGAGTAGGAATAAAGTAAATAGCATACATGTATGAAAGTATAGAATCAAATGTTACTTGTATGCTCACTTTAAAATAGTGAAATTAACGACTTAATAGAGATGGAAGAACTGATCTCTAATGAGTAAGAATTATACCTCATGACGATGCTCTGCTGTCATAAGGTGGGCTGCACGGAGTGACCCCTGCCAACGACACCGTGGAAACAAGGGGAGGAGAACAACAAAGACCCAGGCTAGGAGAAAATCCCGCAAACACTTCCCCATTTGGTTCCGAAGCTGGAGGTTTAACTGTTAAGTCTGTCTGGTTCCATTGGCCTTTGTGTTTCCATATTCTATCACATTTTTACCGCAGATTAGGTGTGCATCTGTTTTGTTGGTTTATGTATTCATTTGTTGGTTTGTTTGAGTCAGGTCTCAGGTCTCCTGTAGCCCAGGCTGACCTGGCACTCACTGTGTAGCTCTGAGGTTGACCTTGAACTCTTTATCCTCCTGTCTCAGCTTCTGGAGTGCCAGAATTACAAGTGTGTTTCTCCACACTCAGCTCTGAACAAATACTAAAACCAAGGTTTTCTTTTGTTTATTAGAACTTCCCTTGCCTTGTCCAGCTCCTCAGTGATTCCATTTCTTTAAAGTTAACCTCTGGGGAGACTGCAAAATTCATGGGTACAGAAGAACCAGCCCATTTTCTAGGTAGTGTGGCAAAGCAGGTTGTAGCCTCCAGGTGAACCCTCTTTGATAGAGTCTTTTCATCAGCCACAAGAATCCTGTGACTATAAATCTATCTACGTTCAAGTAAAACTCCATTTTCAGGTATATGCCCCTAAAGGATAGAGCCCCTGATTTATCTTCCTCTGTAGCCCTATTGCATCTCTCAGGGCCTGACACTCAGTAGTATTTGCTCAATGACAGAAGGAAAGAATAGAATGACAGATAGTATTTTTGCAGGGGGAGGTGGGGGTGGAACAGTACCTTCCATGTCCAGAGGAACATTAGGAGTGAAAGCTGAGAGGCGGTGAAGACAAAGGCATGCGCAAGAATGTGTACGATCTATGGGTCTGGATGGTGGATGGCTTTTTCACAAGGTCATCTACTTCCAGTAATTGCTATAATTTGGATCTGGAATGTTCCCCAAGGCTAATATAAAAGGCTTCATCCCCAGCCCATGGCCCTTTTGAAATGTTGTGAACCTTTAGAGAGTAGAGCATAGTGAAAAGAAGTGGGATTGCTGGGGCCTCCCCTTAAAAGAGACAGACGCTGGGTAACATGATAGAGCTTCTAGTTGAATGGCCTTTGCAAATTTTTCATCAGCCTCCTCCTGTCTGTCTCTGTTTATTGGGCACTGTCAGGTGAATGACCTTTTCTTTTACCCTTCCCCACCAGGATTTGCTGCTTTGCACAGATGCAGAGGGGATAATGGCAAATGACCACAGCCTGAAACCTCTGACACTGTGAGCTAAATCTGAAGTTCATTATCTTATAGATAGCACAAGTTTTCAAAAGGAAAAATCTAATGGCTTCAGAGATGGTTCAGTGCTTAAGAGCATGTATTGTTCTTGCAGAGAATATAGACTGTTTCTAGCATATATATGGTGGATGGTTCACAACCATCTATAACTCCAGTTCCAGGGGACCTGACACTGTCTTCTGACCTCTGCAGGCACCAAGCATGCATGTGGTACACAGACATACACATAGGCAAAACACTTCTGTACATCAAATAAAATAAATCTGAAAGAAAAAAAGGGTAAAACTGCAGGGAAACACCACATTTAATCACTCAAGTTAATTGAGGAAGGATTCACATACATGATTCAAATGCTCAGTTTGAGGATGTGTGTGCACCTTTAAGTCTAAATAAGAACAAAACATTTCATTCAGCTGCAGAATGGTCTGTTGTGTTCTTTGCAACCAATCCCCTGCTCCCACATGGCTTCTAGGCAATGGTTGGCCAGCTTTCTCAAACTACAGATTGTATTTTCCTGGTCTAGAATCCTGAAGAAGTGGAACAGAGCCACACATGCTTTTTCCTGTTGCCTCTCACTTCACACAAAGCTTGTGAGGTCTCCTACTGTGGTTGATGCCTGTAACAGGGTTTCATCCCTTTTTGCTACTAAATAATATTTGACTGTATAAATATGCCACGTGTTGTTATCCGTTCTCCTGTTTGTGGGCATGTTGGTTATTTCCAGCTATGGAACTACTGTGAACCTTCAGGAAGAGTTCTTTGCACCAGTACAATTCATTTCTCTTGAGTATATAATCAAGGTATAGTTGGGATCAGTTTGACATGACTTTGGTAAACCTAGTCAGTTTTGCCCATAATTTTCTGGAAATCAATAAATAAACAAAGGCAAGATCTGGGAGTATAGACCAACAGTGGAACGCTTGCCTATCATGTGCAAGGTCCTGGTTTCAGACCTCAGCACTGCCAATAAATAAATAAAAAAAAAAAAGATGAATGCACAGAATCTGAAAACAAAACAAAACAACAAGAAAAAACAAAACCAATCTGTGGTGGTTTGAGTGAGAAATGTAGTCTTGGCATTTGAACACTTGGCTCCCCGTTGTTGGCATTGTTTGGGGGAGGTGTAGGAAGTACAGCCTCACAGGAGGAAGGAGTGGGCATGAGAGTTTAAACCTTCACCCCCACTTCTGGTTTACTCTCTGCTTCATTCGGAGGCTGAAGATGTGATCTCTCAGCTTCCCACTCCAGCCACCATTTCTGCCGCTTGCTGCCTTGCTTCCGGAACCATAAAGCCAAAACAAACTCCTTCAGCAAGGTGCTTTGGTCATGGTGTTTTATGATAGCAAGAGAAAAATAACTAATACACAAATACGTTTGTGTAGGATGTGGAGCTTTCCAGTCAGACTCTGGTACACCAGGAACATGACTGATGTCTTTGACCTTGACTTGAGATAAACCATCTGAGTAGACTCCTAATCTGATTACCCCTTTTTTCTGACCCAGATCACAGGGCCCATGGGCTTGATGCTACTAAGGGTGTTTTTGTCAGCAAGTCCCCTGTGGACTGTGCTCTGTGATGATGGATTTGTTCGCTTCTTTCTTCATTCTCAAAGCACCCAGATGTCAGTTCACAAACCCAGGGACTGGCATTCTTCCAGAACAAGCAGGATTGGTGGTTGCATAGGAGGTAATATCTCACTTTTTGAAATGATGCCTTTCTAGGTGTCATTAAGAATGTGACTTCTGCACAGCCAAGTCTGTTGGCTCTGACTGCCAGTGGCTGAGCCAGGTACTATTTTGGAACCTAGCACTGTGGTTCCCGGGCTCTAGGTCACCCATCTAAAAAGAATGTCCTTGGGTTGCTATTAGAAAAAGAACTTGGGGCTGAAAAAAAGCATCATCTGAGCAGGCATGGAACAGCTTGTATTCTTATGAAATGAGAAAAATGCTCACAGTCTTTCAGGACACAAGCAGCAATGGGGAGATGGCACCATGTGCTGGTTATCAAATCTGAAGGCAAAGGGAGTACTTTACATGTCAGTGTCTAAGAATGAATTTATTTTAGGTCAGTTTCCATACTTGTTCAAATGGACTTCAGTCTATAGACATCCTGTCTACACTGTATGCATCAATATTGTTTTTACATTCACACCACAGAAAACCCAAGGCAAAGTAGCTGTGGGAAGAAGGGGACTGATTAGTTCAGTGACCCAGAAGTTGCAATTTGCATGGCTTCTGTCATGATGGAATCCTGTCCCTCCTCATCTCAGAGTATGCTTTCTTTTCTCATGTTCAGTGGGGTGTTTCCCCTGCTCTCCTGGCTGGTCAAGCAGAGAGGATGTGTCTATAGACTCCAGACAGGTCACCCTGGAGTCTCTTGGCTCTGAGGCCATTGTTTGCTCCAGGTAGGGTTGGAATTTATAACTATAGTGCCCAGACTCTGGGGCTCTGATTAGCCAAGTCCAAGTCACAAGTTAAGAGAACCCCCTTGGCCTAATCTGAACTATGGTGACTAGAAGTACAGTAGCAGTTTCTTTTAGGAAATCGAGGCAACTCCAAAGGCGAAAGAACAATGCCTACTCAGCTGCTCTTGTTATAAATGATGCACCAATTCAATCTTTTAAATATATAGCTGTCATTCAGTGACCTAATCTAAAACAGAAGATAGATGAGGGTTGGCAAGACACTGTTGTTAGTGTCTTGGGGTTGTTAGTGGCTGGGGTGCCTTAGCGAGTCAGGGCCAAGGTATGCCACAAAGATCACACCACGCAATAGTCTCATACAAGAGATTTATTGGGAGTGTGTGTCTCTGATCAGGGACATGAGAAAGACATAGACAGAGAGAGATAGAACCAAGATCTAACTTTACTAAGGAAAGTCTGTTGAATCTCCTGGGTCTGGCAGCTGAAGACTGATGCTACCCTGGGACCTCTGCCCACAATAACCATGGAGGAACCTAGGATGATTGCCCAGGTAGCTACCCCAGATGGTCCTGCAGAATCTGGAGAGTGAGTGAAACAGCCTGCTCTTTCAGGAGTTGGCCAACAATCCCAGCTTTCCTGAGTTCCCAAAGATGTCAATGTCCCCAGACAGCAGGAAGCATTCTAAAGAGCAAAGCAACCCTGTTCCTGCCTCACCATCACCCCTTCCTATTTCCTCACCTTTAATAATAAACAAAAGGGAGGAATGTTAAAAATCAGGTGCTCCCACAGCCAGCCTTCAGTGACTCAGCAGCACTAGGCTCTAGGTCATCACCAATCACCAAATGCTCATTAAAAGTGCCCCCATCAAGGCTCACTCTCTTGCTCTTTCTATCTTGCTCCCTTACTCTGTCTGTCTCTCACTGACTGGTACCAGGACTTTGGAATGAAGCCAAAAGGCAAAAACCCTAGCTCAGAAGCAAAGTCTCACCCAAGAGAAGTGGTCAGAGGTGGGTACTTCTGCTTCCAAGAGTACCAGTGACTGGGGGAAAACATTTACACTGACTGAAAGGGATCATTCAGCAATTTCAGGTGATGGATTGAATGGCCAAGTGATCTGTGGGCCAGAAGGTGGACCAGTTGTGGGTGGAATGGGCAAGTAGGGTCCTGGTGTGGCTCAGACCCTCAGGGGGAGCACCTGCACCTGGAGAGCCTACAATGTCACAGGCACCAATGTTGGGATTCAGCAGTGAGAGTATCCTGGCAGGTCGAAGCCAAGGAATGCCACAACAGAGATCGCACCATGCAACAAATCTCATGCAAGAGATTTATTGAGGCAAGGGTCACGATGGGGGAGACAAAAGGCCTTTTCAGAGCAGAGATATGAGAGAGAGACAGAAAGGAACAGAGACAGACAGAGCAAGAGAACATGAAAAAGTGGTCTGTGTTGGTGGGGACCTTTTAAAGGTCGCATTTGGCAGCTCCTAATGACATGGCGGCTGGTGCTGAGTCACTGAAGGCAGGCTGCAGGAACACCTGATTTCTAACATTCCTTCCTCTTTCAGGCATTCCCACAGTCTGCCTTTAGCAACTCAGCAGCACCAGCAGCTACATCATTACCAGTTGCCAAATGAACTTTAAAAGCCACCCTCCCCCATATTAGGGCTTGCTGTCTTGTTCTGTCTCTCTTGGTCTCTCACTCTATCTGATTCTCTGCCTCTCTATCTCTGTCTCTCTCTCATATTCCCCACTCCAAGACAGCCTTTCGTTCCTCCTTCCAATAAATCTCTTGCATGAGATGTGTTGCATGATGTGATTTCTGCTTCAGCATTCCTTGTTTCTAACCGGCCAAGGTATTCCCACCACTCAATCCTAACAACTGTACCAGAAACAAATACTCTACTTGCCAGGATAACTCAGCAAATAAATTAGAGTGAACCAAACACAGATGACCTCATGCAGTTCCTGTGCCATCTTTCACTTACGGCATGGTCAGGGACACTGGAGACCCAGCCACACTCATGGAACTGAGAACCTCGAGACTTAGGCCAAAGCAAGGGTTGGAGCCAGGCTTTGCAAAGATCTCCTGAGAAACCTTTTCATTGTTTTTGTCTAGAGTCTGGGAATGGAGGGAAAGAGGTTGGCCTCAGGGGGCTTTGATTTCCCTTGTCCCCCAATTTAAGTATTTTTTTTCCCCAATGGCTGTTGGATTATTGAAGTTGGTTTGAAAAAAAAAAAAAAAAAAAAAAAAAGCAAGGAATACTCAGGGGGTTAGTTTCCTCATAACCTGAGTGTACAACAACAGAAAATCCATCCGTGATGTACAAGAAACCCAAGTTCAGTATCTCTTTTTAAGGAGCAAAGCCTGAGCCGGGTGGATACAAGTTTCAAATTCTAAAGAACAGCTGGTCCAGTGAGAAGAAAGAGATCTTCTAGACCTTTGGCCAGGTGGCACAGCCTCCTGCTTAAAATCCTGCTACTTTGGAGTCTTGCACTTCTCACCTGTACATTGGGAATAATCATTGCACCTGCTGTGCTACCCCTTCCACAGGCATAGTGAGATCATGTGAAAGAAGATGGCAGCCATAAGCAGCTACAAGTTACTATCCCTTGGCCTAAATGCCTGGGATCAAAAGACTTTGGAGAAAAATTGTCACTTATCTATTCCCTTCAAAGTGGAACATTCCCTCCTGCAGAAAGACTCCTTGTGAGACTCAGAAAACATATGAAATTTACAAATACCAGGAGTCTCTGGAAAGTCACAAGGTTGACAAGGCCAATCCCCAAGGTAATATAAACAGTAATGATTGCTGGGGAGATGAGATAGGGACAGGGGCTGAGCTGTCTGCAAGTTATGCTGGGCAGTCCAGAGGTCGAGCTTTGGTGCATGGTTGCCCCTGCTGGAGTGGGTTTCTTAATGATTCAGATACCCTTGAGCCATCCATGTTCCTGTAAGGAACCCGTCCTCACTCATACTCCTGCAAATAACCCCAATACACTTTGATTCATTAAGCTATACTTGAGTGTGTTGGATGTGGATTGACTGGGGGGATATGAAAAATCAAAGAAAGAGGAGACTGATCTCCACAAAAGCAGGTTGTCCTTTAATCAGAACAATGAAGGGCAGCAGTTTCTCCACAGGAGTGGAGACTGTGTGTCCAGGCACAAGGGCCTCGGAGGTTTTATGGGACAGAAAAGGAAGTTTGGAGGATGGGATTCCATTTGCATATCTATTTCCCTGCTAAAGCTGTAAATACCAATGGAGGTTAACATGTTGATCTCATCAGGAGCTTCCCAACTCCTAACTTCCCGCAGAAGTTATTTTCTGCATGTTCCCTTTCCTACCCAGGTTTCTGAGCTCACCTGAGGTTTGGGGGTTATTAGCCTGTTAGAGTGGAGTTGTTAGTTTTAATATATCCTCAGTGTCCTATCTAAGATGAATAGATTTTTTTTTTTTTTTTTTTTTTTTTTTGTCTCCCAAGCAAAAATCACACAACACTTGCGCAATATATATTTGGGTGATGAAACCTAAATCTAAAATTTATTTGGGGCTAGGGAGATGATGTTAATCCTAAAGATAGGAGAAGAAAGGCCACCCACTCAAATCATCAGGGCCAAATTAATTAAAGCAAGCTTTTTTATTCATGTACATGGGCTACCTCCCCCTAAGATGGGGTTTGAGAGGTCAACATGGATGTGAGGAAGGTTTTTATAACTCAGGGTTAGGGGCTTTCCAAATATAGGATTTGGCAGGCAAAATAGGTGGGGTTACAGGAGCAGAACATAAGAATAACAAGTTAGTCATAATGACCTCCTGAAACAAAGACATGATTGCAAGGTGGTCACGACAACAGCTAATCATAACAAGGTAGCCATAACAACTCTTTTGAAACAAATGTAGGGTTGCAATGTGATTAATAACTTTTTAAACAAAGATATGATTGCCATTCCTAGAACAGGAGTACATAACCATTTGTAGTTAAGCTTACAGGTGGGGTATAGCCCAAACTTTGAGACACAAGAGGTTTAATCATAAACAGCAATGAAATTAGCTTGTCTTTATTACAAGATGGCTTTTAAGCCTGAAATGGAGGCAGGCTGGTTTTTCAATGCCTCAGCAGGTAAAGGCACTTGCTGCCAAGCCTGACATCCTGTGTTTAATCCCTGAGACCCACAAGGTGGAAGGAGAAAACCAGCTCCCACGAGTTGTCTCTGACCTTTTGCATATGCTCTTTGGTGGGCATAGCACAAACATACCACACATGTACATACATACACATTAAATACATAACTAAAAGCTAATGAAAAATAATGTTTCATATACACCTTTTAGCCTGAATGTATTATTTTAAATAATTTTATGTAGCAAACATGATGATTTTGACATTGTGTTGATGATCACAAATTTGGGTTTTTAATATTTTGGTTTAGGGATGTTCAGATAATATATAAACATTCCTTAATATTGAAGCATTATCAGAAGTGTTCAAAGTACATATAATGATTGTATCTGATTCTTCATCATGACAAACCTAGGGGCAGATTCTAACAACAATCAAATAGAGAAGAGGATGGAGTCCCCAGAGGACACTTCATTCCATTAGCTCTGCTAAATAATTCTACAGTTCAGTTAGGCAGAGAATTTGAGTTTGTTGCCTGAGGTCAGACTTCCTGGTAGCAAAGTTTTGCTGGTCCAGACCACTGTGTTTTTCTGGCCCCTAGAAGGAGACAGGGCCCTCTTGTGTGTTGTCCACTGGGTTAAATGGTATCAAGAGTGGAAGGTTGAAGACAGGGTGCAGCTTACTGGTAGAAAGCATCTCCAACAACTAATAAAAGAAAGTGAATCCCCCAAACAGAATCACTCCACAAAGCAACCCTCTCCCTGTCTCTAATTTGTCCACCATGCTAAGGAATTTCTGACTCCTGGTCCCACCTCATCTTGGTGTAGATACATCACTTTCCATTTGTGACAGAAGCAGGAACTTGCATATTCTTCAGGCTTTTGATTTTTTTTTTTTTTTTGAGAGGGAGTTTTGCTATGTAGCCCAAGCAGATTTTGAACTTGAGACCTCCTGAGTGCTAATATTACAGGTGTGTGATGAGATACCTTGCTTTAATAAGCTTTATGTTTATTATGTATGTCTTCCAGTAGGCTTTTAGAAAATTAATTAATGGCCTGGAGAGATGGATCAGCATTTTAGACTCCCTGCTGTTCTTCAAGAGGTCGTGGGTTTGATTCTCAGTACCCACATATTGACATACATCTGTAACTCCAGTTCCAGAGAATCCAATGCCTTCTTTTGGCTTTCAGGCACCACACACATACAGTACACAGCCAAACATGCAGGCAAAACACCCATACACATAACATTAAAAAAAAATTTAATCAGAGGCTGTCAAAATGGTTCAGTACTTGGTGTACTTGAAAGATACCTGATGCCAAACCCTGGCCTCTATATACACGGTGTGTACCCACACACATATACCCACACATATTTGAACACATAGACACATGAATATGCACATACACACACTCCAAATTTTAAGCTGATTAATTTGAAATGTGAACTAAATCCAGTCCTTTTTTCCCCCTGCCTCACTTTTATAGGTCTGGCTATCCTGGAACTTGATATGTAGACCAGGCTGGCCTCAAACTCACAGCAATCTACCTGCCTCTGCCTCCAAGTGCTGGGATTAAAGGCATGGGCCATTAAAACCATCCTAAATCCACAGTCTTGAAGATGCTAGGTAATTTCTGTATACTAAGGGAAATCTCTAGCACTTTGTTACTTTTTGGAACAAAGTTTTATTCTCTAAATTGCCTGGGTTGGTCATGAATTCATACTGTACTGGAAGTAGGTCTTAAATTTTATCTTCCAGCCTTTGTCTTCCTAGTAGCTGGGATTTCAGACTGTGTCATTAGGTCTGCCAATTCAATGTATTTCTTAACTGACACATTTTTTAAAAGATACATATTTATGAGATACTATGTAACATTTATATACACACACACACACACACGCATACACACACACTTTGTGTATATACCCATCTCATCAAACATTTATCATATAATTATGCCACCATAAAATCCTTCTAGCTTCTTAAAGTATTATCCACAGCAATAACACACCAGAATTTCTGACCTATATCCAACTCTAATTCATTGCTATTGATCAACCTTTCTCCAGCCAAATAATCTTAATAATCCACATGGCTACATGGCTATGGCTGCTTGAGCAGTTGACTACCTTTCCATAGAGATTTTCTCACTTAAAGTCCCCTATGCAGTCATGAAGATAACACTAAGCTCTGGAAATGAGGACACCAGCTCTGAAGAACAGCATAGGTTTTGCAGATATGACTGTCCCCTGTAGCTGCTTATTTGCAACCATAGTCATCTCCACCCTATGGTCCATTGTGAGCCATTGGGCTGAATCTTCTTCAAGCTGTTTGTAGACACAGCTCCAGAGATAGTGGGAAACTTTCCTACTCTGAGCATGGAGAGAGAGGACTTGGTTACAAGGGTTTCTCCTTCCACAGAATCATGCCAGGATTTACAGGCCAGGATGGTGTCCTCACACCTCATAGAGAAGATATTTGAGAATGAGAACTTCATCTTGAATTTTGCAAGTTCTGGCATCTTGGTCATGATCAATGCTAGACCAAATACAAACTATTCCCAGGTTTTCATCTCATTGCCAGGACTGAATGGTTGGATGACAAACATCGCTTTTGGGAAGGTGAGAATAAGGTTTGAGCATTGTGTAAGCCATGGAGTGTTTTGGGTCCAGGGATGGCAAGACCTGAAAGAAGGTCACTGTTGCTGACTGTGGACAAGGCTGGCACTTGTGACTTGTGTGCATCTTTACCACCAGTTTATGCCTTCTGGAACCTAGGAGATAATGCCCTCTACCTTGTCTCCTCGAATATTCTGTAACCATTGTAATCTCAATGCACCTCTTTGGGGTCCCTTTTTTCCTTATTCCCCTCCAAGTCTAGCCGAAATTCAGAATTAAGTCTATAATAATGAATAAAAACTAAGTAAAAAAATAAAGAATAGTTAATAATGAGCCCAAGGCCATATAGCTGCAGAACCAGATTCAAAACAGAAATGCCTATCTGTCTTAAACAGCACTCAGGATTCTCACACAGTACCCTTTGCCATCTGTCCTGGCAGCCAAGAACTAGGCAGGGAGCCCTTGTCCAGATCTGACAGGCAGATCTTCTATGGGTTGTCCCACTCCTCTCTCTGCAGAAATGTGGACCCACAAGGCTTCCTTGACCTGTGTTATGATCTGAAACTGGCTTCTTCCCCTCTGCCTGTTATGGATTGAGTGTGAAGCCTCTCCTGAAGGCTCATGTGTTAAGGCTTGTTTGCCAGCTGATGGGGCTTTGGGGAAGAGATTGGGTCAACTCTGGACTTATTGAAGGATGGATCGTTTGATGGCATGACTCAGAGGTGATGGAAACTAAGGAGCTGGAAGAAGTAAGTGATTAGTAGGGGGCATGAAGGGTACATCTTGTCTTCAGGCCCCTCCTGGTCTCCCTTTCCCTCTCTTCCTTTCTGTTTCCTTCTCCTTTGCTTCCTCTTTCTTTCTTAGTTGCTATTAAGTGAGTGGCTTTCCTCCATCATGGTTTTCCACCATGATGTTTTGCCTGACCATGGGCCTGGAAACACTGAGCCAAGAGGCCATGGATTGAAACCTCTTGGAGACCATGAGCCTACATCAACCTACCCTTCCTCTTTAAATTCTTCTGTCAGGTAGTTAGTCACAGTGATGGGGACACTAGCTAACACTGCTCCAACACTGTTTCCCTCTAGGAAAATGTCTACTTTTGGTCCCCATGCTGCCATACATGTGTCTCCTGAGACTTTGCTACACATGTCCTTATACTTTTCAACAAAACATGTACCTAGCTATGAGCATTTTAGCATTAATTTTTATTTGGGGAACCAGACGGAGCTCTGAACAGTGAACATTCCTGATAACTTACCTGGTTCTCCTTTGGGTTAGTTTGAGATGTATTTCCCCAGTACAGAGGCTGTGGAAACTAGAATCCTATATCCCTCTCTCTGTCTTGAGTGTGAGGGATGTTTAGAAACTTCCCCATTTGGGGAAGAGAATTCACTACGGACCCAGATATTCTCCACCTTCATTCATCCCATGTTTCATTTGTAGCCCTTGGGGACCAGCCATCTGTTGTGGAATATTAGTTGAAGATGTGTTACATTCATTTATACTGTGGAATATTTGTTTAATGATGCAAAGATGTGTTGCATTCTTTTTTGTTGCATTTGTTTAACTCTGTAAAGCTATGTTACTTTGCCTGTCTAAAACACCTGATGGTCTAATAAAGAGCTGGAAGACTAATAGCTAGGCAAGAGAGATAAATAGGCAGGGCTGCCAGGCAGAGAGAATAAGTAAGAGGAGAAATCTAGAGAAGATCAAGGAGTGAGAAAAGGAGAAGGAGAGGAAGACACCAGGTGCCAGCCACCCAGCCACATGGCCAGCCATGGAGTAAGAAGAAAAAAAAGACATATAGAGTAAAGAAAGGTAAAAAGCCTAGAGGCAAAATGTAATAAAAGAGAAATGGGATAATTTAAGAAAAATTGGCTAGAAACAAGCCAAACTAAGACCGGACATTTATAAGTAAGAATAAGTCTTCATGTATTTATATGGGAGCTGGGTGGTGGACCCCCAAAGAGTAAAAAAAAAACTACAAGCATCCTTGGGGAGCAAGAGGCACTGCAGCAGCCAGGATAGAATCTTGGAAGTCCTGGTACCATTCTGCAGAGAATCCAGTAGATAGTATAAGCTCTGAGCAGATTATTTCATGGCTTTGCCTTTATTCTTCACTCATTTTTCAAAAAAGATTTTATTTTTAAATTGAACTAGGGCCTCATGCATGGTAGATGATTACCACTGAGATAAATCCTCACTCTCTCACCACAGTTACTTTAAAATTATTATCCCGCTTCCTCTTGGATGGGACTTTTATGTAAAGCCATCCATATATTCATTCATTCATTCATTCATTCATTCATTCAGTTAGTTAGTTTTTCGAGACAGTGTTTCTCTGTGTAACTTTGTGCCTTTCCTGGAACTCACTTGGTAGCCCAGGCTGGCCTCAAACTCACAGAGATCTGCCTGCCTCTGCCTCCTGAGTGCTGGGATTAAAGGTGTGTGCCACCACTGCCCAACACCATCCATATTTTTAAACAAGCAAGCCTGGACTCATTTGTACAAATTTCTAGTCATGGGCTGATGAGAAAGTTACTGGCATTGGAATTGTTCAGACTTTCCCATTCTTCTTTCTTTGACATTATGTTTAGAGTCAGCAACATATCCTTCTGAACATGCTCAATTTTCAAAATTTAGTGAAGTGACCAAGTTCAGTAAAGCCATCCAAGATCAGTGGTTAAACAGAAATGTTATTTGGGGCTCCAAAGAACCTATAATTATAAAATAAGAATTTCTTTTCTTGTTCTTATTTTGTTCGTGTTTTTGAGAAAGGTTCTCACATTCTAGTTCAGACTAGCCTGGAACTTGTTATATAGCCCAGGCTGGCTTCCAACTCATGGTGACCCTCTTCCCTTAACTCTTCCGCTGCTCTTGAAGTAGCTTGGTGGTAATTATTTTCTCCAGGGAAGTGGTGTGTGGGTGGGTAGAGAAGCCCCAGCCTTTGAAGAAGGGCTTTACTCATCTCTCCTTTAAAGACACCCCTCTCCCTGCAGAACACTGTCTTTTACATTGTCATTTCTTGAGAGCAACCACAAGGGTAGACATAGAGTCTTCTTTGCCCCCAGTCTGAGAAGATACATTTTTAAAAAATATTTCCTTTGTTCTGATAGGCTGATTTTCTAACAGTGGTTAAGATGAAAAGATTAGAAAATGGTGTCAAAAGGCAGCCTTCCTAGACCTCAAGGCCCTGCTTTTATAATTTCCCTCCCTGACTTCAAAGGGGAAAATATGTCTGCATGCAGTTCTGTTCCTCTCAGGATTAGCTCTTAGGCCAATTTGGCACATTTCTGCACAACCATAACTCTTTTAATGTTTTGCTTTCTTTGTTTGTGGTGCTGGGGGAGGACCCAGGGAACCCAGGTTGGGCACATGCTAAGTAAACCGTAGCCCAAAGCTGTGAGATGCCAGTTGCCTCTGTTGCCCATCACCCACTTAGGCTATTTCAGGAAATTGAAGACAATCTCCTTCCTCCAGCCGACCACTGATTCAGGACTCTTCCTTGGTCTCTCATTTCCCCCTTCAACCCTGATTCCTTGCTTCCATGGAATCATTGGAATTCAGCCTCACTGGCTGAAATTCTAGGCCTGTGGCTCTCAATCTGTGGGTTGTGACCCCTGGGGGTTGGAGGACCCTTTCACAGGGACCACATACCAGATATCCTGCATATCAGGTATTTTAATTATGATTCATAACAGTAGAAAAATTAGAGTTACGAAGTAGCAACAAAAATAATTGTATGGTTGAGGTCACTACAACATGAGGAACTGTATTAAAGGGTTGCAGCATCAGGAAGGCTGAGAACCACCATTCTAGGCTGATACAATGAGACTGTTTGCATTAAACCCAGTGTGAACTCACACTAATTAAGGCCTGCATGTAGCTTTGCAAACAGCCTCCTGCACTTCGGGGCACCTCTGGTGGAGGTGTCTTTCCATTGCTTAAACAAGGCGGATTACTCAAGCTCTCAGAGAAGGCTGCCACTAGGGAAAGAAAGGGTTGCCTTTGCTCATTGTGCCATGGGGGTGGAGGGGTGGGGGGTGGGAGTGGGTTGTTTCTAAGACTACAGGAAACTCTGAGGATCTCCCTTCTTGGGCAGGGAATTCTAACTTTTGAGAGATAAATTAAGGAGAGCCACCAGCCTTTTACTATACGCCTTTCATTTTCTTTGAGAAGTAGAAGCTTTTAAACCAAATTGAGGCACTCATTAGACAGCAGCTTGGTGGCAGAGCTCAGTCTCTCTGGTTCCCAGGGTCTAACCCCTCCATGGTCCCTTAAACCTGGACCCTGTGCATAGTCAATAATCAACAATGAAATTATGGAAACAACCAATGACTTATTATATAGCCATTCTCCAATTTCATCTTCCTGGAAGCTTATAGCTTAACTACATTAAGATGGCTCCCTGAGTCTTTCTATAAGATATTAAGCTCCCTGAAGACTCAACACAGACCACACTCCTTTGGCCCTGAGAAAGGCCCAACTGATGAATGAAGAAAGCAAAGTGAGACAGAACCAGCCATCTCACCAAGGGCCAAAGGGACCTGCTTGTTAGCTAACTAAGTGATTCGGTTAATCAGACACTATTATTTTGCGTAATTTAATTTTTTGACGTTAATTTCATTTTTAAAGCATTAGCCAAAGAACACTGGGGCTGCTTTGCAGATTCTTAGTTGTATAGGTAAAATAGTTTAAAAGCAGACCTGGAAGGTAACCCTCAGACAATTTTATTAGAGATGGGGGGCGGGGACGTGTAAGTAACTAGGTGGGCAAACTGAAGCCCTCAGTGGCTGCCAGGAAGAGTGAGCTGGGCGGGGAGGAGGACAGTTGGCTTTATGTGTGCTGAATTAGAGGTCAGGAGAGCAAGCCCGCTCATCTGTGGAAGTCTAAGGCAGCTCAGAATGGAGGCTCCCCAGAGAGAAAGAGCAAGAATGCCCAACGTGTCAGACAAGCAGGCTTAGAGAGACAGAAATGTTACCATTTAGGGGTCTTGATTGGGTTTGTTTTCTGTGTTAGCTAAAAAATTAAAACTCCATATGTAGCCTTGGAGATATCTCAAACACAGCAAACAGGAGAAGACAGAGGCTACAGTTGAAGAAAAGCATCTACTGGGGTGAGGAAGCACACATAGGGTAGACATATAGAAAAGGACCCTCTGAGAAGCAGAGGGGCCACTCCAGAAGCCAGGAATCCAGTGTCTTCTGGAGGGGGGAGGTGTGTTTAAAGTCTCTGAAGAGTTTTCCTCTCCTAATTTACAGTGGTCAGTTTGAAAATTGATAGGATGGCTGATTGGTCCATAACTGTTGCATAACATGTCCTGACTCTAGCCTTGAACTTATTGAGCCAGTCCATCACCAGGAGGGCCACTGGCGGGAGGGGAGAAAAGCCTATGAGGCCTTTATTTTAAGATGCCAGGCTTTTGTCTCAGGTCAGGACCATCTTGGAAGTTTGCTACCTTTATTACCTAGCTATGGCCGCTCTCCCTCTCTGTCTGCCTAGCAGGGAATCTAACTCCTAGTCCCTCAGAAAAAGGGAAAAACAAAAAGTTACATTTTCTGATTTAGAACTCTGGAAAAAAGCAACTGCATCATATAAATAGATATAAAATATAAATACATAGAAATACCTCTGGAGTATATAATATCTCAATAAGAGTGAGGCTGTTCTTCCTACCACCTATTGTTTTGAGAGTATCATGTTTCTCTGAAGTTTCTGGAACAGATTGGTTCTTAAGGGATAGTTTCCTGTCTGGGTGATTGACAGGCTGGTTTGGATGGATTCTCAAGGGTAGGGACAATAACATGTTTTTGTAATAATAATATTTTGGGCAATTAAAATGTTATATCTCTGGCTCCACCCCATTTCTGCTGTTGTTCTTGGTGGCTGTCACATGGTACTGGCATCTCCAAAATTGCTAGGGTCCCTTACTGCAACTGGCTGAACGTTTACCAATAGCTTCTCCTGGGCTCTCTTCAGGGACTCCAGCCTTGCCACACAGTGTCCAGAATTCAGCTGCACTCCATGACCCCCTCATATCTTCAAAACCAGTACCACCTGGGCAACCTTTACACTACCAAGTTCAGCTGCCAGCATGAGGTACAACTTTGACCACCTCTGGAACACAGCTTCTGTGTGCTGACCAAGACTTCACCTCAATGACCTTGATCTTTTCTTAATCATTGTAGCCAGAAGGTTTCTCCCATCCTGCCAGGCCCTGTGGTCCCACCTGGCCCCTCGGTCTCACAGCCACTTATGAAATAATCACTCAGAGGCTTAATATTATTTACAAACTGTATGACCTATGGCAGGCCTCTTGCTAGCTAGCTCTTATAGTTTAAGACTCAACCTATAACTATTAATCTATATATCCCCACATGTTTCGTATCTTTACTTGCATCCCGTTACATGTATTCCTAGGATGACAATCTGGCTTCTCTCCCACTCCACCTTTCTCTTTCCTGTCTCTCTCCTTGGATTTCTCACTTGCCTCTAAGCTGTCTTGCCATAGGCTAAAGCAGCTTATTTATTAACCAATGAGAACAACATATATTCACAGCATACAGAAAGATATCCCCCAACAAATCATAGCTGATTCTTCAGCCCCTTCTGACCAGCATCGATTGTCCAAGCAAAGCAAAGGTTTTACTTTAGTGGCTCTGGTCTCTTGTTAATCACAGCCAATTCTTCAGCTCCAGCTGACCAGACACCACAGATTCTTCATACAAATTGCCCAGCAAAGTCTTTGCTTCCCTCTGAAACTTCACAAGCCAGGACTCCTTTGTCCGCACTGCTCTCAACATTCTTACCTTCCAAGTTCATACAGAATAGCTCATTGAACTCTCAACACTCAACAGCTTTTGGAGCCAAAGTTCCAAAGTCTTTCCACAGTCCTCCCCAAAACAACATGGTCAGGTCCATCACAACAATACTCCACGATCCTGGTACCAATTTGTCTTAGTTAGGGTTACTATTGTGAAGCAACACCATGACCAACAGTAACTTGGGAAGGACAGGGTTTATTTTACTCACAGTTCCATATTACAGTTCATCATCAAAGGCAGTGAGGGCAGAAACTTAAACTGTAGAAACCTGGAAGCAGAAGCTGATGCAGAGGCCGTGGAGGAATGGTTGCATACTGGCTTGCTCATCCTGCTTTCTTATAGAACCCAGGACACAAGTCCAGGGATGGCATCATCCACAATGGGCTGGGACCTACCCTAAAGGGACACTAGCCCACTTGAGCTCGTGACTGTGGCAGGTTTGCCCTTCTCCCCCATTCCCTCTGCCTTACTAAAAACCATTAGATTACATTCCTAAAGCTAGCCACCAAGGTCTGTTCCCTTATTTGGCCACTTCCTCCTCCTGAGGCTGACTACCAAAGTCCAGTAATCAAAAGCCCCCCTCCCCCCCTTGGCTCACCTAATTAACATACCCAATTAAAATTAAACACATCCTAATGCGGAGTTTCCCCTTCTTGACCTTTATAAACCACCATTTTCCTATGTGCCATGTCTGTCTCCTCTCTACCCAGAGGCAGTCCTTTGTCCCTTGGGGACAAATACCCCTGCCTCCTTTCCCTTGTCCCATCTCCTTCAACACTGCATCCTAGACCATTCTAACACAGACCTTGCCTTCTTCTCTTAAAATGATAGCTGCAAGGTCATTTGCTGCTGTTTCCTGCCTGAGTCAGAAACTTTTTTAAAAAGGATCTCTCTGTGAAAACAGGCATTTGGGTGTGGTTTGTGCCTAATCTAGGGACTGGGAGGAAGCCCCCACTATGCCTTCATCCCCCATCAATCACTAATCAAGAAAATGTCTTACAGGTGGATCCTATGGATGTACTTTCTCAATTGAGGCTCCCTCCTTTCAGATATCTGTAGCTTGTGTCAAGCTGACATAAAACTAGCTAGCACACTAACCATGTTTCATTGAAAAGAAATAGTCACCTTTTGAGGGGTTTCAACAAAGACCTTCACCTTTCTCCCTTTCGTATAATATTTTAAATCAGAAGGTGGGATTATTGTGATGTGTCTGTCCTTAAAATTAGGGTGTTACCAGGAACAAAGGGACAAAGGGACCATTCTCAGTAACTTCCAAGCCTGTTAATCTCTCTATCTCCTGCCTCCCTTCACAGGCACACAAGTACCTCCTTTCAGGGCGAGGCAAGCACTCTACCACCATGCTACATCCCTAGCCTAAAGCAACGTTTAAATTAAAATCCAAAATAAAAATGTAACTCATCCAAGTTTTCTCTCTGTCTCCAGACTCCTGTAAGGAGACATGATTCTTCTAGAGGGCCATCTTCTCCAGGAGCTCTCTTCTACTTGGATTAGCTAAATCTTTAACGTTTTCTAGGTTTTTCAATCTCCTTTAGCACTCAGAGTCTTGGAAGAGGTTATTTATGTCCCTTGTGGTGTGTGTGTATGTGTGCGTGTGTGCGTGTGTGTGTGTGTGTGTGTGTGTGTGTGTGTGTGTGTGTAATTTCATACATATCCGACACAAACAACACAATGAACAGACCGGGCTGCCGATGACTCAGCAATAATTCATCCTTGCCCAAGTAGGTGGTTTCTGTAAATGCTTGTTAATGACTTCACTAGGGATGGGCTGTGGGACTATGAGGAAGACTTTTCAGCCCCTTTTCTCTTTCTGGCAACATAATTAAAATGCTAGACTAACTCAGAGTGAAAGAGCTTGCCAAGCTAGAAATGATGAAAGTGTTTATTATTATCATTCTCTATGTTATTATATAAAAGTGCCCAAATTGTCTTGGGTTATCTTAGGCCTTTTAATAGCCAACTCGTTTAACTTTTATATGTAATCTAACATTTTCTAATTAATAGGTAAACTTCTTGGGAATATGTCATTAATCTCAGCCGACTTCCAGCCTCCATCAATTCTAAAGTTAAGAATGCTCTAAGATAGCATCTAAAACCTGGGGGGAGGTTTCTTGTCTTTGCTGGAGCCCCTTGGTAAATGTCTTATTTCACAGCTTTCTTTTGTTTACTGACTCTTAGCAGTTCACAGAACCTTGTTAAAGGTGGAACATATCCATTTTGAGTAACTTGAATGTGTCGCTCATATTTGGTCCAGGATAAACAATTTTCCTATTTCCTTTAAACTAGATTTGCTATTTTGTGTTCACAGCTTTGAAGTGATGTATAGATTATGTGTGTTTGTCTGAGGTGTTCTGAACCTTCCATTAAACCTTCCAACAGGGCTAAGGCAACTCCAAAGAAGGGGAGTCTCTCAAAGTGTTAGCACCACTTTACTAATAACTGCCAAAATCTTGGATAGCACTTTTGTACAAAATTTTAAACATGCACATTTCTCTTAATGCCCATAATTTAAAAACCAATTCAATTTATTTTTGATTTAGAACTTAAAAAGACAGTGAAGATTTAATCAGCTCCATATGGGAAAGTGCTCCATAATCAGAGATCATTCTCTAGGGGAACATTTCTAGTGCAGATGAGGGCCTGACCACTGTCCTAAAATGGGATTCAGGTTCATTCCCAAAGCACTGATTGAACTCGTGCCAGGTACCACGGATCGGGGTGGCATGACACCCCTGTGTTCAAGGTCAATGGACTGAACAAGCAGTTCTAGTCTACTTAGTAACTGAAGATAATGCTGCATGTTTGATACAAGCCGGTAAATGCCGCTTGGATAGTTTGAATGAGACTGGCCCACCTAGGCTCATATATTTGAATACTTGATTCTCAGTGAGTGGAACTGTTTGGACAGATTTGGAAGTGTGGCAGAGGTGTGTCACTGGGGATGGGCTTTGAGGTTCCCAAAGCCCACACCATTCCTAGTTAGCTCTCTCTGCTTTGTTTTTGTGAACTAAGAAGTGAGCCCTCACCGGGTGGTGGTGGTACACACCTTTAATCCCAGCACTCTGGAGGCAGAGACAGGCAGATCTCCTTGAGTTCAAGGCCAGCCTGGTCTACTGAGTGAGTTCCAGGACAGGCTCCAAAGCTACAGAGAAACCCTGCTTAAAAAAACAAAAAGAAAGAAAGAAAGAAAGAAAGAAAGAAAGAAAGAAAGAGAGAGAGAAAGAGAGAGAGGGAGGGAGGGAGGGAGGAAGGAAGGAAGGAAGGAAGGAAGAAAGAAAGAAAGAAAGAAAGAAAGAAAGAAAGAAAGAAAGAAAGAAAGGAGCTCTCAGCTACTGCTCCAGTGCTATGTCTGTCTGCTTGCTCCTATGTTCCTTGTGTGATGGTCATGGACTTTAACCCCCTGAAACCATAAGCCCCAAGGAAACTGTTTTCCATAAGTTGCTTTGGTCATGGTATCTTATCACAGCAATAGAAATAGGCACATACAGATGACTCCTGATCTGGTGCAGAGCAATCTGAGAGCAAACAGTATTTGCACTATATCCAGATAGAGATGTAAGTGTTATCGAGGTAAAAGGTTTAGTGGGTAGGAATGATAGAAGCATCAGGGAGTTGAGGGCATGCAGGAGTGATTTGGGGCTCACCAAGACACTCAGTGATTTTGCAGGCCTGGGCAGGATTGAGGATCTTCAAGGTCAAGAGTCTTTCTTGTGAAGAAGCTGCTACAGACTCAACTGTGAGCAATGGAGGGAGGGTAGTCACCAGAGACCTCTAAATAGTTCAGGGCACTTAGAAAGAGGTCAAGGTCATTTTGTGTGACAGTCAACTTTTGGTTGTTTTCAATTGTTAATTTAAAAAACCCAATAATTTGTAGAGTTTTTTTTTATATCCTTAATCCTCATCCTGTATCCTTTACATGTGTTATAACTAGATTGTCTAAGACATTAGCTTGTTTTGTCATTGTTGGTACTGCTTTAGCTTTATTTCCAGTCTCATTTGTTAAACAGAGATAATAAATTGAATGTAGACCGTTTATCAATATCACTTTATTATGGTTATATTATGTTAAGAAATCTTGAAGATACACTCTGTAACTCAGGGCTTTGCAAATAATAGGACAAATAGAGAAGAATAAATATATTATGGCTCCTTGTAACTCCATTGTCCCTATTAGAACAATCAGGACTCTTAATAGATGTGGTCTTCATCTTTTGCTGTTACTTGAAGGACTGGAAAATTCTTATAAACTCAGCATTGCTTATTCCATCCATTATCCCCACCCTCCATAATGAACTCATGACTTTACATTCTACCACTGAGTTTGGTCCATTCTGAGTATGTATTCTTCTTTTTGTTCCCAAGTTTACTGTCCACTTCTGGGGTCTTGGGTTGCTAGGCTCTAGAAAATTTTTTCTTTGTGCCACCAGCTCATAAAAAATGACATGGAGACTTACAATTAATGAAAGCTCAGCCTATATTTTAAGCTTGTCCTACTAGCTCTTATAACTTAAATTAACCCATTTCTCTTCATCTATGTATTGCCATGTGACATGTGGCTTTTACCTCTCCTCTTGCATGTCTCAGTCTCCCTGCTTCTAGTTCTCAACTCCTCCTTTCTTCTTCTCAGAGCTCTCTGTCCCTAGAAGTCCCGCCTAACCTCTTCCTGCCTAGCCAATGGCTATTCAGCTCTTTATTAAACCAATCAGTGACACATCTTCAAAGAGTGTAAAGGGATATTCCACAACATTTCCCTATTTTTGTATAAATGACAAGTTTTAATTCTAATGTAATAAAATTATAAATAATAAAAATAATTATCAGGTAAGAATCACATCAATAATGTCCAGTCCATTTGTATTTGACATTTTCAGAGAAAATACTCCATTATTTATTCTATCTTGATGAGTCCAAAGCTCTGTACCTAATTTACCTTCTATCACAACTAAGGAAAATGGCAACTCTAACTACCTAGTTTTCAACTCCATCAAAGATCCCAGAAAGATATATTATTACCTGAGTAAACAGGAAGTGCAGTTCAAACCACTTCCAAAATGTCAGAGATATCTGGCCACCTGGACATTTTCCTCAGCAATGTAGGGACATCCATCTTTGGCCTACAGGCCTAGAAGATCTGGAAGACTTTCCTATCAAGCAGGAATTCTGAAGGACCATCCTACTTTATCTTGGTAAAGTTCAGCAGTCTCTTTTTTGTGTACTGCTTATCTAGTTTAGACAGCATACTGTCAAGCAGATGAGGCAAGGGCAATTTCTTGCCCAGTGGCTAGATTTTGCTACAAAGAAAGTAAACTTTAACTGGAGTTTCATCGATGTTCACCATCATTTTTTGAAGTAATTAGGTACTGTCAGGAGTAGAAATATCTCACTATTATAAAAGCCTTATATTATTATAATATTTTAAATGCGATATTCTGTAGGTCTCTGAAGTGTTTGAGGATCACCTATGTATCTAAAATATATCTTTGTATGACCTTGAAAGCATACCTAACATGACTATAAGTTTGTTATAGATGACTAACCATTAGCCTGTGTTTTTTTATTATCCTAAATAGCTTTCAAGGACATCTTCACCTACACTGTCAGCATCATCAGATGTGGTAAGAAACTTGGGAATTTTTAAATGGGTAATTAGGATATTTTAAAAAAGGGGAGGATCTTTCCCATGTTAAGATTTAGGAAGATCACAATGCAGAGAGTTAGGATCCTGTTTATTGCTGTAAATAGAATCACATCAGATTCAAAAGTTAGACAAATATTAATTGAATTCTTGGCTTTTGAAAATGCTAATTCAGAATGGAAAAGATGATTAGGCCTTTAAAGGGAAGACCAGCATACATAGATTAATAGGTTAGAAATATGGCTGTTATTGGATCTCATGCTTATGATGCTGCTTTGATAGACGTAATTAAATTTCTGGAAATTTTAAGAAAAATCAAAATTTTAGATGTTGTTATTGGGGTAAATAAGGTCATTTGAAAAAGGATTGTTGGCAATTCATTCCTAGAATTTTTTTTTTCTAGAAATAATGCAAATAGAAGGCCCCAGCCTTCTGGAGTATACAGAAGGTATGCCAAAGGCCAACACTGGACTAATGAATACAGATCAACAAGGGACAAGCAAGGTAACCCTTTGGCATTGGGAAACACATTGAGGGAGGGCGCTTGCAGGCCCCAATGTCAAATTTGATTCAATTCTATCTGGTCTGCATGGGGGAAACTCCTCCACAGAGCAATTAAAGGGCCTAAAGCCTGTTGTTAAAAATCATACAGACATGGATGACAGAACAGCTTCAATAGATAAAACAAAATTTTCAGAAGAGACTATAAAACAAGTATTTTCTAGAAAACTGCTATAAATGATCAGAGACTAAAGCTTAGAATACACATAAATGACAATGAAACTAAGGGTCTGTTAGACATAGGGACAGATGTAACAATAATTTCACTGAGATCTTGGCATCCAAATTGCCCTCTTCAAGAGGTAAATATTCAGCTTCTAGGGATTGAAACTTTATCTTAGGTAAAACAAAGTGCAAGATGGGTCAAGTGTATAGGCCCAAGAGGCATAGATAGGAAAATTAAAACTACATGTGGCCAAAATAGCAATGAATTTTTATGGAGATATAATTTGTTGCAGCAATGGAAAACACAGATTAACATTCCTCAAATCTCAGAAACAAACCACAAAATAAAGAATGCTTCTGAGAGAAATATTAAAAGATTATCAAGTCACAGATTGTTCAGGTTGTATGTATGCAGGGCATAACAACTGATGATCTTTCAAAGGTATCAACAGCCTGACCTTTAAAATGGTTTAAACTGGTTAATTGACAAACCTGTCTGGGTGGAACATGGCCTTTGACATCAGAAAGATTACAGGCATTAGAATAGCTGGCACAGAAGCAACTAAATGCTCAACATATTGAAGAACCGACCAGTCCTTAGAATTCTCGTATATTTTTCATTAAAAACAAATCTGTAAAATGGAGAATGTTAACAGATTTAAGAGCCATAAATAAACTGATTCAGGCAATGGACTCATTACAGCCTGGAATTCCCTTGCCTTCTTTGTTACCTAAAGAACTATTATAGTGATCAATTTAAAAGACCATCTTTTACTATACTTTTACAAGAACAGGATAGAGAAAAATTTGCCTTCAGAGTGCCTACTTACAATTCCAAGCCCGTTGAAAGGTATCAGTGGAAAATTCTTCCACAAGGGTTGTTAAACAGCCCCAAATTGGGTGCCATTTGTAAACAGATTTTTCTTTGGGCTGCAAGCTCACACACACACAAAATGACATGGAGACTTATCATTAGTTATAGAAGGTTGGCCTATAACTTAGGCTTGTCACACCAGCTCTTATAACTTAAATTAACCCATTTCTATTAATCTACATGTTGCCATGTGACTCATGGTTTTTACCTCTCTTCCTGCATGTCCTATATCCTCTACATCTGACTTGAGACCCCTACTTTCTTCTTCCCAGAGCTCTCTGTTCCCAGAAGTTCCACCTAACCTCTTCCTGTCTAGCTAATGGCCATTGAACTCTTTATTAAACCAATCACAGTGACACATCTTCACACAATGTAAATGAATATTCCACAACACTAGTCTCTGAGAGTTTTTTTTGGGAGGGGGGTGCTCACTAATGTCCATTAAATTTTCTCAAGGACTCACATGGTAGTATGTTAAGCAATGGAACATAATACCCTTCCTCCTAGTTGCTGTGCTATGCTCTGGTCTGGTGTAATAGGTTGAAGCCATTTACTATTCTGTGTTGTTTCTTTTGTTCCTACTTTCTGATTTATCTAAATCACCTCTAAAGGGTATTCCTACCCCACTTTCAGAAAACCATCACTTCCTCAAGGATCTTCTTTGGGCATTTCTTTCAAATTTATTCTCTCTCTCTTCTCTATCTCTCTCTGAGAAAGAAGGTTTATTTATCTCACAGTTTTAAAGGCAGACTTCCAAGCAGCATTGTGCAGGTCCTGGTGAAAGTCTCTTTTGGCTGCATAAGTCATGTGTGTACTTTGTGTGTATGTATTGTCCATAGCCTTTTATAAAAGAACATTCTGGAAAATATTTTGAAATTTTTTTCACAGTCTACAGATGTTCCCTATGGAACTAGCACATTTCATTGCTGGCCTGCTCTTCTGAGCCAGCCATTTGACCCTTTCTGTGGGGTTTATATGCTCCCATCTGCAGAGGCTAACATTTTTAGAGTGCCCACTGTCTGCTACCTCACTCATGTGCCTGTCATCCTTTCTGTTGCCCAATCTGAAAGCCCTCATTTACCATCTAGCATCATCATACTGTCAGGGTTACAGGAGCTGGATCATGATGTGTTGTGCACATTTTACAAACATATCATGTGGCTGCTTTGTTTATAAATAGCTCAAGACTTGTTTTGGCCAAGTATATGCTTATAACATCAGTTACTTCTGTGGTTCAACCATTTCCTTAAACTGTTGCCCACCCCTGCAGCGGTCACTTTTCTCACTGTTGTGACAGCATGCCTGACAAGAGCAACTTAAGAAAGAAAGGACAGGTTTATTTTGGCTCCTTGGTTGGAAGGTTCAGTGCCAATAATGTATTTTGGCTTCCACTGTCCATCATGGCAGATTGGCCCTGACATCAGGATAGGAGGTAGCTGGTCACAGTCATGAAGCAGAGATAAATAAATACTGCTGCTAAGCTTCAGGATTGGTCTTCCCTGCTCAGTAAAAACTCACTGGAGGGGGCTGGAGAGCTGGCTTAGTGGTTTAGTACAGTGGCTGCCCTTCCAGAGATCTTGAGATTAATTCCCAGCACTCACATGGTGCCTCACAACTATCCTATGATGTGGTCAGATGTCCTCTTCTGGTGTACATACAGACAAAGCACCCATATATACATACAATACATAAATAAATAAATAAATCTAAAAAACAACAAACAAAAACCAAACCAACCCCCCTGGAAATACCCTCACAGACATACACAGAGTTGTATCCCCTAGTTGATTTCAAATCCAGTCCAAGTGATTATGAAGCCCTGAAGCATTTCTTTTCTCTGTAATATGGACTGCCAATCATTTCCCTTTTGCCTGTCACCAGGGAACACAGCTCCTGCTAGTTCTATACTTGGTGAGAGCCCATGTGGGGTTAGTTTCCCTCAGATTTCTGTTTCTCCTGGTTACAGAAGTTTTCCTCCTTGTCTCCCCTTCTTGTTCCTCTACCTCTGGAAGTGGTAACAGCTTTCATTATTGCCAGAATTTGTGGGTCTTAAGCACCACTATACCTCCCCCACCGTTCTCTGCTTATGAGAACTTAACTGGGCGTCCTACACTTCCATTCAATCCCAACACTTCTTAAAGGCAGCATAGACCACACAATGCAAGGGACTCTGTCTACTGAGGCCACCTCCATTTCAACTGTCAGTCATGAGTCCCCAGATAAACCACTTTGGCCCACAAGCATGGCTTCTGATGAGAGTCTTATGCTGCCTGAGTCATCGTAGAATATGGAAAGTGAGCAAACTCAGGCAGAAGAGAAGGGGGATACAAGGAGAGCTGCATCATCATTACCTGCTCTTTCTGCTCCAAACCCACTCTTTGGTGAGGGAAACAAACCAAAGTTCCCATGCCCCTTCCACTGGTTCTGTGGTTCACAGGAGTGACTCAAAGCATTCAGGAATGCTCTAACCTTACAAGTTCATTTTTACTAGTAAGCTTACAAGCCAGAACCTGCCAAATAAAGAGCTGCAGGAGACAAGGTCTATAGATGTCCCAAGTGGAGTTTCCACTGTCTGCATCGGGTCAGGGTGCATCATTTACTGGGTATATCAACATGTTTACCAAACAGGAAGTTCCCTTGAGCTTCATTTCCCAGACTTTTAATGGAGTCAACTATTGGTTGACTCATAGGCCCCTGGCATATCCCCCATGGTTGGGGATGGGGGTGCTAAAGTTCCAGCTGTCATCATGTTGTGGGCTGATCTCCCCATCCTGAAGTTACCTAGGGGTTCACCAACCCTCAATTCATTAGCATAAACCCAAATGCTATGAGGACTTGTTGTGAATAACATGGTTTTCCCATCACTCAAGAAATTCCAAAGGCATTAGGAACTCTGTGTCTGGAACCTGGGAAGCACATGTTATTATACCATAACCTCTAGTTGTTTTCCTAACTTTGTCCACACCCATTTGCCCAAGAGTTGTTTCAGTGAAATATGTCTTGCAGAGATCCTGGCAGATAGAGTGACCTTTTCCGAACCCCATGTGCATGCACCATCATTGCCAACTTGATATCACTGCATTACAACTTGTTTCCACAGTATCAGGGACTCTTTCTAGCAAAAACATACTGTTTGCAGCTGTTTATTACCAACCATTATGGCCCGGTATAATTTTGTTTGTTTGCTTACAGCAACGCTGGGGACAGAATCAGTGCCTTACATGTGAATGTGATAGGCAAATGCTGTACTCCTGAGACTCACTCTTTGGAGTCTTTATGGAGTCACCTGTAGACACAACCCTCATATAATTGTTAAGAATTTAAAAATAGATGGTGTGCCTTGAATGGTTCGTCTCCATCAAAAGTCGTGTTGAAGCTTACTCAATGGGACCTCTGACAAGAGTCGGGGTCATGGAACAGAGCCCTAATGTCAAGTCATGGCAATGAGTTCTCCATCCCAGAAGAGTGGTAAGCTACCCATGTCTCTGTTTGAAAGTGATCTATCCTTGTAAGTCCTCTCTTCTGAATCTGCTTGCTCACTTGGCCTTCCACATTCTACCATGACTCCAGGCAGCATAAGGCTCTTGTCAGCAACTGTGCTCATGGACTTCCAGAGCAGTGAGTTGAAGTAAGTTCATAAATTATCTAGTCACACTTATTCTTATAGCAAGAGAAAATGAACCAAGACATTATATTACATGGTCAGTATATTCTGGCCATACATGTATCCAGCAAGCCACAAGGGAGAGACTGCTCCAGGTATTGAACATAAAAAGAGCAAAACGCTTCCATATCTGCTAGGTTCTGGCACTCTTGTGGGTCACCTACTCCATACTGGAGAGCTTGGACTTCATCTTGGAGTAGATGGAAGGGCCATTGAGAGGGAGCTTCATTTCTGCCTTACCTAGGACATATCTCAGAGCTCAGCAAGGTTCCTATCACAGAGTCAGACATCTGTAGGATGAACTGATACTCTTCTAACTCTGGGGTGCACCTATTCTTTTTCTCTTCTTTCCTTTCACACTCCACGTACCTCTTTGGCCTCTCTTCTAGAATCAAGAACAACAGTCTATTGGATCCCTGAGCAGATGGTCCTTGATTATATAATAAAGCAGACTGAGCAAGCCATGGAGAGCTAGACAGTAAAGAATGTTTCTTTATAGTATCTGCTCCAGTTCCTGATTCCATCTTCCTGCTTGACTTCCTGTCCTGATATCCCTCAATGATGGACTGTGACCATGAGTTGTAAAGTGTTTTTACCACAGTTAGTGTTTTATCACAGCATCAGAAACCAAATTATGGACTAGATGATCTTATCCCAGACTCTTAGAGTTCTGGTAGTCAACTGTTAGGCTCTTATTTGTCCATTTACATGTAGAACGCTTATTTGTGGTCCATCAGTTTGGAATCATAACTCTAGATGCCATAGCACAGTGAAATAACTAGATCCCAAACTACCATGCTATCAATCTTGTATGTTTGTGGGAACTAACACCAGTGACTTACACTAAAGGGGAGTTTGATGAATGAATGAATGATTGCCCTTAGGTGCACACAAATGCTCAGCCAAGGAAGTATTACCAGCCAGTGAGTCTCCAACATTGTAGCTTGAGTTACAAAGAACAGAGACTTCCATGCTTCATCTTAGATACAAAAAAATCTGAGGCAAGCTTACAGCGGGCTAAGGGTTTCTGCTGGACACTCCTGCATTGCAGCATTGTGTGTGGGCATGTCCTAAGAGCACATTTTCCTTTCTGAAATCCACATCTGGCGTTGCACCATAATTACATGATTGTGCTGTCCCTTTCACTAGACAATGAAGTTCTTGAGGCTAGGGAGGACCTGGGATTATTCTCTGTGCTGCCAAAGCCTGGCACAGAGTCCCTCACATAGCTTGGGTTATGTAGGAGGAAGTGGAATGACTTAACTCTCTCTCTCTCTCTCTCTCTCTCTCTCTCTCTCTCTCTCTCTCTCTGTCTCTGTGTGTGCGTGTGTGTGTGTGTGTGTGTGTGTGTGTGTGTGTACATGTACACATGCATGATGCAGGGCTGGGGGGGGGGGAATGCTGACAAGTTTTCACTGCCATAAATGCCATCCACATCTTCCTTGGTTTTGTTCCTTTCTCCCATATCTCATCACCTAAAGGTACCAGAGAAGGCACCACTTGGTCTATTTTGGTCTTTGTGTCTGCCAACGCATACATTACCCGACTTTAAAAAGAGGTGGCTATTCCAAAGACCAGAATGAAATGTTCTTTTTGGATGCCTAGAGAGCTAATTATGGGATTAGAAAAATGCCCTCACCCCCAACAGGAATTACAATGCTTCCTATTTTTTAATGTAAAACATGAAGTTGGCATAATTGACTGCTGCTCTTAATGCCCTCATACATTACAGAGCCTCATTTAAGATAAATGATTTCCAAACGCCTGATGAGGCTGCCTCAAAAGTCTCCACGGAATTAATGTATTACAATATATTCAAAGCATTTCAAGTCTGGGCTTGCCTTGAGATTGTTTTTTATCGTCACCATTGATGGAAATATAAGTTCATATAAATATAACATTGCTGATGGGTTGCACTGCACCCTGATTTAAGGTTAACTTACACATTAATTCAAATGCTTATCTAGCTCAATGCAAATGAGCAATGGAGTCATAACGAAAGTCCTTGGAAATGCTTATGTTAACATGGCACATATACCATGTGTTACAAGCAAGGACAAAAGTCAGGGAAGCATAGGTGGGGGGGGGAGAGAGAAAAGAGACACAGAGAGAATATGTGAATATGTATGTACAAGACTTAGATAACTGTATATATCTATAAAAGGGAGATTTCAAAATCTTTCAGACATGACAGACAAAAAGTGCTTTTGAAATACACACAGAAAACCAGGTTCAGTGGTGTGCACTTTTCTTAGCTTTCTGATGTAACAGAGAATGTGATAGTATCAGCTTTAAAAAAAAGGAGAGGTTTATTTTGATCCACAGTTTCAGAGATTTTAATCCATGGCTGCTTGGCTATGGGGGCTATGGCAAAGTGGAATGGCATGGCAGGGAGCATGTATGGGAACACAGTTGCTCACCTCATGGCAGTCAGGAAGCAAAGAGGAAAAGTGCCTAGGTTCCCAGTATCACTTCAAGGGCATGTCTCAGTAATCCAGTTTTCTCTCAGTAGGCCCCACTTCTAAAGGTTCTACCAACTTCTAATTGTGCCATAGGCTTGTTCACACACCTTTAGCATAAAAAACCTTGGGCTTACACAGGGACACTTTGCTCAGCCTGGAAGGAGGGGACTGGACCTGCCTGTACTGAATCCACCAGGTTTAAATGAATCCCCAGGGGAGTCTTGGCCCTGGAGGAGATGGGAATGGAGGGGAGGGGATGGGGGAAAGGTGGGGGTGGGGGTGGGAGGGGGAGGACAGGGGAACCCATGGCTGATGTGTAAAATTAAAACACAAATATAATAAAAAAAATAAATTAAAAAAGTCTTTGGGGGAACGTTGAAGATTCAAATTATAATGGCACCTTTAATCCCAACTATTCAAGAGGGTAAGGCAGGAAGATCACTTGAGTACAAGAGTTTGAGGCTGGTGTGAGCAAGATAGTAAGACTCTGGCTCATAGCATGGTAAGGGTCTAAGGGTGTAGTTTGGGGAGAAAGCATTGGCCTAGCATGCATGAGGTCCTGGGTTCAACCCCCAACAAAATGAACAGATATATACAAGGTTCAAAACCCAAGTGAAACAGTTCTATTCGAAAGTCTGTTTATTGAAAAGTTATTCTCCTGCTTTCTGTTAGCAGTTTCTGGCATCTCTCCAGCACTCCTTTGTTCATATGGAAAGCAATACCACCCAGAAGGAATGCTAATGGTTGGTTAGAGCTGTGTTCTTATAATGTGCTCCGAGTGTTCAGCCACTTTTCAAATTGATCCTAAGAGGTAGTCTCACCAACCCCTGTCACAGAGGCAGAGACTAAGCACCAACTGAGGTGCATGGCTGCTCAAAGGGATATGGAGGATGCTCAAGGGGACGTAGAGGCAGGCCTTGAGCCAGGCAGAGCAGGAGTCTCAGCTTCCAGCTCCTTGACTTCTCTGCCTTGTAGGCAGAGGGAAACTCTGTAGAGTGCTACTGCCTGGGGTGAAGGGCAGTCTCCAGTAGCTTTCTCCCCCACACAAGCTAAGCCTGTTCTCATCCAGTGAGCTGCTCTCTGGCCCCAGCCTCTGTTTACCATGTCCTACCATTCTCTTAGGAGCGCTATTCTTTCTTCAGCCTGGTCCTGCAGCAGAGCTCCATGTGCCTGCCATACTCTTGTCTGGTTGCTGCTGCCCCTGTAGCATCTGGCCTGTTTGGTTTGCTGAGTAAGCTGATCACTCAGGTTCCAGCCTAAAGCCCGATACATCAAAGTTTTCCAACTTCACCACCAATGAGGCCCAAACAAGCTGTTTGTGAGCTGGCCAAGCTCCTTGTGGTCCAGTTAGACAATATGCTTGTTTGCATCCCTGTACCTTTGCTCCAACAGTAGCTTTGCTAGTGATACAACCCCTCTTTCTGTTACCCACCTGCCCAGGCTTCTGCCTATCCTCTCCACCTAGCCCTGTTCCACATTGTTTTCCTGCCCCTATTCTGTAGTATCTTCATCATGCAGATAGATTGTTGTATGATGGAATTCCTGCATGTTGTCCTGAGTACTACTCTTGTTACCTCAGGTAAGAAGAAACTGTACCCCAGTCTGCAAACCACCTCATGTGTCTCTTGTGCCTCTGGCAGTGGGACCTAGCAAAGCCCCAGCTCCCTGTGAACACTCAACAAGGACTAGCTGATTATTATGAATAGATTTCAACTTTGACAGCTGAGTTGTGCCAACGTCTAGTTATTAATCACTCTCCACACATCCGCTGTGCTCTTGAAATCTATTTGGGATGTGCAGGCCTGGCCTGAAGGTGCCTGCCTGAGGTAAAAGTATGCCCTACTTCTCCTGGGAGGAAGTAACACTTTCCAGGGTCATCTGAGGGCAAAGCTGGGTACCTAGGGGGTAGTGCTGCGTGGGAATGTGCAGCTAAAATGTGCAGCTGAAATGTGTGAGACAGAGGAGGTGTCGACAAGGATACTTCAAGCTTCTCAGTTAGACTACACTCTGCAGCTCTGAGCTCAGTGGTGGCCAGGGACATAGGTGGCTGCACTCTGGAACCTAGACTGTTTCCAAGGGAGAAGAGTCAAGGTCAAAGATGACTGCTCCTCCTGGTCTCCATAGCCACTACTCTCACCCTTCCCACCCACCCTTCTGTTATAAAGCACAACCTGCAAAGAGCAATTACCAGAGCCTGCTCAAGGCAAGAACAGCTGTCACCCTGTGCACACAGCACTGTGGTACCCAATGGGCCAGGAAGTAAATCAAGGGCACATTCCCCATGGTAAGAACTTGACCTTCAAGACCTGAAGACCTGATGCTCACTCACCAAGTACTTCCTGTGCTGCTTAGTGAGCAATCACTGGACCAGGCATTGGGATAGATGCATGGACATCTCCTCCAATGGTACCAAGTCTGCCCTGCTTAGAGGAAGGTGGGAAGATGGAAGAACTTGCGTATGAAGGCTGAAAGGGCAAGAGGGGGATGCTTTTATAAAAAGCCAATGTGGAGAGAGCTAGTCCATTCCTGCAACAGTGGCCTCCTCAGCCCTTCCCTAGACACTGAATCTCCTCTCATTAGGCCCCCCTCAGTATTGTTGAAGCGGGGATTACATTTCCAGTATAGAAAGTTTGAGAGACCTTTTCAAACCATAGCAAACATCATCTACTTAGACAAACTGGAAGTCAGCATCCTTAAGAAGGTACGTTTTTGGTGGTGTTCTTTCAGATTGTCACACTCTTTTTGTGGTGGTTGTTTTGGCTTGATTTTTTTTTTTTTTTTTTTTTGATATTATTATGTAGCCTAGGTTGGTGTGGAAGTCACTCCCCCCCCCCCACCATTTCTGCCTTCTGAGTGCTGAGATTATAGGTATAGGTCACCATACTAAGCTTATGAGATTTAAACAAAAACTTTCTTCTTTATACCACCATCCAAAAAAAAAAAAAAAAAAAACACTCTATTTTACCTGTTCCTAATTTCTTTCCCTTTGGTGCCAACACAATAACCTTGCACTTGGGGAATTCCCAGCACATCTGATGGTTTACAAGCACCTGCTTTTGGCAGTGTGGCCTATTGGGTCCCATTCCCCCAGAACTACTGGCAGAAGGCCCTTCTCATGCAGCCATCTACCTTCTGTTAACACACCATCTACAGGGTATCACAGTGGTGTGCATAGGGTGAGCGCTGTTCTTGCCTTAAGTACTGCTCAGTGCTTCCCTGAATACAAGGGACATTTCTCTACTCTTGTAAAGGGTGTGGCACTGTAGCCCTTGCCTCAACTCCAAACTGCTTGGCAATGATACTCTTACAAATCATGGAATGACTCCATGCTATTGTTATTTAAAGAACAAAAGACTTGTCTGTTCAAAGACACTTTCCCATCATGGAAACCAATGGTTAACATCCATGGAATTAAGAGTCACTTGTTAGCAGGTAAAGTTGTTAGAATATAAAGCTGTGGGCTGTGAGAAGGATCTCCGAAAACAAAGATAGTTATCTGGGGAGCTTTTTAAAACACTGAAGTCTACTCCAGACCAGTCAAACAGAGCTCTAGGAGGAGAGAGGATGACCAAGGTTTTCAAGTTTCAAAGTATAGTGAGAATTCACAACACTTACCTTAAGAATCTAAGGGAGCCATTCAGTCCTTCTGTTTGCTATAATCCTCTTCAGGGGACACCAGACATCAGAGCTCTGCCTCAGAGCTCTATATACGTTTTCTGTCCAGGTATGTCAGCATCCAAACCCATGTGTCTCAGAAACAGACTTTGGGCCCCACCTCAGACCTTCTCAGTAGAGTTGCATTCCATAGGTCTCTAGGGGGCTCATGAGCACATGAGGCTGGAATGGGACTTTCCAAGATGGTGCTTTGATCGTCTTCTTGGCTTCTCTGTTTTCTTTCTGTGATGGGTTGAACTTTATTTCTTCCATTCTCAAAGTCATATGTTGAAGTCCTACCTCTGGCTGACTTTAGAGTGTAATCCCCTTAGAAATGGGGTCTCTGCAGAGAGGCAGACCATGATTCAACATGACTAGTGAATTTATAAAAATGGGAAATTTAGACACTGAGATAGGCATACAGGGAAATGGCATGTCATGATAGACAGCTATCTATACACTGAGGAGAGAAGCCTGGAATGGATCCTTCCCTGACATCCCTCAGAGGGAACCTGTCTGTAAATGCTGCCATTGTTTGAGTAGGATTTGTCTTTCCTTCCAGTCCATGAAGGAGTTTAACCCCCACAGTTTTATGCTAATGATATTAAAAGGATGGGAATGTCTTCTGACTGGTTTTGAGGGCAGAGATTAGGTTAGATTAGATTATCAGGAGGGAGCCCTTCTGACTGAACCTTGGTGACTCTATTTGTTTCTTCTTTTAAAACAATATCATTAATTTTTTTGTGAGAATTTCACACAATGTATTTTGATCACATGTACCTCCTAACCTGCTCCCTGAATAGCACCTTCTAATATTGTAAAAGCTAACCAGCAAGAGGAAGCTTTTGGTCAGTACCAGCTTGATTTCTCCACAGCCTGTGACCAATGAGTGTGGTGTATTCACCAATAAGGTCTCGTTATCTAGTTCTTGTGGGGAAACAAGAATTTATTGTTGGGGGGGGTTGTCTCAGAATACCATCAACCAATAACTCAAAGGGAGGTATCCTACACCTGGAACTTGGCTTTTGATTTGGCCACCTATGGTTTCTGGGATGGCATAGTCCCCTATGTAGGGCAACTCCAATTAAACTCTTATATGAAAAAATAAATGTGTATACTCAGGGAGTTTATGAAACAATAGGTTTCCTGATGACGGTTTCAAACATGCTTAGTATTAGTTATCTGTGCCCAACCTCCTTCTTTGCCTTCTACTCCCATCCCTCTCCCCATTAAACCTCTTCCACTATCCCCCTTTCCCTTTCACATCGACTGTGTTCTACTATCCCCCTTTTCTTACACTATTTCTTCCTCTTTCCACCCATGGTCCTTTTCAAGTTTTCTAGATGCTAGGGGTACTCCAAATCAAACTTACAAATCAAAGATTCTATGCTAGGATCCACATATGAGTGAGAACCTGTGATGTTTGTCTTTCTGGATCTGGGTTACTTTAATCCCTGGCGACTTTATCATGAAAAGGAGAGTTCTAGAGATATATAACATGGTCTTGCTATGATGTGATACAAATGTGACCGTGTATGTGTATGTGTGTGTGTGTGTGTGTGTGTGTGTGTGTGTGTGTGTGTGTGATTCCTTGCCAGAGCCTGGGTCATGCTGCTTGGACTTCTGGTCTACAGACTTGTGGGTTTAGTGAACATCTTTCCACTGTGATGTAGCCTGCATAGGTGTTTCATTGTAGTAACAAGAAACTGGTTAATATTAATAGCTCTACCTCCAATTTCTATCTTCTACAACTGCGAGACAATAAATTTATAGTGTTCAAAGCACTCAGCTTGTGGTAGTTCATTACAACAGCCACAGGGAACAAATATGCTATACTGACTTTCATCTATTTTGCTGCCAAGTGCCCTAAGAAAGAACCAGAATAGATGCATCACACCCTGTCATCCCTGATCCGCAGAGACACTGGCAGCCAGCCTAGAGATGGGCTGTCTTGGGTCAGAAGCTCAGAGCTACTTCTGCCAATGATAGCAGGGTGCTGACCAGTTTTCTCTGGAAAGCAGAGGGTTTCCTGGATAGCCACACAGTCCCTCAGTGTGTCCTGAGCCCCTACACTCAAGATTAAGGTTGTATGTTCCAGATACATTTGTAGACTGATTGGTGAAGAGGCACTCTTGGTAGCTCAATACAGGGGCTGCTGGTGTCATCTACTCTTTTCGCTGTATTGGCATAGAGTTGTTTTGTTGGTTTTTTTTCCCCTCACTTAGTTATTGCCTCAAACCCAAAGCCCGTGCCAACAGTACCCAGTATGTTCTTGGCAGCCGACTGTGTTGGAAGATGGAATAAGTGCCTGGGCAGAGTCCCCATCCTAGCATACCCTACCAGTGTCTCCCCTTTTGAAATCCTCCTTCACAATCTGCATTGCCTTTTCTGGTCCTCTTCCTGATACGCTTCTCCAAAAGGCAGTGGGCTTGTCCTACCCCTTCAAACAGAGCCGACAGAATGGGCACTGCCAGTGTCCCATGTCCCCTCCTGAGACTACCAGAATCACTCTCCTGTTGAGTATGCTGGGGTCCATCTGTTTCAGTGATGGAGAACATAAGGCATAGGGAATCTTAGTGGACAGGTGTTAGGAGGGACAGAAAAAATTTGGGGTTTGCTTGGATGACTTGGGGATATTGGATAGACTGTAGATTGGCTATTGTGAGAAAGCTGGAGTGATTCTGTAATTGGGCCTCTCAAGAGATGACCACAACAGGGGAGAAAGGAATGGCTGGGGCTGTAATTGGTAATGTAGCTGTTACTCATTTTAGCCAAAAGAGAGTTTGGGGTGTATTTCTGTTGTGGGTGGACAATGGCCTTGCTTTTGTTCATGCTTAGACTTCCAATAGCATCCTCCACGAAAATAGTCCTACAAAAGGAGGGTGGAAAATATATTTCCAGGATTTCCCTGCCCCTGTGCTGCTTCCTCTGTGGGCTGTGCCTATAGACTAGCATCTAAGAACATTCCTTCCTAGATCATGAAGAAAGAAAATAAGATGTTGATGGTGCATCCTGGGAGGGGTGTGTCAAATAAATGTCAGTCACTACATGAGTGTACCCCTCTACTTCATGAACCCTCTGGGGTACTCTGCCTGTTTGTGTCTGTTTGAAGACCTAACTTTCCACCCTGGATTCCTTTCATGGGGGTCAAACCCCAGGTTTTAATTATTTATTTATTTTGAGACAGGGTCTCTCTATATAGCCTTGACTGTCCTGGAACTCATTATATATACCAGGCTGTCCTTGAGCTCTGAGAGATCTGTCTGCTTCTGCTTCCTGAGTGCTGGGATTAAAGGCATGCACTACATGCTTAGTCAGACCTATTTTATCACATGCCAGCTGGCCAATTTTAGGTAGGTAACAACTTTTCTAAGTTCAGTTTCATCATGTTGACAATGGAACCATGCTGCCTAAGGAATATTGGAAATGCTTGGATAATACTCAGCTCTCCTCACTCCCCCCTCTGACCTCCACAACTATCCAGGAGGTGGGAACTACTCTTGGGAAAGCAGGACCACTCAGGATGAAGTCTAAGCATAATGAGCTCTTCAGAACTCTTCAAGTTGTGTGGGACCTAGTCTTGATCTTGGAATTATCTGAACTTGGACTTGATCTTATCTAGAACAGTGAGAAATGAGTTCCCATTGTTTATAAATTATCAGCCTGTGCTGTTTTAGTATAGCCACATCTGGGGAGTGTTCAAACACCTGGGGACTTGTTAGCAATGCACATCATTGGTTTGGCTCAGACCTGTTGGTGTGGCCCAAGGAACTAGGTTAACAAGCCTTGTAAATGGTTCTGGTATACACTTTCTTCTCCTCTTCCCACAGAGAACCTCTGCTGGAATTGGAAAAGGAGCCTGGCAAGATCCATTAGTGAGACTCTGGGCAGTTCCTTCCAGGACATGCTCAGATCACTGTTTTGAATTTTAATGAGTGCCAGGATCTGTCTATGCTGGGAAGATGCCATATTGGTATTTGGTCCATTTCTTTCTGCAGAAGTAAATTTAGAGATTATTTGTTTTTCTCTTTTATCTAAGTACCTAGCACAAAATGGACCAATGATAATCAATAACCGTTTATGCTGCCCTTACATGACTTCTTTTCCACAGAAAGCTTGCCTGAGAGCAATAAATCCCTGATGGAGATGGTTCTTGTGATCCTGGGAAAGCAGTTCTGGAGGATGATCTGGGAAAGTACTGGCTGGGCCTGCTCAGTGCTGCCTGGCTCTCTGTTCTCCCCTACCCTTCTCTTTGCTTATCCCTGCCCCTGCCCTCCCTTCTCTTTTAGACAATAAATCTCAAGGTGACCTTGAATTTTTTATTGATATTTTTTAGAATTTCACATCATGCACCCCAAACCCTCTCATTCCCCAGTTCCTCCATATCAGTCCCTCATCCCTGTAGCATCCTCTCCCAAAGAAAATGTAAAAAAAATATTAATTAAAAACAAAACAAAACAAAGAAACAAAAACCCCACTTTGTTCCTCCATCGTTCCCACCTCTCCAACACCTCTTCATTCTTCTTAGTGGCATTGGGATTGGTGTGTCATGCAACAGACCCTTCTGTCCACTCAACTTTACTTGCAAATGTTCATTGCAATTAGTTGTTGATCTGGTTCAAGGCCTCTGGCTTCTGGCATACCAATGATACTGAAACTTCACTAAGACTCCTCTCCAATATCCTGCTGCTGCTCTGAGTCATGGAGATCCTGCGACTATGGTTCCACAGAACCAGTCCCTTAACACACTCTTGCAGCTCAAAGTCCTGGATGTGGGTCTGGGTGCTAGCTGACTTGGTCAGTCCAGGCCACTGTGACTACCCCTCTCAGGTGAGAGGTGGAGCCAGCTCTTCTATACCCATGCCATCAGGGCCAGCTCTGTCATGCCCATGATGAGGGATGGGACCATCTCTCCTATGAGTATGGGGCCAGCTCTTCTGTTGCAGTGGCTAGCTATGGCCAGAGTCAGCTCTCCCAGGGTCAGCAAAGGGTGGTGCAGGCTTCGCACAGCCCTTGGATTTCAACATACATGGTTCCTGTGGCCCCGTTCAGTAATATGGGCCACAGAGACCAGCACTGACCCCAGCTTCATCAGGACCATGGATCCTCAGCAACAGCCTAGGTCAGAATATCAGTATGGCCCCAGGTGGCAGTGCAGGCCACTCAGATTGGCATGGCCTCAATGGCAGTGTGGCCCTCAGACACCAACATGTTCCCAGGTGGTAGCCCAGACCCTGGGCATCTACATGGCCATTAATGGTAACAGAAGCCATGGATATACAGACCCTGGCTACTATAGGACCACAGACCTAGGTGTGGCCCTCGGTAGCAGATCAGGCCTAGACATCATCATGGCCCTGGTGGAAGTTCAGGCTACCCAGCTCAGCATGGCCCCATCCCTTTACCTCTTAATGGAAAAATAAGAGCAATACTAACATGAGCACTCCTACCTCCAAGAAATTATCAGAAAAATGAAGCTGTGGAAAAACATGATTCTCAGAAAGATTACATCCTAATGTGGAAATGCTACTCGGCTACTCTGTGGTGGATATGGTGGTGCATGCCTGGAGTCCAGCAGGTGGGATGATCACAAGCCAGCCTGGGCTACAAAGTAAGACTTGGACAACAAAATTAATTGAAGAGTAAAATAAAAATAAAAGAAGAAAGGTATCTTTTCCTATCTTCTAATTTTTATGGCCCTAAACCCCCAAAATAAAGACAAATACAACCAAAGGCAGCATGCGTGCACAGTGGCCACCCTCCCACATGGCCATTTACAGAGGACAAGCTTTTGGAAACCAACCACAGAAAGGACGGCTTCTCTACTTCTGTATTTCCCCCGCCCCCAATCTATACACTTCCTGCCACATACAGGAGATAGAAGAGCTGAGAGCAGACTTCCCAAGGCCCACTGGGGAGGGAGGAGGGTCTGTGTGTTTGGCATTGCTGTGCTGATGGAGGAGGTGAGTACCCAGAGGCCACCAAAGAGAAGCTGTACAGTTTCTTGTCCCTTTAGCCCCTCCCTTCTCCTCATCACTCAGCAGGTGGGAAAGCAGAGAATACAGATTATGGCAGAGAAATGGCCAAGCCCATCTCTACCCTTACTTCCCATTGAAGTTTCTGAGCCTGTCTCAGCTGAGGCTGGGCAGCAGCAAAATCTGAAATGGAATCATAGCCCAGATTGCGTTAGGCCTTCTGAAGAGGACAAGAAAGCAAGAGAGCAGCACTGAAAAGACAGTTTCTAACTCACAGTTGCCATGAGCACATCATGGTGTGTGAGTGTTGTGGGTGGGGAGAAGCTCCAGGTCCCTAGGAGTTAGAAGAGAAAGGTTGTGTTTCCCGTGTGAAAGAAGAGGTCAGGCGAGCACACTTAGGACCAGTCAATCTGAATTAATTTCAGCTGTCTCCAGGGCTGGGAGAGGCAGATAGTGACCCAGGCTAGGAGACCCAGAAGGCAAGAGCCCAGTGAAGAAGACCTTGAGAGCAGGGACTCTGGATCGGATGGTCCGTATTTGAAAATCAGGCCCCTGGCAGGAAGAGCTGGTTAGGGAGGAGCCAGGATCAGGGAGGTTCTTGGGTGGTTTGGGGTAAGGCAGACCCAAATATGCACGCAGGACAGATGTCAAAGTGCCAGGGATGAGGCTCTAGGAATTGGTGAATGCATAAAACTAAACCACATCTTTGTTCCTTGGCTGAGACGGTCTGGGAAGCAAGGCTCCTTGGCTTTCCAGCCTCTGCAGCCTCGTAAGTCAAACCAGAAGGAAATTGGAATTGCTGTGGAACAAACTAATCTACCCTGAAACACACCCAACTCCCACTCTCCACAAGTGCACACACAGAAATGAAAGGTCAAAAGTAAACAGTCTAGGCATTCTGGTATTTTCTTACTGCTCAGCAATGGATCCCTCTGAGGGCCCCTGTGTGGATTTCACTGTTTAAGAGCAAAAATGCTGTGCACAAATGCTTTGTGCCAGGACAACCTCAGGCACTGCAGAGGGCTTCTGCAGCCATGAAAGCATTTGGACTTACAGATTCACCAACTGAACCTGTCACAGACTCTTCTTACTGCTACACAAGGACTCTGAGGCCCAGGGTGATGGTGGGGTGGGGGGTGGGGGGGGGGGGGGGGTGGGTTGGGGGAGTCACTCACATGGTTTAGCTAAGAAAGGTCCTACAACTTGAATTCTGGGAGTTTTTTTTTTTTTTTTTTTATCATACACCATGGAGTTACACAGAAATTTTCATAGAGTGCCCTGGCTAGTTCTAACTTGACACAAGCTAAAGTCACAGGGAAGAGGGCGTTTCAACTGAGAGAATGCCTCCTTAAGATCCAGCTGTATGCAAAACTGTAGAGCATTTCCTTAATTAGTTATTGATGCGGGAGGGACTAGGCCAGTGTATGTGTGTGTATGTGGAGGCGGGTGGGTTGCCCCTGGCTTGATGGTCCTGGGTTCTATAAGAGAGTAGGCTGAGTAAGCCATGGAGAGCAAGCCAGTAAGGATCACCCCTCCATGGCCTCTGCATCAACTCCTGCAGTCAGGTTCCTGCCCTGTTTGAGTTCCTGTCCTGACTTCCTACCATGATGAACTGTGATGTGAAATGTAAGCCAAATAAACCCCTTTTTTTCCCTAAATTGTTTTGGTAATGCTGTTTCATCATAGCAATAGTCACCCTAATTAAGACAGAAAGTATGGTAGAAAATTGTGGTTTAGTGCCTGGGCTCACTATTATACTTGCAAAGTCATGTTGCAGAACAATGGTCAGGCATCCTGGGAGTTGTCATTAAGCAATTTTGTTATATAAATATCATAGAGGGCACTCACATGGGGTGGATAACTATGTACCTAGATTATGAAGTATAATCTGTATTATTAAAAAATTAACTTTTGGCTAGGTGTGGTAAATGTCTTTTAAACACCAGCAGTTAAGGGGCAGGGGCAGGAGAATCTCTGAGAGTTCAAGGCCAGCCAGGTCTATATAGTGAGACACTGTCTTTTGGGGACTTGGAGAGATGGCTCAGGAGTTATTGCTGTTCCAGGCGATGGGAGAATGAGTTTTAGCACCCACAAGTGGCTCACAACCACCTGTAGCTCCAGCTCCAGCACATTGATTATCACCAAAACTCACATGTACATACACACACCACAGCACACACTACTGCACTCACATACACACATCCTTGCACAGTTAAAAATAAAGGCAATGCATACCTTTAATCCCAACACTTGGGAGGCAGAGGCAGGTGGGTCTTTAAGTTTGAGGGCAGCCTGGTCTGCAGAGAGAGTTTTAGGACAGCCAGAGATACACAGAGAAACCCTGTCTTAAAATCCTCTCTCCCTAAGAAAGCCCCAAAACACACATACAGCCTAGGCCATATTCTAGGTCATGACTAATATCACTATCCCCCACCCTCACCCCTTGTCCTACTGAGAGGTCTTTGGGAACAGCATGCACAGAGCTGTCATCTATGTCAACAAGGCCTCTGGAGTCTCCATGAAGGACCTACCTCAAGCTGCTCTCCAGTTAACTTTTTTTTTTTAAAAAGAGCACATTCTAAAATAATAATTGTAGTATAGAAAATGTATAAGCCAGCCACCTAGTTGTTTACTGTCACCAAGTACCGTGTCCTGTGAGTTAGTAGGGGTGCTGTACTAGTCTATGACTGACAGTGTAGTGTGTTTATTTCCACCAGCACCACAGACACACAAGTCAGGGAGGCATCACACTGTGACACTGGCAGACACTGTACGTGTTTAATCCTAGTCTCATCTTATGGGATCCCCATCATACACATGGCCCATCCTTCTCAGAGCATGACTCATGGCTTGTGAGGCTCTTTCGGCATAAGGCCAAGGGCAGAGGAGGACAACTTCTTAATAGTATAATGCTTTCTCATGCTGTGGTGACAAAATATTAAGTAGCTGGGGTGGGGGTGGGGGTGGGGTATAGGACATCCCTTTGTCCCTCCCTCCCTCAATTTTCTCTGTACTTGCTAATTCAGAGCTTGAGAACATGTAAAATTCTGGGTTTTAAATGTCTTCAGTCATGTCAGAAAATTCTGAAACAGAAAACACACAACAGGTTGGGATCTGGGCTGGAGAGTTCGTTGTATCTAAATAAATCATATTTTGAAAAAAAAAAAAAACTCCATGGAGATTAAAAAGGAACAGTGGAAAGATAGCCCGAGGGAACTTAGTGACTCAGACTACAGACACATAAATTACACCTTTGGTTCAGACTAATTCTGTGTGCATGCCTCTGAAAAATAGGCGAGCAAATGTAAAGAGTTACTCAGAGTTTAATTGGTGTAATGTATTAATCACCAGGTGGCAAAACCAGGACACGAGCCTAACAAATCTAATTGTGGGAAAAGAACCCTAATTGGAGATTTCATTTCCTAGGGAAATGTTTATCTTTATTTTCTCAAGATTTCATTATAGCAATGAGCAGTCTTACTTCCGCAAGACCTTCCCGTCACAGGGGGCCAGAATGGTCACTTTATTTCTGTATTATCAAGTTGGAAGGAACACAGATTAACTGGGAGGGTCACAACCAACCCACTGAGGACACTCACCAGGGTCAAGCTGGCTGTCTTTCATGCTTCATGTTTATATGAAGGCGTCCCAAGTAACCCCCTAAAGAAACCTGGTTTGAAAAGGAAAGGGGTCCAGTGGGCATTCTCCATTGCTCCTGAGGGTTGGAGATGCCAGTGTCCACACATCATCATCTTAGAGGGCATCAAAGAGGGCAAGAGAGTCAGGCCCTCTGGCAACCCAGTGTTTCCACAGAGCAGTAGTTTTCACCCATTCTATGGAGGAAACAGTCTTCAAATATTCTTCTCGAGCTTTGGGAGACTTTGATTTCATTTGCATTTCCCTGGAAGAGTCTGTGTTTCCTAAAGGACAAGAGAGAGAGAACATAAGAAGCAGCCTGTCTCCATGTGGTTTGACATGCACTGCACACAGACATCTTGCAGCCCGTGGCTGCCTGTTCTGTCTTCCTTCCTTCCTGTGCCCTTTTATAGTTCTCAGGAAGCACTTGGGAAATGTGATTATGAACTGGAGCTTCAGGGACAGGCTGCAGCTCAGTGGCAGGCTGCATGTTTAACACACCAAGGCCCTGGGCCCAACCCCCAGAACCGAACATTATATGGTAAAGAAATAAAGCTGAAAACAAGTACTTCCTTTTCCTTCTGAGCTGCCTTGTTTCTGGTAAGAACTCTGTTGGTTTGTGTGTTTGTTCCTCTGTCTTTTTCCTCCTCAGCTTTTTTTATCTTATTTATTTTAATAAGCTGATATATAAATATTGTATGCATTTATGGGGTACCATATGGTGTTTCTTTTTTTAAAAAAAAAGATTTACTGTTTAAATTTTTATTTATGTGCAAGTATGTGCACAATCACATGGGTGTTCTTAGAAGGCAGAAGAGAGCAACAGATCCTTTGGAGCTGGAGTTATAGGTAGTTGTGAGCAACTTGATGTGGGTGCTGGGGATCAAACTGGGGTCTTCAGGAAGGGCAGCAAGTGCTCTTAACCACCAAACCATCTCTCCAGCCCACCATGAGATATTTCAATACACATTCCCATGTGTGATGTTCAAATATAGCGAAGCTCACCTTCCTCCTCAAACATAACATATTCTGGCTCTCCTTAAGGATTCTCTTTGTCACTGGTTTCCAGCAATTTGATGATAAGGTATCATGTTAGCTTTCTGATACTGTGATAAAAATACCCAAGGCCATCAAGTTACGAAAAGAAAAGCTTTATTTGGCTCTCAGCTTTTGAGTTTTTGGTCTATAGTCACTTGGCTTGTTGATTTTAGACCTGTGATGAGGCAGTACATCATAGCAGGAGTTATATAACACAGGAAGCTGCTCACCTCGTGTTGAAAATGAAAGAGAGAGGAAAGGGCCATAAGCCCAATAGCCCCTTCAAAGGTACACCCCTCAATTTACTATCTTTCTCTCACTAGGCCCCACCTTCTAAAGGTTTCACTACCCTTCAGTAGTTCTCAGGCTGATGATCCAGCTTTAATATATGACATTTTGAAGGATGGTTATTTAAACCATAGGCTTGCCCTGGCTGTGTGACTATACTATGTACCTAGACTGTTGACTCAGTGTTTTGATGTATGGATACATAATTTGTATAACAATTGAAATAGTATAAATTTAAAAAAGTTGTATTTGGGATCAGCAAGATTATAAATCAGGTTCAAAGCTGAGTTTACAGTAGACTTACATGGAAGCTACTTAAACATGGAGACAATTGAGTTTTTCTCAGTAAAATGGGCCTCATAATATCTACTTTACAAATCAGCTGTAAGGCATAAATAACTCTGAGAAGGGTGACAATAGTTAAGTCTGTTCTCTTAGGCAAATCTCCACACACATGCTCCTTTTATAAACATGTGATCTTAAGAGAGAAAGCACAGACGTGGGAGGGTGAGCATCCCCACTCTGGAGCTGTTCACAAGGTTTATGCTGAGATGTATAAATAAAGCACACAGGTCTTAGAAATACAACAAAATAAATAAATTTCTGAACTTAAAGGTCTACAAAATGCCCAGACACAATGAATGAGGAAGGCCCCTGGCTGAAACATTAAAATTCTCATAACAAGAGATAGTCCCAAGGTCTTCAAAGGCGAAGGGAAAGGCCACACACAAAGGTAAGAGAATTCAAATGTTATAGTCTTCCCAAAAGCTGGGATGGAAGCCCGAGATCAAGACAGCAGTGATTGTCCACCTACCAAATGACTGAACCAGAAGAAGGACAGGATAAAGACTGAATGGCTGAAAACACACAGCTATATCCCATCCATCCTTTCTTGGAAGTTACAAGAGATCAGGCCTTCAGTATAAAGGGATCCATCACTAAGGAGGAAGGAAGGAACTCTAGGGAACAGAGCATCTGAAACCACAGAAGCAAGTGGTCAGGATGGGAGAGGACAAGGACTAGCCTGATTCTGGCAGGAGGACTGATGGTTTAGAGACATATACCTTTTAAAGGATGATATTAATAGGTAGATTATTTGATATGTTTGATCATATTTATAGATACACCACTACTTTAGTAAATTCATGGAAGAAATAAACAAGCCAAAATATGAATTATTAGCTTCAAAAACTATTAGATCCAAAGGTTCTTTACTTTTCTTATTATAGCAACAAAAACACATGACAGAAACAACTCAAGGGAAGGAAGAATGTTCTCAACTAACAGTTTCAAACGATTCTGTCCTTCATGTCAGGGAAAGTGTGGTTGATCAGAGCAGCCCACATCATGGCAGACAGGAAGCCAGAAGGAAATGAAGAAAGTGGCAGGGCAAAATATAGTTCGCAAGGACATGCCCTCAGTGACCTACTTTCTCCAGCTAGGCTCCTGCCTACTTTCCCCATTTCCCAATGATGCTATTACATTAATCCATCTAAGGATGAATTCCTACACTAGGTCAGAATCCCAAGACTTGATCAGCTCTAGAAACACTCTCCAGACCCATCCAGACGTGTTTCACCAATGTCCCATGGCATTTTTCAATCCAATGAGTGTGGCAATTAAGATTAACCATCCAAAGAAGAAAAATGAAAAAGATGTATAACAGCAGATTCAGTTATAGTTCCTGGACATAAGGTAAATATAAACTATTAATGTAGTCACTATTTAATTGATGGGAGAAAAGGAAGTATGGACAAAGGGGCTATGCTGATTCAAGGTACTACATGACCATTTTCTATTACAGAAAATCAGTAGATAAAATAGACAAGTGAAAAATAGTATCCTAGGTTCTAGAGAAATGACCAAGGGGTTATGAACATGTACTATTCTTACAAAAGGACCTGAGTTCACTTCCCAGCACCCATGGCAGGTGGTTTACATGCACCTATAACTCCATCTCCAGGGGGTTTAATGCCTCTGGCCTTCTGGGCACTTGTACACACACACACACACACACACACACACACACACACACACACACACACACGAGAGAGAGAGAGAGAGAGAGAGAGAGAGAGAGAGAGAGAGAATAAATGAAAATAAATCTTAAAAAATAGTGATCTAATGACATTACTTAGGTTATAGCTATTAACTGGCAGAGTGAAAAGAATTAAAAGGTGCTTTTTTAATTACCAGGGTTATAGTGCTATTTGATTTTTAATGGCACACATGTATTTCTTAGTTTTTGAAAAAGAAACTTCAAAGCAAATGGAAACTGTGGGAGGGCTGCCTTGAGAGGGAAGATTTTTGGCTTGCCAGAGAGTGAGTTTGAGGTTCTAAAATGGTGCTACCTGAGGGCACCATTGTAAGGTAAGGCCACAAACAATGATTAGGAAGAGAATCAATGGCCAGCAGGCCACTGCCTTAGAACTAGATCAAGTCTGAGACTACAGTGTCAGAGAGGGGTTGACAGGGACAGGTTCTGGGCTGGGAATACTCTCTACTTTGTAGAATAGGCATCTAGTGGGGAAGGAAAATAGGTCCCTTAAAAAACTTGAGAATCTGAGTGGGGTCATATGCCGCACTCCCTGGGGAAGACAGGAATCCTAGCCAAGCTTGCAGAGAAGATCCTTGCCCATCCTGATGTGGGGGCAAAAATTCCATAATGGCCATATAGCTTAGGTTCACAGGACCAGAGAACTCTCTCCTACCCACAATGGCCCCAAACAAGAGAACATCTTAAAACGTCACCTTTCCCCATAATGGATGGTGGCAAACACCCCTGCCCTGATCTCAATGGGTTAAATGATGATTTATTTCTTGTTCTCGCCATTTGTCTGCTTTGCACTGACATCACTCAAAGACCTAGGATGATGGTTCCATATGAAGCAATCCTGATGAGCCAGGCAGGGGAGGAGCTGGGGAGCTAAGCCCTGGCTCTTACAAGATTCTACTTGGAAGTGACACACAGCTCTTCTGCTCATGTTTCACCAGCCAAGGCGTGTCATAAGGTCACTTAACCTCAAGGAATGGTAAGCACATTCTCATCCCATCACCTACCTAAATTCAAACCAAGGCAAAGGGAGCAAAGCAGAAGGGAGGATGCCCAGGCCTCTGTATGAGATGGCGAGAGACCCTTAGGGATGACCAGGAGAAGCCATGCTTCCACGTGAGTGTGAACAGAGTAAGAGATGACCCAAGTCAGACTTTCCTCCCAACAACCTAACGTTTGTGTTCAACTCACCACTAAAGCATGCTGGGCAGAAGGAAGCAACAGCGAAGTGGAGACTTTTCAAAGGAAATGATGGAGAAACCTCCAGCACATTTACAATAGGGTTTTTGTCTCTAAGTGGCGAGTTAGGGACACACAAAAATGAAACCTGTTATTGTTGGTTTTTTACTCTTTTTTGGGGGGGCTCACCATCCAGCCCCCAAATAAATCACTCATGGAGGTTTATTCTTAATTATGAATGCCTGGCCTTAGCTTGTTGTTTCTTGCTAGCTTTTCTTAACTTCAAATTAACCTGCCTGTGTTTTTTTCTCTGGGCTTTTACCTTTCTCTATTTTTGTATACTTTTCTTTCTTACTTCATTGCTGGTCGTGTAGCTGGGTGACTGATGCCTGATGTCCTCCTCCTTCTCTTGCTGCTGCTTCTTTTTTCCCCAGATTTATCCTTTTATATATTCTCTCTTCCTGCCAGCCCTGCCTATCCTCTCTCCTGCCTTTCTATTGGTCATTTAGTTCTTTACTAGACCGTCAGGTGTTTTACACAGGCAAAGTAACACAGCTTCACAGAGTTAAACAAATGCAACATAAACAAAAGTAACACACCTTAAAATAATATTCTACAACAGCAACTGTCTTGCATCCTGGTCATGACATCGGTATCTGCTGTAGGTGAAAATCTCCAGTGCATTGCCAGGCAGGGAGCAGCTAGCCACTAGATCTTTGTGATTCTTGGTGGTGTTCCCCACCTTCTAAACTGTGTTTAATGTTCCACAGCTCCCAGGCCAAAGACTCAAGATAGAATAGCCAGGCCTCAATGAGGGAGTATCTGGACATCTTGAAGAACTCTGTTCTGTGAGTGGCTGCCATTTATATCCTTAGACCAAGGAGGTTCCCCATAACACGCTACTTTGCTTTCCTGCATTCTGACAAGCCTCTCTCCAATTAAATTCCAGAGGTATTGTGTATTTGATCTCAAACTGCGAAGAGAGAGAGGGGAAAAAGAGATTACGCTGTCTGTGTTCCAAACAGAACAAGGTATTGAGAAATAGTGTGTCACCTTTCAGTATAGATTGTGAGAAATGTTGGTAGAAGATGACCTTGGGAGATGGAAGGAAAGGGCACTTTGCGGGAGGCTGGCTTTGGCACTGTGTGTTGCCACACAGGGATGAGGCTGCTCATTTCTGGATCTCAATTGATCATCTGCAACCATGTGTGGGTTAGACACATGATCTACATCTGCTTTTAATATTCCAGTCATTGACGACTGCAGAGGCCAAAGGAAAGGCAGGCACACAAAAAGGAAGGAATAAAGGGAAAAGGAGCAGTAGAAAATGAACTCAGGAGGACAAGATGAGGCAAATGGGAAGAGAGGAGAAAATCTGCCATCGTGTTTGTTGAGAACAAGTCTATGCCTTACCCCTGTGGTTTTTGTTGTTGTTGTTGTTGTTGTTGTTGTTGTTTGTTTTTTTGAGCTGAGGATCAAACCCAAGGCCTTGCGCTTGCTAGGCAAGTACTCTACCACTGAGCTAAATCCCCCGCTCCGCCCTGTGTGTTCTTAATGAAGGCTGTGGTGATATATAGTGTACCCTAATAAAATTTGCCTGAAGATCAGGTGAGAAGTAGCCATGGCTTGTTCCTTTGTCTCTCTGATCTTTCAGCATTTACCCCAATATCTGGCGCCAATTTTTTTTATTATAAGACCTAGTTTGGATTCATGCATCAGGAGGCTTATTAAATGATGGGACTTCAGCTGAGTGGAGAGCCCTGAGCAGTGCATCTCAAAATAGAAGCCTCAGTATTTATTTGGAGAACTAATTTCATTTTCCAGGGAGAATTTTCAGTCCAAAGTGTTTACATGGGCAATTAAACTCTTACCTTTCAACATGTCTGCCTAAAGGCTGTAAAAATAGGGATGAAGTCTCATATTTCCAAGAAGCCAGCACTTTCTGAGGGCATATGTTCCCTAATTCAGTCCCTACAACAGTGCCTAGAAGTAATAAGTACTGAAATCCCCTGGCTTGGAGAGGTTAACTCCTTTGCCCAGCCAAAGCAGAAATGTCAAGACACAAGCAAAGGTCTGCTTTCATGAACAACCCACATTCTTTCCCTGTGGTATCCTGGTCCATGTCTGTGATAAAGGAAATGCGGTTAAAGCAGTGTTCACCAAGTCTGTGACACAGCAGCATGTGTGACATCTTTGTCTTCTTTGTGGTTCCTTTTCATCTTCTCCTTCTTGGTCCTCTCCATCTTCTCTCCTCTCTTTTCAATCTTTCACATCTTTTGGAATAGGTACCAATTGAGTGTCCTTTACCTGAAATACTTGGGAAGATGTGTTTGGGGTTTAGGATGCTTCCCTTCTAACTTTAGAGTATTTGCACAGTGAGGTGGGTTGAGACTCAGATATAAACACCAGCATGAGCTATGTTTCATGCACATATCTGGGAGATCACTTTATATAGTATTCTAAAGACATCTGCATTTTGACTGCCACCTGCCACATGATGTCAGATGTGCAATTTTTCATTTAAGGTGTCATGCTAATTCTCAAAATGTTTTGGATTTTAGAGCACTTTTGGACTTTGGATTTTCACATTAAGGATGTTTAGCCTCTGCATTTAGTCAAAAACCTAGCCAATGGAGAAGACACAAACATGAAAACTGTTCCCTTTCCTCTACTGTCTGCTCCCACATCAGCTAGCTACTCTTTGTTTTCACTCTTTTAGGGTTTCTTTATGCAAAACAAGTAAATATAATATATGTGTATTTCCTATGTTCTTGCGGACACATCACATCATTTCATAGCTTTTCCATTTTTGTATTTAGCTATCTTGACTTTAGGGCACAAGGAGCTTGTTCACTCTTACGCCCAGCGTACTCCACCCTGTGAGTGAATCATAGGTTACTTTCTTCTGATCCTTTGACATGGTCACCAGAGTGATTTCCACAGTTTCAGTATCACAAACAATGCTGGGGGGAGTAAACTTGTCACATCAGTTTACATTTGTCAAATAGAGTCCCAGCAGTGAGGTTGCTGACATGTGAAATGCTGATGACAACTGTCCTGGTAGGGCCTGTATTATCTTGCTGTCCTACCAACAAAAAATGACATCGTCTACATTTCTGGCCAGTTGCCAACAGAGCATTTTTCAGAGTTTTGGAATTTTACCAATCTGATCAAGGGAAAATTGTATCCTAATATAGCTTTAATTTTTCATGTCCCTGATTATGGGTGCTTGTATTTCAGTCCATTTATATTTCTGATTCTGTGAACCACCCCATGACCCTTTGTCCACTTTCCTATTGATCTTGTGGTCTTTCTATTGTTCCTCTCTGGGTGCTTTTCTCATGCTTTGGAGAAAAGCACTTTTCTCTGTTGTGAGCCACAAATATTTCTCCCAGTTTTTTTTTTTTTTCCTTTATCTTGAGCTTTGGTTTTGTTTCCTCTGTAATCTTAAAAAGTATTTTATTTTTGGCTTTTAGATCTTGAGACAGAGTTAGATGTGTCAATCTGCTCCAAGGTTATCCCATTAATCAGAGCCCCAGTAGGAAACAGATGGTATACCTAAATTAGGATAATACAAGAGGCTTTTATGTACTGCTTACTACCTGTTCCCCACAAAGGTTTATTGTAAGGGTGTTAATCCAATTTTAGGGGTTTCCTAAGAGATGGTATAAGAATCAGAGCCCAGAGGCAATAAAGATGTCATCATCATTAAGGCTCAAGGGGCGAGGGACAGCAGAGTTACTATAAACTACAAGGAGACAGCGCTGAAAGAGCATTCTTCTAAAGCAGACCGCTTCCTCTTCTGTAGAAACAGCAACCTGCAGATGGAGATCCTGGAAACAGAGCTCCTCCTTTATCTCTTTTTCTTCTTCCCTGTCTTGTAATGCCCATGGCTCTTTCCGTGTGGGTGGCTCTCCTGGCTGTGGGTGAGGAAGAGTGGCGCAGAGCCCTGTAGAGATGGGGAGCTTACTTCCCTGTTTTCTGGCAGTACGTGTAGGCTTTTACTTTTTGCCATTTAAAACTTAGAACCTTGAGTGAGGCTCTTGATGCATCGTGTGTGATATGGTTTCCAGTTTACTTTGTCTATGATGGTCGCCTCCCTGTCCCTGTGTTGTTTATAGAGTCTATGGTCACTGATTGGAGTATTCATGTTCATGCATACATTTGGGATATAGTCTTCTGTGCCTGCACTTTTCTGCTTCATTGAACTGTCTATCAATTCATGTGCCATTAGGTATTCATCACCAATGTCTTTGGGTGTTTTTTAATAACTGGGAAAACAGCAATCTTCCTCCCCTTCCTCCTCCTTTTTGATAGAGTCTTACTCTGTAGCCAGGCTAGTTTAGCACTGAACTCTCAGCAATCCTTCTGCCTTAAACCCCCCTTCCCCAAAGCTCTGGGACCATAGATGTGAGCCATTGTGCCAGACTCCTCCTTACTCTTTTGTCTTGGAGTTACCTTGCAATATGCTAGCTTGATTATTTTGAAGGCATCTGCTTATTTAGTTCTGCAGGTCAGAAACTTGCTGGGAAATTTTGAGACTGTTAAATCCCTAAATTTATTTATAGAAGATGCAAATCCTTCGAAAGGGCCTGGATTTCTCCTTGCAGGCAACAATTTGTGAGGAAACTTGGTAAACAATGTCTTCACAGATGAGACAGGCTACCATCTGAAACAGCAGGACTAATTGGCTTTAGATGCCTCTTCAGAGGAGCAGAAACTGAGAAGGACATGCCAGCACATTATACAAAATCAAATCAGGGGGTTTCTGCAAGAAATGTCAGCACTTCAGCCAGCCTGGAATATACTGCAAGGCTGGTCAGAAAAAATGTCAGTATTTCAAGGGTAATGGCAGGTTGAGGAGCTATGGCAGACTGAAGTACAAGGGGGAGACAATAGTTGCCTGCAGTGTGTGGTCCTGTTTGGATTCCAGTTCAAGGAAGAAATATCTATAAAGGATGGTAGTGGAACAATTAGTGAGACTTGAATTAGTATTGTGGGTTAGACCATACTCTTATATCCATTTAATTTACCTGAACTTGGTCACTGTAGTGCGGCTAGAGAGAGACTGTCTTACAAAGTCCATTCTGAAATATTTGGGAGAAAGTCACACAATGCTTGTTATTGATTTTTAAATTGTTCAGAAAAGATAACAATCTATATATTGAGTGGGAAGAGTTAAATCAAAGGAGGCAACACATTAATAATTGCTAATCTGAGGGCTGAGATGGTTCAGTGCTTGCTGCATAATCATGAGGAGAAGAGTTTGGATCCTCAGCACCTGTACAATTGCTGATGCCTCGTGTGTGTGTGTGTGTGTGTGTGTGTGTGTGTGTGTGTGTGTGTGTGGTCTGCCTGTAATCCAGGTGGAGCAAATTGACTACCTAGACTATCTGGACAGGTGGGTCCTGGGTTCCAATGGGAGACCCCGCCTCAATACACAAAGTAGAGAGTAAGCAAAGAAGAAACCCAGTATCAATTCTGGCCTTCTCACAGATGTGCACACAGACGCACATGCACTCATACACATAAGGGTACATTCAAGCACACATGTGTAATGCACACTTAACACATACACATACACATGCAGAAAAATTAAGGTAGAGAGCGGTATAGGAAGACACCTGACATTGACCTTTGTTCTCTACTCATGTACACATGCACGTGTACAGTCACACACACGCATATGCATACACATGAACAGGATTGGTAATCGTGTGTAGGCTATGGGAATTCTTGCAATTTTGGTTTAATGTAAAATTACTCAAAAGTAAAGAAGATAAAAGTTAGTTCAAGTGAGTAGACAGTGCTAAGAGAATGTTTAAAAGGATAAACTTGCTTTTGGTCAATCCAAATTTGATTTTGACTTTCCTGATATTGTTCAGAAACAATCAATTCATACCTGTAGACCTAATTTTTAACCCCTTCAATTAATCTTTACCACTTTGATTAAAATTCACATACATGGGTGTATATCCACCCACCACTCCCACCCCCTCTCTGCCTCCAGCAACATCTATCTGCAGCAAGACAGCTCATTCCTCTTGGGTACCTATCATGTACTGAACAAAGACCCATAAAACATGTGACAGAGCAGAGCTTGCTCCTGGGAGTTGGGCTTTCCTAGGGTCAGTGATCAGAAAATGATATTTGACTTTGGATTTCAAAGCCTTTATGAAATTCTCCCAACATTTTTTGAGGGGTAGCCCACAACATCCATAAATAGATGCTCACAGCATACTAGGCTGATATTGTGTGACTCACATGCTTGATGTGTTTACTCAGACAACTTTGTATGTTCTCCATCTGATCTGCAGGAAGTGAGTAAACCATTCCCTGGCAAGCAGTAGGCAGCATGTCTCTTTGTATGCTCTGCCAGGTTCCTCCTGTACTGAATGCTCAAGTGCACCTTGGAAGCTGGGCCATGACGTAGCTTGCTTCCATGAGGATGTCAGGTTCCTAGCTACAAGTGGTGAAGCACTCCCACAATCCTAGGGACTTAATGCTCTTTGCCTTACAAAACATGGACCGAAGATCCAGAGAACTGGTCTCCAGGTAGCAATGAATTCCATCTCCAGAAGTCTGGAGAAGGGTCTGCTCACAAAGTGTGCATGCTCCAGGAAAGGATTCACAAACAAATCCTGTGCATGCAGAGGAAGCCACAGGAACCATGACAAAAGGAAACAGATGCGGGGCTTCAAACAAACAGAACCTCTAAGAGATGGAAACAGGAAGGCTCAGCAGGAAGGCAGTGGTGCTGCAGGGTGATCCTGACCCTGATGGCTGAGAGGAAGGGCTTCTATGTGTGCCAGCCCCAGCCGCCCATACTGTTGATGAATGGGACTCTGAGTTCCTGACCTTCTGCTGTGGCCCCCCTCTACCCCCACCCCCTGCCTCGTGTTTGTGTATGTGTGTGTGTGTGTGTGTGTGTGTGTGTGTGTGTGTGTGTGTGTATAAGAGAGAGGGGGAGGGAGAGAGGAAGAGAGAAAGAGAGAAAGAGAATTGAAGTTCACCTTACTAATAATGAAATGGAAGATTTTTCTAGGTTATAAATCCCCAGTTCTTAGCAGAGACACATAAGAGAATGGCTCTTCTGGGCAGTGGTTGCTCAAGTGCTACTCAGCATGATTCAGCAGTATAATTGGTGCTTCACCCAGCTAATGGCATCTGCCTGTCCTTGTTTCTGCATGCCTGCTATGGTTCTTGTCAATGCAAGGGCAGTCCTTACCTCAAAGGGAATAGGAGATGGTTTATTCTGGAGCTAAATATGAGGGGACATGGCTCAGGAACACAGGCAGGTTTGCCCAAATACCATATTCCTCAGTCACATGAGACTGTATTAGTTGCAGAACAAAGAAACTCATCAACCAGAGTGTTTACTAAATACATAGGTGGGAGCCACAGGTAAGCAGGCTGTCACAGACTGGGAAAGCTCTGCTGTGTGTTTGAGGTAATAAATGATGGCATTCATAGTGACTCTCTATAGTCTTGAACTTTAGTCATTTGGCCTTACCAGACTCTTTAACACAGGTGCAGCTCCCACCCCTTTTGGTAACTTCACCTCACAGTATAAATGTGACTTGTTCTCTCTAAAACCCACATTGACATTAGAATTTCAATTTAATGGCGTTGGGGAGTTGTCGGATGTTTAAGGGGCCCTGGGACCCTGCCTTCACAAATAGATTGTCTTTCCTGGGAGAATTGGGCTAATTCTCTAACGGCTGGATTAGTTACTTCAAGAACACATTGTTATAAAGTGAGTCAGGCACTTCCATCACCATTGAGCACGAATGCTCCTCTTCACGTGACCACACTCTCTTTCCACCATGGGGTAAGCATGTTGCCTTTGCCATATACAGCCATTCTGCCTTGGATTTTCCAGCCTCCAAACTGTTGTAGCCGGGCTGCAACAGTTCAAGAGAAGGGGACCAGTATGAGCTCTTTACGAATTTGAAGGTTTTATTGAGCTACACAGATTTGGCCCGGAGCATGCGCTCTTGGGACTACAAGTCTAGAGATGCCCCTGAGTTGAGTGAGCAGGGGGTCTATAAGGGTAAAGACCACAAGTTCGGCACCTCCTGTTGATGTAGCTGTGATGGCTGTAGCAAGCTTGACCGGATATGAACTCTTCGTGAGAATAGGGAACGATTGTGTCACCATGGTGTTTCTGATTGATCAGGGTTACAGAAGCAGAATAATGCAGGTGAGCAAAAGTTCCTGTAAGCACCATACATGCCTGAAGGCCACGCCGACCTTAGTTTTAGCCCTAGGTCAGGTCAGGACTTAACAAATATATTTTTCTCTTTTCAAAAATATGAGCCGCCCACTCCCACCCTACAAAAAACCTGTTTTTCCCAGTCTTAGATTTCTTTGTTTTAGCAACAGAAAAGACTAAGACAGCACTGTGCTCCAGAATTGCTGTGCTTCAGTTTTGATGGCCTGCATCCATACCCCAAGTGCTGGATTTTCAGGGGTCTATTACTACAGTTGGTTTATGTATTACTGGGGATTTAATTCAGGGCTACTGGATGCTAGACAAGCATTCTATCAACTGAGATACATTCTCAGTCTTATAATCCTTAAATGTTTAGAATTGCTATTTGAATTGTTGACTATAGTTTTATAAAAATAAAGCAAGGGACTAGAAAGATGGCTCAGTAGACAAGAGTACTTACTGCTCTTGCAGAGGACCTGGGTTAAGTTCCCTGCACCTGTGTGGTAGCTTACAACTGCCTGCAACTCCAGCTCCAGGAGATTCAATGTCATCTCCTGACATTCACAGGCTCCTGCACACATGTAGTGCACATATATACTCAGGCACACACACATTAAATAAATAAATAGCACATTAATTTTTGCTTGGGGTTAGGAAAGAATTTCCAATGACTTCTGAAATGGCCCGAAACACACTTCTATAATTTTGTACTGTGTATTTATACAAAGTACCATTCTCAGCATTAATGAGTATAAAATCAAAATATTGACCAACTCTGAGAAATGTTGAATATGCACTCCATCCTGCAATATCAAATATTCATCCAAGATTTAATCTCATTAGAAAATGTGTTCTCATCTTTAACAAATGGTATAATTGTATGCATACTTAATACTTTTTAGAAATAAAATTCTTAATGATTTATTACCAGTGAATGTTTGATTTGTAGACCTATTTTCTGTACCTATGTACCTAGGATGACACCAAAATGCACTGGGTGGAAAGGGCTTGTGAAAAAAGAGTTTAAGACACCCTAATCTAAAGAATGTATATGTACTTACTACAAGCTCTTTTATTTTCTGGTCAAGATATACAAATGGGGCCTTGAGCAGAAGAGCTTTGGACAGCGATGGGGGCTCTAGCCTTGGTGCAGGAGGAATGAGGAGAGTACGTTGTAGTTTCAGGCCCTCCTCTGATGAGGTACTGGATAGAGTTAAATTTAATGAGAAAACCAGCTTCTTGGGGTCCTGTTTCTGGCACTGCCTGCCTCCTAGCAGGAGAAAACACACTTCTGGATCCTCCTATAAAACCTAGGAAAGACACAAGGAACCAAGATGGATGTGGTGTGTCTGAAAGCCTCTCAGATGTCTTTGATGGAGGAGATGGTAAAGCATCAGGGCATTGTTGCTCCCTCTCCTGGTGGTATGATTGACAAGTTGCATCTCAGGTACAAATGTAGACAGCTATCTATCCTCTGTGGAGTTGAGGAGCTTGGGAACCTTCGACTAAGGAGTCAGCCCCTTCCACCCTAGCCATTTATTAACTCTGTGTTTGAAGTCTGTCTTGTGTGTCATGAGCAAAGGGCAGGATATACTATATCCAGCTAGGGTGCCTAACAAACATTTGAAAGATGTGGCAGAGGTAATTACCAAATATATGATTCATTCATCTGTGGAGGAGTCAGTTCACAAGACTAAATAAGTATGTTTGCAGATGTGTGTAATCCAATTTGACCAATTAGGACAAGCGCTGAGGCTCCTGTCAAATGGAAGGAACAAGGTCTGACCTGCTCCTTCCTGGCCTTCTCATAGACTCAGGAGATAGGAACTCCGAAGACACATTCAGATGGCTGCCTTCAACATCAGGACCCCATTAAGAAGGCGTGGTGGGGGTAGGAGAATGAGAGCCACTCCCACTGAACAGTGAGGGTATGTGAAATGACTTTTAACAGGAACTCAAAGGACAGAGGTTGCCAAAACATATAGTGTTTTTAAGTATTGGAGTTAAAAAAATACTTACATCAGAGTGTTATTGTGAGAAATAAATAAGAGAATTCAAAGCATATGAAAGACAGTAAATGATACATTAGACGTCAATACAAAGTACTAGTTCAGAAAAAATTTATGAGCCATGATTGTATACACATATACATAATTACACGCTACTGTAATCATTATATAATTTTGTAATAAGTAATGATTAGACTATAATATATTGCCATATATGTAAGATATTAAAGCATCATTTTTAATAATGTTCTAATCATATATTAATGCATTGTCCAATATTTTTATGACTAAGCACTTGTTAAATATCATCAAACTTTTACATCAAATTAACCTGAGTATGTTAGTACATCTATATATTATATCAATATATTATATGTAATTATAAATGTGTGTATATTCATTCACATACTGTCAATTTTTCCTTATTAAATGAATATTAAATGTTACAAAATTAATGCATTAATTTAATATATAAGTATATTATTGTGGTATGTTATTAAATATCAATATTATAGAATTGTAATTCTTTATGTATAGATAGTTCAGCAAAATTCTCTAATTTCTTATTTACTATAATGTCATATTAAGTATTATAGAACTTTACATATTAAGTAAACACATAAGTATGTTAGTATGGTAAGTTGTATAGATTATAAAGTTGTATATGTATATATACATTGTTAAATTGTATATTATTATGTAACATAATAAATACTGTGAATAATATACAGTCATATTACCATGAATGAGGGTGGTGGGAACAGTCTAGACCTTTGGAGAGAGAAGAGCTCTTAGCTGATAACTAGCAGCTATGTAGACATGTTGGTGTGTCATGAGGAAGAAGGGTGTGTAGGAATCTCAGGATCACATTGGGAGGGTCTTAGGTGATAAGCACTTTCTACAATGATAGTGATCTTCTCCCTGATTCATGTAGTGTGGCTTTTTCCTCTAAGTTGGATCTGAAGTCTTGAAGCAGACTATCACAGATTAGGCCCATAACAGTTCCTCACAGAAGAAGGGGAAGGCTTGCAAGGCTCCTGAGAGCTCTTCCTTGCCTGAGGATATGTAAGTGCTTAACAACTGACAAGAAAAAGAGAGGCTTCCTTGCTGTAAGTTACCCATGTTCTTATAAGTAACTTCTAAGTAGCTTCAGAAAATCACTGACCACACAACTGTCATGCTGAGACACAACAAAACCAAAGACAAGTTTGAAAGAGGTAGCGACATGCCATCCCTGGGCTTGCCAGATCTGTGGATCTACCTCCAATGTCAAACCCGGGGAAGCTGCAGCTAAGGCTGAGCCATTTCAGGGTGTAGTGCTTTCCCTGGGTGACATGGAATGTGCCTTCTTGCTGTAGAGGAAGTCACATTTCCCCTCTTGTGGATGGGCACAAGAAAGAACGCTTCAGATAAGATGGTGGCTCATGGTGCAAGGAAAGGGGCCTATCACTGGAAGGGCTAGAGAATGAACAACTGGACATGGGCCTGGGCAACAGAGGGAGGTGGTGAGACTGGGCTGCAGGAATGGAAGGATATGTAGATAAGAGATACATAGGCCAGGAGTCCCAACACCAAGTCCAAATGCAAGCATGTGCTGCCAACACAGAAGCGAGGTGGTGGGTGTACCATGCTGGTGACTCAAAGTGGCTGTGTCCTTGGAAGGTCTTGAGAAATGGGTGGTTGGGATGGAACCTTGTGGGCACAGGGAGCTTGGAGCAGGAGACTGAAGGGTGCATTTGTGAATGGAAGGAGGGTAATGTGCCGAGGCAGAGGGTGCGGCAAACGTGACAGGAGGCATACAAGAGAGCCAGGCACCAGTGACTACAAGCTTCTGGCCTTAGGGACAGGGAAGATAGTCATTAGCACTAAGCAGGGCATGCATCCTGGGGAACGGCTGGCTTTTGTTTGATAGTCTCACTGAGATCATTTGAAAGTTACTTGAGCTTGTTTCCTTGGAATATGATTTAAGAACTGCAAACTCTAACAGAGTTCTGAAAAATAAATCAGGATTTTGGAATTTGTCATGATAACCACCAAAGGAAGAAAACACTGGCTTGCTAATTGTTGGTAATTGGCAAGATTATTAATTGAAATAATGCAGGAGTTCTCCTCACCCATCCTCTCTCCTGTGCTCTCTCCCACATATGTACACACATGCACACAGTCTCTAAAACATGTTGCAAAGCTGTAGTAAGTTGTCTTCAGAGAATCCTGGGAAGGGCTAGGGCAATGATCAGAGGCATCAGGGGGCTTGCTCTGACCTTTGAGCTTAAAGCTCTCTAAGTGGAAGAGTGGGTTGTGGAGAGGATGTGCTGCCTCCTTGGCCATTGTTCAAAGCAGCTTGATTGTGCAAATATTTGCTACCCAAGATACACAAACAGCTCGATAACCTCTTGGGCCACTCAGCTCAGAGTCCACCGTCCTGTGATTTTGGGTCCCTAAAGAAGGGACGTTAGAAATCTCCTTCCTGTTTCAAAATTTTGCTCTCTGTCTAAGGTCTCATCCAAACTACCACCCTGGAGTAGCAGCAGTGTGGTTTAAGCCCAATGCTATGCCCTCCCCGCCTGTTTGTGGGACAGCATTCTCTGCAGCAGGCATGCCTTGGGAAGTCTCATGCCCTACTCTAGCTGTCTCCTTCCTTATCTACCTCCTTGTCCCCTCACCCCAGCCCTTCATTGTAATCCAGGGCAATAGAATGCACAGATGCTGAGGGAGTACAGTCTCTGCAGGGTTTTCCATGGGGCAAGTGGAGGGTTCTCCATCCTGCTTCTGTGAACCTCAGGTGCAGAGTATATATTGCTCTTTACCCTTCAAACTCTCCCAGGGTCATGCCATTTTCCTCCTTCCTGGACCAGTGAACTGTAATAGACAGGCATTAGGGGAAACAACCTTCACATCATCTCCAGGGACTTGCTAGCGAGTACCTCTACTCTGGACTCCCCTGTTGCTCTGCTTCTGGCTTTTTCCAAAGTGCCTAGCTGTATGTGTTCCTCTAAAGCCCTTACACAGAAGCAGTTTCCATCCTAAGAAAGTATGGTGGTTCGAAAGTGAATGGCCTCCAAAGCACATGGCACTAAGAGATATAGCTTTGTTAAAGGAAGTATGTCACTGTGGAGGTGGGCTTTGAGGTCTCATATATGCTCAAGTCACACCCAGTGTCTCAGACTACTTCTTGCTGCCTGCACAAGATGTAGCACTTTAAGCTTCTTCTCCAGCACTATGTCTGTCTACACACTGCCAAGTTCCACCATGATGATAATAGACTAAACCTCTGAACTGTAAGCCACCCTATTAAATGTTTTCCTTTGTAAGAATTGCCATGGTTATGGTGTCTCTTCACAGCAATAGAAACCCTAACTAAGACAGCAGGCTACCAGCACCACTGATCCACAGCATCCCCTTGCTGAACAAAGTATGGATAGCGTGCAAACCCACATGGTAGCACACAAAATAGAGGCAAGAAAATAACCCAGAACAAGGGGCCCCTGAGCCTGCTCACCTGTGTGACCTTTGGGTGTGAGGCAAAGCCTGCTTCAGGCATTTTTCTGGCTCCTCTTTGAAAAGAAGAGATGGGCTGTATTGCTCTCTGGGATCCAGTGTGTTAGTCAGTTTTCCATCAGTAGCACAAATCCCTGTGGTAATGCACTTCTAAGGAGAAATGACTTATTCAGTGCTTGTATTTTTAGAAGTTTTATGCCATTATTGGGCCTTTGAACCTGTGATAAGTCAGCAGATCATGGCAAGAGCATGAATCAGAGCAAACCACATGTCTTAGTCAGGGTTCCATTGCTGTGAAGAGACACCATGACCACAGCAACTCTTATAAAGGAAAACATTTAATGGGGACTGGCTTGCAGTTTCAGAGGTCTAATCCATTATCATCATGGTGGGACATGGCATGCAGACAGACATGGTGCTGGAGAAGGAGCTGAGAGTGGAGAAGGAGCAACATTTTGATCCTGCAGGTGACAAGAAGGGGTCTGTCTCACTGGGTATAGCTTGAGCATAGGAGACCTCAAAGCACCCCCACCCCTCAGTGACACACTTTTTCCAATAAGGCCACACTTACTCCAACAAAGGCACACTTCCTAATAGTGCCACTCCCTATGCGCTTATGGGGGGCAATTATATTCAAACTACCATACCACTCATTTAACAGCAGGGAAGTGTAAGAGTGATGCATGATATTTTCAAGGCTGTCTATCTACTTCTATTCACCCTAGAAAGAGAGGAGAACATCAGACCAGAGAAAGGATTCTGCCCAAGTCTATCTTGGTGAAGCGATACGCTTTCTGGGGTTATCTACAAGAGTTTGAGCAGCTACTCCAAGGGGTCTCTTCCTCTTCCAGCAATTTCTAACCTTTAATCTCGGGAGGGGAGGGACCTAATGAGCCTCCCTGCACCCTCCGTAGGAATGTTAATAGGCTAGGTCTCCTGAGGGTTTCAGGCTGCTGATCATGGCTGCTCTGATTCAAGACTGCAATAATCATGTCCAACTTGGGTGAAACAGCAGAGGAAAAGGAAGATACGGGGTCTCATAATGTATTTTGAGGGTACACTCCCGAATAACCTGATGATATCCCACTAGGCCCTACCTCTTAAAGGTCTCACTATCTCCCAGGGGGATTTCTGGGGACTAAATATTTGACACACTGTCCTGTGGGTCCATTTCAGATCCTAGCTGTAGCACCAGGCGACCCCGAGCCTCTGTCACTCATCCGACTGAGGAGAATTTCAATGACTTTATCTTTCCACACTGCTGCCTGTCTCAGTTTGGTTAGGGAATTAGGTAATCCACCATACCTGGACACGAAGATTCTGCTCCAGGGCAGCAGCTATTGCGCTTATTGATTACAGACCTGAATCTTTTCATTAACGTATAGTCACTGCATCAAATAACAGGTTGCATTGTGATGTTTACACAGATGCATCTTATATACTTCAATCTTATTAACCCTTTCATCACCCTGTGATGTTCCTCTGTCCTTCCTGATGGGTCTCTTGCTCTGCTAAATTGTCCCCTTTGGTGTTTATGCCTTAAAAAAAAAAGTCTAGATTTTGCATACAATGGACAGCATGTATGTTTGTCTTTCTGAATCTGTCTTCTTTTCTTAATACAATGACGATGACGATCTCCAGGTCCATGCACTGTCCTGCAGATGACATCATTGTGTTCTCCATCGTGGTTGGATAAAATGCTGTTGTCTACACGTACCACGTGCTTACTCTTTACCTGTTCATCTATGGACAGGCCTCTTGGCTGGTTCTATAATTTGCTCTTGTGGACGGTGCTGTGGTTTGCCAACTCAGTTCCCACAGGTACATAGCCAGGAGTGGTATAGTGGGTTCACCAGGCAGTTCCACTTTTCGTTTTTTATGGCATCTCCATACTAATTTCTATAGTGTCTGCACTAATTTATATTCCCACCAACAGTATAAAGTGTTCCCTTTCCCCGTGTTCTCACCACCGTTTGTTACAGTTTATTCTCTTGATGATTATCTTCCTAACATGGGTGAGCTGAAACCTCAATGCAGTTGTCCATCTGTGGTTCCCTGATGGCTAAAGGTGGCAAGCATTTTTTAGGTATTTAGTGACTAAATAAAATTTATTTTATTTCTATCTTTTGAGAGTTAGCTTCTTTTAGTGACTTCCTCACACTTAAAAGGAATGACACTTGATATTTCTTCCCACAGACGTCTGTAAGTTTCCAAGCCTCTCTGTGACTCTCAGGGTGACAAGGCATTGGTAAGGACCTAGATGACTTCTGGGGAAACAGGAAAAGGGGAAATGCACTGTGCCAGCTAAGCTTAAAAAGTCACCATGCTCCTAGTCCAGCCAGAGGGAGTGCTGGGCTCGTGGGTGAGTCAGCAGAGAATGGTAAGTGGGCCTTGCAGGGCCTCAGTCTGTGACTGAGCAAGAATATTGATTGTGCTGGTGCAAATGTGCAGGGGGTGGGGGTGGGGGGGGGGGGGTTGGTGGAAGGAGAGACATGCACCACAGAGACAGAGGCGTGAGGTGTCTGGCTCTGACATCCCTGCTCAGGAGCCTGCTGGTGAGAGCGAAGCCAGTCCCTGTTCTTTATAGAAGCCTGAGTCACTGCTGTTGTCTTTGAAATAGGCTGGAGGTGAGCCAGCATGGGAGGGGCAGGCAGGATGGGGAGGTGAGGAGCTGGTGACAGGCTGTGCGCATCAGTCAGCAGCTGTGGCATTTGCTTGTTTCTGAGCTGGGCAGTGTTTATGAGCAGCCACAGTGTCCCCTGCAGAGAACGTGGCTGAACCAGACAGCTACAGATAACACCACCTTGGTTTTTACCAGCCTGTTCCTTTGTCCAAGGAGGGAATTGCGATTTTGCTACAGAGACTATAACTCAGGAGTCAGAGGCACCAAGTGTCTTCTAGACAGAAGGAAAGGACTCTGTGTTGTTCTGCCACGGGGTCAGCTCATCTGAGGACAATGCTGGCCTCTCCTCCTCTGCTATGTCTGGAATTGAGCAGAGTTAGACTGCTGGGTGTAAAAGAAATGAAACAGGCAGTCGCTGGTACTGAACACCACAGATCCCAGTGGCTGTGGGATGAGAGAGAGAGAGAGAGAGAGAGAGAGAGAGAGAGAGAGAGAGAGAGAGACAGAGAGAAGAGAGAGAGAGAGACACAGAGACAGAGACAGAGACAGAGACAGAGAGAGAGGTCTGGATGTGTCCACACCGGTACAGCAGTTCAGCAAACATTGTGAACTGGCCGCTATAACCAGGCTCCGGCTAGCTTCTGTGAGTGTGAATGACACTCTGCTATATTCATACCTTGCCCTCCATTCCCCTACATTCTTTTCCCTTCCTCTACCTCTCACCCCTCCATCCTTCATTACTTCTACTTTCTGATGTTTTCAATGATTTCCAGGGAGGAAGTTCATTTCATAATGGCCTAGTTAAATAATCTCATAAGAAACCATTGTAATCTCTGAAAGAATAGATAATTTTATATTTAAGTTTTGTCTATTTTATAAAAGAACAAAACCTAAAGCTGTTAAACCTTAGGTAAATGTTTTGAGGAAGATTGTTTCTCAGAAGACATGTTTTTCTGAGCTAACATTAGCAGGTTGGAGTTTTATATCTGGATGCACACATCCCTGTGTGTCTTGATTTTAGAACCTTTATCAAGGTCCCCTTCCAAAGGAGGATGTCGTTCACAAGCTGCCTCCACCCCCCGCCCCCGTTTTCCTCTCAGTTTTAGTAACATTATTACTATGGTTGTTGAATGTGCCTCTAACCGCCCCCCCCCCCCCCCCAGTATGCTCAAGGTCTAACATCTTTTACATGTGGTCTTATTTGGAGAGTCATTACAGAAGGGATTGATTAAGACCAGGTCATACCAGAGAGCAGTGAGCCCTCAGCTAGTGCCTGACAGTCTCAAAAGTAGAGAAAAACTATAACCAAATGCTAGACGGACCAAAAGCAGCTTGGGTGGGGGAGTTACTGTGGCTCACTGTTACTTGGATTCTATCGGCTCCCTCGAGGGAAGGGGTGAGAAGGTACAGTGTCAACAAAACAGACACTGGGAGTCCATTGAAAGCAAATAATGATCTCATTTATTTAATAACAGGGTAGGCCTTATATACCCTCCTCCCAGCACCCAGTCTGTGTGGTTGTCCTTCATTGGCTGGGCATGATCAGGAACTTTGACAGTGATTGTTGCTAGGTTCTCAGGCAGACTCCAGATTGGCTCTTAAGGAGTACATTATGTGCATGTCTTGGCTACTGGTCTGAGTCAGTTTCCTCGACCTTGTGGGCCTGTCCTACTACAGCTCATAGTTCAGGGGAACACAATCTGCCATGGTGGGGTAAGCACAGTAGCAAGAGAGACAGTTCATGTCAGAGAAAGGATGCCAACTCTCTAATGGCTTTTTTCTTTTCCCCTTTTCATTCATTCTGGGACCTGGAAAAGTGTAGGATTCACTGAATCAGAAGCCTAGCTAGGCAAGCTGATGCCTAACTCCACCTAAAACTAAGGGCAGAAGACGATCTATGTTCCAGCTCCAATTGCTGGGCAGAAAAAGAGAATTCCCACCTCCTCTGCTTTTTTATTTTCTTTGGTCCCTAGGCCAGTTGGATGGTGCCAGTCACCATGGCTGGGAGTGCTCTTGTGGTGGGGGAGGATTGGGGGGGTAATCACTTTGCTTAGTCTACTGATTTAAAGGCTTGTGTTTTCTGCAAACATTTCCATAGAAATTTCCAGAATAATGTTTAACATATTTGAACTCCTCTTGGTCTATTCAAAATGACACATAAAATTAATGACTATAATTGTTATTTAGTGTGGCAGTAAAAAAATTAGATCCTGGAGTCAGATTCAGGCTTGAACTTCATTCCAGCTCTTTACATGCTGTGTGGCTTTAATGAAAGTCACTTAACCTCTGTGCCATGGTTTGCTCATCAATGAGATGGAAATGAAAAGTGAACTACCATAGGACCTGCTGTGGAGATAAAAGGTGACAGAGAGTGACAACGTGAGCCTTGTGACTAGAATTAGCTGGAAGCTATCTTGGAATCCACCTCATCCTACATAGTCATGATAGCTAAACAGAGGGGGAATGACCTGAAAAGGTGGATATGTTAAATGCACACATCCTAGAGGAACATCTCAAACCTGGATACTCTAGGTCAGTTATTAACATGGCCTTTGGGTGCAGCCAATAGACACAGTAATCCTGTGATGAGAGGCCCTTTGTAGAGTTTGCCATTACCTCATCAGTAGAAGGTGGATACTCAGAAATAGTGACAAATAGTACAGGAACCATGACTTTGCCAGTCACCATCATTCAGTGCTGTGTGTGTACATGCTCCCCCTTCAGGCATCTGGGAGAGCGCAGGTATGCTTATACCAGAAAATTACAGTCATATGACCAATGCATGGTTCAGTGTTAGGGCAGCTGTGAAGCCTAAGCAATAGGATTTTTTCAGCTCCTTTGTAATCTTCAGGGACAACTTTCTGTACAGGTGGTGTGCTATTGTCTAGAGTATCCTTCTGCAGCCTACAACTGACTCTGTAGGAAAATGGAACAGGAGCCTATGAAGAGTGACTTAGATAATGGTGCCTTGTACCGTGTCTATGGGTGGACTTGGCAGAAAGAACCAGACAAGGCATGGAACCTGGACCCAGCTGCCAGATGATCCCCTGGACAACATCTGGTGCGGGTCTGAGTTTGCTGAGGCCCTGGTCCTTATCCTCAGATTGCTCTATGTGTATATTTGTCCCATGGGGAGCATTCACGTCATTTCCCCTTCCCCAGTGAGTTTATCCTCTCGTCCAACAAATATGACCTTTGGAAAGGACTTTTTCCCCTCTTCCTTTAAATGTGTTTTTATTAAGACTCTGTCCTGCTAGAATTACATATTCCTTTTTCTCCAACATAATATTTTTTATTAATTATTGGGAATTTCACACAATGCACCCTGATCACACTTGCTTACTGTTCCTCTCAGGTCTACTCTCCCACCCTTGCACACACCCCCCCAAAAAAAAAGAAAAAAAAAAAAACAAGTACAATGTGTGTTGCCCATATTCTCATTGGAACATGGTCAAAATCCCAGTGGCCAACCCCTTAAAGAAGACTGAGTCCTTCCCCTCCCCAACCCACCCCCAGAAGCCACCAACTAGGAAGAGCTACACTTCAGCATCTTAATCACATTTTTAAGAACTCCTTTCAATAGCTTTGTGTTTAGGGACTGTTTCTTTCTTTTTGGGGGAGGAGGCAGAGGAGATTGTCATAGAAGCCTTCAATGGCTCTCATTCTCAGTTATGAGTCTGCAGTCACCAATATCGCTGCAAAGGAAGCTTCCCTGTCCATAGTTACCCATGGCAACCCAGATCATGGACATCAATCTGGTTTCTGGTGGTAGCATATAGATCATGGAAATCTTTCAAGGAGACTTAACCCAGAAAATGAAACATTCTTCATCTTGGATATCTTGTTGCTCAGAGTCAGGGTGATTTGCAGTTAAGTGGCATGTCTGGGGGCACAACCTTTGAGAGCTCCAGGCTGCTGCACACCACCTTGCCCTCGGCACCGGCTGCCCTGCCATTATTCTGGGCATGATCATAGCAGGTTTACAGCCTGCTGGCTCATAACTCTCTTCTCTAGCTCTGCTTCTATCTGTTTGGTGTGCTGCTCCTTTCTACCATCTTTTTTTTCTTCTCAGGTGGGAAGGAACTTTAGTTGGACAAGTTCCATGGGAGCCCTGCCACCACCATTAGTCACTACACCTTGTCAATTCCAAAGCTTCCTAAGCCCCAAAGCTCTATGTGTCTCACACATGTCTGTTGTTATATAGCTTGGTATTAAGTCATTAATTCTTGTCTTTGGATCAAACATGAAGAAATAGGTGTAAAAGTGACCCTTTTATTATTATTATTATTATTATTATTATTATTATTATTATTATTATTATTTTAACCAAGAGTCACTCAATATCTCAATACCTCAACCAAGGGATCAATCCACTCAATTCTAAGCTTGTCACTTTCTACTGAATATGGCATGTTTTTTTGTTTGTATGTTTGTTTATTTTGTGGAGGAAAAGGAGGCACTCACCACACAGCATCCCACATCATCAATAGCACATCTCAAGCAGAGAATGAGAGTGTTCCACACTGCTGAGTAAATGTCATGGATGTAACAGAGTCCTGGCTAGCAGCCATTCTGGTGCACAATGGCTTCCAAAGAAATTGCTTTGATAACTTTAAACTCAAGCCTATCTTGGTGTCTTTGCAGTCATATCTTCTGCTTGGGCACGCTGATGTGCTGTTGTATGAGCCATACTGTGAGGTGGTGGAGAGCAGAGTCTTGGCTTGATACCATTCCCAGCCTTTACTCTTCTACTTTGGTTGCACAAAGTGTTCAATAAATATTTGTTGAACGGACTGGAATCAGCTTATTCATATATGCATGGTAGTGGCTTAGTGGCACTGAGCATGTTCCAAATGGACTTCAAAGGCAATCCAAAAGGAGGGAAACTACATAATGAAAACTGGCTGTTATTAAGGCTCAAGATGATGGGGGTTTATTTTACCAGTACCTCACTGGGTGAAGGGGTTCAGACTGGCTTGCTTCCCAGGGACTTGTGTCTGGGCTGTTTCTGTCACTGCAGCAGCCACAGTAATCCCTGACAGAGGTCCCTGCCAAGCCAAAGTGGATTATCAACGCTTCATCTTCTGCTGCCACAGTAGCAGCTCCACTTAATCTGAGAGTTTTCTTTTGGAAGTTTTAGTTACCAGAAGTCAGCCTTGGGCCAAAAGCTCTCAATGTAAAAATCCCCAATTATAATCCACAGGTTTTAATTGTGATGGGTACTGAGAATGGCAATGTTCTATGTTACCCTGCTCTGTCCTGCCTGGGAGGTGAACCAGCCCCTGTCCAGCATGCCCTCACTATAAGCTAACTACCTGTCACTGTCTTGCTATCCATCTCAGTTCTCAGACAATTCTGTGGATTAGTAATGCATTTCTGTGCAGCAGCCTATGCTGTTCACTCACTACATTTCATCAGGTAGGCACCAGGAGGTGTGTGTGTGTGTGTGTGTGGAGAGAGAGAGAGAGAGAGAGAGAGAGAGAGAGACAGAGAAAGACAGAGAGAGACAGAGAGAGAGAGAGAGAGAGATCATATACTATCCTATAGTTATACTTTATTTTATTATTAGTTATTATTGTTACTGTGTCTAGTTTATAAATTAAACTTTATCTTAGGGGTGTGTGTATAAGAAAGGCATAGTATATGTAATGTTTGATATTATCTACGATTTCAGGCACCTGCTGGGAGCTGTGGAAAGTAACAGCATATGTAAGTGGGCAATGGGAGGATATCAACTTATTTCGTTGTTTAAGAGGATATTAAATAGCAGTGCACCAAGAACCATGATAGACTATGCATGGGATAAAAAAGAAGCTGAAGGCATTGCTCAGAATGTTAAGTTAAAGGTCTATATGGAGAGAGAAGCATAGAATTAAGACTGTAAACAATTGAGTGGGGTGAGGATGCCATTGCCAGGTGGAATATTTGAGTGACAGGGATGTTCTCAAAGGTAAGGATGCTAGATGGGAAACAAAGGGCAAGAATAACTTACTAGGTGTATCAGTCTGAGGTAGGGGCTAATACTGGATCATCTACAAAGGAAGTAGCATGGGAAAAGGCCCTGAGGAAGATAGTAAAGCAAATGGAGAACTATAAGGGACACCAGCCCTCCTCTCCTGAGCACTCTGCACTTGTATATTCAATCAAGTATGGGCTGAAAATATTTGGGGAAAATTGCATCTTTTTATTTTGTTTGAGATAGTTTTAGCTGCCTTTGGCACCAAGGACTGAACCTAGAGTCTCTTATTTGCTAGGCAAGGACCTTACCACTGTCCTATCTCCAGTCTAGAAAACTGCATCTATACCAAGTAGGTGCAGACTGTTTTCTCCATCATTCCCTCAACAGTACAGTTCAGCAACTATTAATCACAGTATTTCACATTTACATTGTAGTAAGTGTAAGTCATGTAATGGTGGTTGCAAGTTCACAAGAGGATATGTGTAGGTGCTATATGCAAATACAACAGTATTTCATATAGGGGCTTTTGCATACTCAGATTTTAGCATCCATGGGGATTCTAGAACCAGTCTCCCCACAGACACTGAGTGATAACTATAGTTTATTAGATTGGAATGCATGGATGAAGAGGAAGGGCAACTAACAAGCAAAGTGGGATAGGAACCCGTTTTAAAGGTCTTAGCAATGATAAATTGAGATATGTGGATTCTGTCCCCTCTTTAATATACCCTGCCCTTTTCATCGTGGCCCCATTCCACCTGTCCTCCAGTTCAGGGACTTCATCCTGAACCACAGGCAATTACCTTAGAGTTGGCAGACAGATATGCTATTAAGATTCTCTAGTGCTCATAAAAATGTAAACCAAGTGGTGGGGGTGGTAGCACACCACTGTAATTCCAGTACGAGACAGGAGAATTCACATTTGAGGCCAATCTGAGATACATAGCAAGATCCTGTCTCAAAGGACCTAGAGCGGATGTGTAGCAATTGCCTAGCATAGACAAGCCCTGGGTTCAATCCTTAGCATACAAAGGGAAAATGTTTCCCTCTGTGACTCATTAAGTGTGGCCCCTCTTCCATGCTTCCATTGTGCACCCAACTTTCCTCTCCTAGAATGCCAGTTCCATTGTGCTATAACTCTTACGTATTACTTGTCTCTACTCTGTCAGTCAAGAGTGAGCCCCCAAGGGTAGGGATAATGTTTCTTCACCTTTGTGGCAAGACATTGCCTGACCTTTGAAGAGTGAATGAATGACTGTCCTCTCCCAAGCCAATGAGCATCCTCAGGTACTTTAAGTGTTTTTAACTTTCATTAACAGTCCATTTTGCTCCCCACCAGTGAAGCCTCATAGATAGCTGAACACACTTTGCAAGAGAGGAGAAGGCACAGGAATGTTTTCAACATTCATCAATTTCCCTTTCCCATAGCTTCTGAGGAAGGTTGTGAGGCACACAACTCATGAGCAGAGTTCAATTGCCTCATAAGCCCGAAGTGATCCTAAACCACACCTCTGGTGTTCTGAGGGAGCGAGGAAAGCAGGTGGTCTCTTGTCTTTGACCTGGGGTTGAAGGAGAAGGCCCGGCAGCCTTGAATTCTGTTGATGCCTTGACACCACCACCACTGTCATTGAATGGGTCATTTATGAACAGAGTGTTCCCAGTGATGACAAACCCAACTTGCTCAACGGGACATGACACAGGAAGGGGGAATTCATGACACGTCAGTAAGTTGACCCTGACAACTAATGGAAACTACTGGACAAACTAGTATATAAAGAAGGTCTATGTGGGACCACATATGCCACTGGCTGAGGAGGAACGTGCTGGAGGGACATGCTGAAGACTCATCAGACAGTACATGGCCCAGAGCATCTGAAAAGAAATGTGGTTTTGGAGACACATGGCGGGGAAAGTACTGGGTCCAGGCCACTGGATGCAGTGGCTTTGGTTGTTTGTTTCAGGACTCTGCAGGGACTACTTACTCAGAGGACACTGGGGTACCACAGTACACTGTCTGCAGAGAGTAGTGGCTGTCTGCATGACCTTTGACTCTGGGCATCGTCTGCTAGCTTCATGGAGGCAGTCTTGCCTGTTAAGAGAGAGAAAGTTGTGTTTGGTTGGGGACATGTATAGGTTAGTGATTCCCACCACACTTGAAAACATGACCAGCGAAGTAAGTGGTAAGCCCAAGAAAGACAGGCAAAGGCCTCCTGTCCTAGAGTCTGCTACTTTGGGTCCGTAGGACCTGTGAAATGCAAGGAATAGAGTTGGAGGGCAGTCTCTGAGATACCAGCCCCAGGGTGGATGGTCTGAAAGGGTAGCTGCAACAGCCAGCCCTGACAATGTTCCCACAGCCTCAGCCCTGGTTACTGCAGCTCAGGAAGGCACAGCTGTCTCATACCTTTAAAGTGGCCATCAGTGGACTGGAGAATGGAGCAGCAGCTAAGAGCTCTTGCCTCTCTTCCAGAGGGCCCAGGTTCAATTCTCAGCACCCACACAGCAGCTCACAATTCACTGTAGCTTCAGTTCCAGGGCATCTAATGCCCTCACCTGGCCTCTGTAGACACTGCATGTGTGTGTGTGTGTTACACAGACATAAATGGAGGCAAAACATTCATGCACTTAAAATAAAAATAAGTATTTTTTAAAGTGGTCATCATGACAGTTTTCTATCTCCTGAGAGGTGATACCAGGCCAGAAGTTGCAGCAGACACACCCGTCTTCAGATGCATAATGCTGGGGGCATTCTGCTTGTATTTCATATATCTTTATGTTGATGTTCCTTGTCCACATCCTTCTCCCCATGCCTCTGATCAATTCCCACATTACCTACTTGTATCCTAACCTATCTCAGGAGTGAGTCCTACCTAGGAACGTGAGTTTGTGTGTGGGTGAGCTATCTGTGCCTCAGTTTCCTCTCTGCATCCCAGGGGCATTTGTGATACTCATAGGCACTTTGAAAGTAAGCTAGTTATCAGAGATGAATGTTCTACTTGTTCCTTCGAGTTGCTATCTGACCCAGAACAATCCAGTGCTTTCTGCTGAGATCATTCCTTATTCCCGCTTTATATTCCTAGTACTTACTCCTCATAGTTTAATCCGCTGAGAACCAAAACCCACTGGAAAAATAGGAATGGCTGAGAGGAATGGAGAGAAGTTGATAAGCGAATGCTAAATGACAGACATGGGTGATGTTCATGCACTGTATATTTCAAATGCCAAAGGGAAGGATTTTGAATGCTCTCATCATAAAAAATGCTAAGTGTTTGAAGAGGTAGAGGCAGGTAACCTGAGCCAAACCTTGTATGATGTGCAAATGTCTCAAAGTATCTCCCGGTAGCATTGTGTCACTCTTCTGTCGCTGTTTTAAAATGTCACAACCAAGGCAACTTAGAGAAGAGTTTATTGGGCTTACAGTCTCAGAGGGAGAACCTGTGATGTCAAGGGAGACAGGGCAGTGAGAGAATATTGCATCTTCAAAAACATGAAGCAGAAAGGACCAGAAGTGGGGTGAGGCCATATATCCTCAAAGCCCACACCCAGTGATACACATCCTTCCTCAAGGCTCCACCTCTTGAAGGCTTCATGTATGAATGTTTGTTTTGGGGGATATGTGTGTCCGAATTCAGCCTATAACTGAGCCCTTCCCTATGCTGCATCCCCCTGGTGATCACAGTATGATGAAATGGGGGTACGAAGAATCTAAAACCCAAGGTTTGGTTCTCTTACAGTGTCTGCGGTGTTAGCCAAATCATGTCATGTCCCTAACTGTCTGTTTTACGCTCCAGGATTGTTGATTTCATGTGCTAACTTTACTGGGCCATGGCTGGGTGTGGTGCACTTACCTTTAGTTCCAGCATGTGGGAGGCAGAGGCAAGTACAACTCTATAGTTCAAGGCCAGCTTGGTCTATATAGTGAGTCCTAGGCATGCCAAAGATACAGAGTGAGATTCTGTCTCAAAAACCAAAACAAAATAAAACAACAACTGAGCAACTTTACCAGTCCGTAGACTACCCAGACATCTAAACTATTAATCTGGGTGTGTTTATATGTCTATGGGTTGTTTTTCTGGAGGGGTTTAATATTTGAGTAGGTTGACTGAGCCCTCTCCCGTGCTGGTAAGCTCCATTTGCGGAAAGCCCACGTAGAACGCAAAGGTTGACATTTATGTCCATAGTAGGGTTCTTCCTGCCCAACTCAGCATCTCCCTACTTTGGAGACTGAATTGAAATCTTGGTTCTGGAGCCTGCTGATCTTTGGACTAGAACTTCTACCATCTGCTCTCCTGGCCTCCAGCTCACTGACTCACCCTGCAAATCTTGGGACTTGTCTGCCTCTATAATAACATGATCCCATTCCTTGTAACAAATCTCTTTATATATAGACACATCCTGTTGCTTCCGTTTGTCTCGAGAAGCCTGACTAATACACCACCCTTATAAGTGGAAGAAAACATGGTTCTTTCTATGATTGAGTAAAATTTTTCTGAAATCTTGAATGCTGGTCCCATGACAGTCATCATTATTATCATCACCATCAATCACCATCATCATCGTTATTGTCATGGTCAGCAAGGAGCTGAGTTGCTCAGCTCTGAGGTTAGTTTTCAGTCCTGGTCTTACCTACCAGTACCATCTGACACAGTGGCCCATCCTCTCCTCACCTGTGCCCATTCTAGTCACCCCTCACTAACTCTCCCTCTCAGCCTTCTTGGTTCCTCAGTTACTTTCTCCTCCCTACCTGGGCCTCTAAATCCTGTAGCATCCTCAGTCCTGTCTCTGGAATCGTTGTTTTTCCATCTATAAATATTTGAAGATGTGGCCTCCCAGTTTCTGAGAAGGCGATTGGTGTGTAAGAATTTAGGAACTGCTCTGGGCACTGGCATCTGCTAAATAGGTCTGACTAGGACTGGAGGCCCACTGGGCAGATGCTGACTAGGGGGTGTTTGGAGAAACAATCAGTGCTCACTGGGAACTATGCAGCTAGAGTGGCCCTTTGGAACCAATCACTTGAAGGGAAGGCCCTAGGACACTGGGTGTGGCCTCCCAGAGGAAGAAGTATGACCTCAGGCCATGCCACAGTCTTTGGCAGAGGCCAAGCCTGGGAGAGACTCAGCTGAGTGCCATCTGCCACAATACTCCTGTGGCTGAGAAAATGAATCCCCTGTCCTCAAGGGGATTAGGCTGACACAGGAAACCACTTCCTGCTGTCAGACATAAGCCTGGCTCCAAATCACGAGATGCTTGAGAGGCTCTGGGAGTTAATTCATTTTATCATAAAGATTATGAGAGATGGAAATCCCGGGAAAGCACAGAAGGCAATTCCAGAAGGACCATGTTTATATCCTGCTCCCAAAAATGAAGTGGGCCTAGAGCTCTCTGTTATAACAAGTCCCCATCCTATCCACAGACACCATGTGTGTTTACATACAATTTATGGTCCTCCTTGCATTGTATTTCAAAGCATCAGGTTCTCCTAACATCAGCTCTGATTGCTCCTTGCAGTGAGGACTTACTGAAGCGATTCGATTTGTGCTGTTGGCTTCTCTTCTGAAATGTAGAACTTAGTCAGCTCCTGGGTTTTGACTACAGTCCTGTGATCCGAGCCCTCTGCACAAGGCTGGAGGAAGTCTCTCCCTTCACTAAGCTTTAATCATCTGATTGAATCTTGTCTGTCATCCAGGAATGATGGCAGTCATATTCCTTCTGTGCAAACACCAAGTTTAAAAACAGGCCTTTTGCAATTTGGATTTCACCAGTATGAGTGTGGAGCTCAGTACAAAACACTGCTTTCATGATTATTTTAACCCTGGAAGAAAAACCAGGCTGCCGTTTCTAATGAAGAGAATTAAGCTTGAAGCACAGCTCCCGACTAGTCCCCAGTGTGGGGGGGAGCTTTGTTTGTCGAATCTGGGGAAGCTTTATGTGTGGGGTTGGGGGAGGGAAGCCTGACACTAAGCCAGCTTTGCAGTGTGAGGCCCTGCCTGCCCTGTGGTAGAGATGGTTTCTGATCTGGAAGAATCACACCTCTACCTACCACCTCCAACACCTTTCCTTTCTCCGAGAAAATCAAGTCAAAGTAGACAAGAAGGAGAGCCTGGACAGCAGTTATCAGAGAATTCCCAACAGTTCTTCCTCATTATTTTCACATTCTGAAACACATGCCTGTCATTATTGTCCCCAGAAGTTGCCCAGATTTCCTGAGACCCACAAAGCATCCAAAGGAATCTATAGTTAGTGACCCTGTCACATTCCCCAGCGTGTGGAGGATGAAACTAGGTTTCAAGCTGTGTGATTTAGAGAATGAGAAGTTACTAATCAGAATACACCATCCAATTTGGGATGTGAAGAGGCAGTTGGCCTCATGTAGGCTTAGAAGTAAATCTGGGGGAAAGTAGCTGTTGCTGCAGTTCTTGGGTGAAATTCAAGCCATGTGCAAAGGAGCTGAATCACAGAGCTGTAGTCAAAGCCCCGAAACTGGCCCGCAGTGGGCTCTGTCAATCACACCTTCTTACTCCAAGGAGATGGTTAGCCAGTGCACTGAAGCAGAAAGCTGGAAATTATTATTTTTTCCTTCTTTTAGGCACACAAAGTCTGGTGCTTGACAGTCTGGGTTAAGCTTTGTTTCCTGAAAACTGCAAGATCTTAGGTCAACTGATGGTAACTTAGAAAAGCGGCAACAATATCCTGTTCCATATAATGATGTCTGTACCTGCCGGAAGGTGGTCTGGGAGTCCCGAGCCTCGGGGAAGGTCTTGGGATGTAGCAAGGCTGGGATGGAAGACTTAGGTTCAGAGGTACACTCTGAGAGTTCATTCCTCACATCCACAAGAAGGCAGAAGATGGAGTTCTGTGGGGTCCCCTTTGTTTTCTTAGTCTGCTGGCCACCAGTCCATGAGGACAAAGGTGCAGAAGAGAAGACAGAGATCCTTGAACAGCTTGTGCACACTATGGAGAAAGCCCTCCATGAGATGACTTCATTGAATCGGCTCAACTTTATTCCAGAGTATAGGAAATGCATAGGATTGGGAAAGCCTGGGGACAAACTCTAATTTGCATTAAGTGGTACACTCCTATCCTATAGCTGGATTAGTGGAAGCACGGTCCTATCAAAATGGCTACAACAGTTGCCTAATTACCATGTGGGCAGCAAGGGAAATATTTGCAGGGAACTGTGTAAAGGGCCATCCTTGAGATAAGTCAGGAATCTTGGCCTAGAGTCATCCTTCAGATAAGACTGAGCAGAGAGCAGGATGCCTTTGCTGGGTAGGAGGGAGTCCTCTATGCTGCCAATCTTAGAGAAAGCTGCCAGGCCATGATAGAGGGAAACCTCTGACCAGCAGCGCCTCCCAAAAGAGTTCCAGTAAGGCTGTGCCTCAATTTCCCCTGGAACCAGATGGAAAGCATCCTTGGTTGGAAAGCCTGGATGGAGCATTGTTTGATCTTTGCTATTGTAAGCAATATCTGCAGGGAGCAAGTGTGTAGACTATGGGCATGGGCTGTAGGTGTGAGCAGTGGGACTAGGCAGCGATCTTCTCTCTGGTATGGAAGGGAAATCACATGGTTTGACAAGGGCTTAAAATCAGAGGAAGGCAAAATATACCTTAGCTCTGCTGGTGTTTCTGTGTTTATCCTACAGAAGCAATTCAGATCCAAGCCAGCAAAGCTTATTCCCTTTTATCTTTGGTTTAAAAGATGTACTGAAGTCAGCTAGGTGTGGCAAGACAAGAGACCTAAAGGTTTGCAGCACAGCTCTGCTCTACAGTCCACAAGCTGTGTGACACAAGGAAGTTGTTTGACTTCTCTGAACCTCATTAGTATGTTCAAACAAGGAAGGTATAATGTGCTTTGTGGATGGGATGTGAACATTAATCATGTCATTATGTCAATACAGTGATTAAAATAAATAAAAAAATAGAATTCACATTAATGCACTGTGTGAGGATTCACATCAATGCACTATGACAATTCACATTAATACACTGTGTGAGGATTCACATCAATGCACTGTGTGAGGATTCACATCAATGCACTGTGACAATTCACATTAATGCACTGTGTGAGGATTCACATCAATGCACTGTGTGACAATTCACATCAATGCACTGTGTGACAATTCACATCAATGCACTGTGTGACAATTCACATCAATGCACTGTGTGACAATTCACATCAATGCACTGTGTGACAATTCACATCAATGCACTGTGTGAGGATTCACATCAATGCACTGTGTGAGGATTCACATCAATGCACTGTGTGACAATTCACATCAATGCACTGTGTGAGGATTCACATTAGTGCACTGTGTGAGGATTCACATCAATGCACTGTGTGAGGATTCACATCAATGCACTGTGTGAGGATTCACATTTATGCACTGTGTGAGGATTCACATCAATGCACTGTGTGACAATTCACATCAATGCACTGTGTGACAATTCACATTAGTGCACTGTGTGAGGATTCACATCAATGTACTGTGTGACAATTCACATTAGTGCACTATGTGACAGTGCCAACCTAGTGTCATTCTTCGATGCTTCAGAGTTAGAGCCAGCTATGTGCCTTGTCCTCCTTCCCACTTTCTGGTATCCACTGCTTTCCCTCTCCTGGAGGAAACCAGGATTGCCTTGGTGTCTTGGGAGCAGGGCTGGATGAACTTTGATCCCTTTGCTGTACACGATCCTAGCAATCCCCAAGCATGCAGTGGCTAGCAAACAGGTCTGGAAGACTTTCGAACATCCAGCCCAACCCTGAGGTCTGCTGAGGGAAGGATGGGGGGACAGGCAGGGAATGTGGGCAGTCTATTTATTTCTGTCTTGTATCCTAAATACCTTTAAAAGAGGTGATTTTTAAAAGTGTATGGTCCCAGAAGTAAAACATCAGGTGAATGAGATGCCTCTCTGTAAAGGTGTGTTACTTTTGTTTGTGCTGCGTTTTTTAAATGATGTCAGGATGTGTGTTTACTTATGTTAAGATGGGTTGCATCTGTTTCACCTTGCCTGCCTAAGACACCTGATTGGTCTAATAAAAAGCCTCATGGCCAATAGATAGGCAGGGGAGGGCTAGGTGGGGTTGCCAGGCAGACAGAATAAGTAGGAGGAGAAATCTAGGAATGGGAGGAAGGAAAAGCAGGAGGAGGAGGAGGGAATGAAAGAGACACTCAGGGCAAGAAGCCAGGCAGTGGTCATCAGCCAGACTTGAGAGGCAGCGAAAGTAAGATACACAGAAGGAAAGAAAAGTAAGAAGCCCCGAGGCAAAAGGTGGATAAAGAGGAACAGATTAAGTTAAGTTAAAAGAGCTAGCCAGAAATGCACCTAAACTAGGATGAGCATCCAAAACTGATAAGTTTCTGTGTCATGATTTAGGAGCTGGTTGGTGGGCAAAAAGAAAAAGCCTGCTATGGTGGTGATTACAATTCTGGTTTGCAAATCCTTTTCAAAAACATCAGTTGTCTGTGAGCCCCACGTGTTAGTCCTGCTTCACATAAGTACAGATCTGGAGTTCTTATGTAATTTACCACAACTCGGATATGCAGAGGAAGTACTTAATTCGGTCATGTTTTTGCATGCTGCCTACAGGTTAGTGGAAGAAATATCTTCATGTATTTATTCATAATTTTAAATAATTCAGTGTCCAATGGAATTCAAATTTCAATCTGAAAATGTAAACACTTTCTTCAGGTAAGTTCTACTCTCAGCAAAAGCAAACAAACAATCAATAAATATGCTCTGGCTTTGATTGCCTTCTTTTTCCTCTTTCTAAACAGTAAGTGGGAAAGGGGTCAGTTAATGACCTCATGGCAGAAGATCAGGTGTCCCTGGCTGTCACCCTGGTCCCACTTCCTCCTCTCAACCACGTCTGTCTTTTGTTCAAGGTCTGGCTTCCTCCTTTGTCCATGCAGAGCCCAGGCTGCCTCTGTCACAGTGGGGCTTTCCTTGTGGCCACTATCTGCACGGTCTTGTCCCTATGCAGGCCTCTTACCGAGTCCCCCAGCCTCTGCTGTTAAGTCACAGCAACGCTAGGACTGTGGATGTCCTCTCATTGTCTACCCTACATTGCCAGGGTTGTTTCTGTCTTGGTTGGTTATGCTACCGGTTGAAGTGGCCACAGCTGAGTTTGGCGGCAGAACTGATGAGTGGGCCTTTTTCAGAGCCCTAGACAAGGAGTGGATGCAAAGGTCAACACTCGCACATCTAATTTCTTGCAGCAAATGGACTTCTTCCCTAGTTCTAACCCAAGTGTGGGGGAATAGACTTACCCATCTGACCGCCCCCTTCCTAGTTCTGTCCTGCCCTCCCTTGAACATTCAGTCTTTAAACACCTTTTCCCACTGAACCATGAATCTCATGTCCTGATCATGACAGGGACTGAGTGAAAGATGCCTGTCTGCAAGACAGGAGAGAAGGCATAAGGGATTAAATTCCTCTGGAAGATTCTCTTTCAAGGAGATAACCTGGCTTGCAAGTTATGCAATAGTATACACTTATTTTGCATGCCAGAACTGACTGTTGCTATTTTTTCCCTTGTTGCTTTTTTTTTTTTTCTGTAACAAACTCAAATCTTGTTCAGGCAGACCTGATACTGACCAGATATGTGTGGGGTTGATTATGTATTTAGGTAAGGAACTCACAGATGCCGAACTAGCTTTCTGTGATTGTAATAAGCCAGAAATACCACACTTTAAGGAGAAGTTGGTTTTAGGTCATGGTGACAGCTGTGGCAAAGGGACCTTGTTCACTTCATGGTTGGAATGAAAGTACCTGGGGTACACAGAAGGGGCCAGGGTCCCCATATCTCACAGTGAGCTAGCTTGCTCCAACTTGGCCCCACATCTTAAAAGTCCTTAGCATCTCTGAATAGTGCTATAGTTAGGGACCACAGTCTTCTGTTTTTTTGTTTGTTTGATTTCCAAGACAGAGTTTCTCTGTGTATCCCTGGCTGTCCTGGAACTCAAACTCAGAGGTCTACCTGCCTGTGCCTCCCAGGTTCTAAAATTAAAGTATATGTCATCATACCTGGCTGGGACCACACTTTTAACATATGGGCCTTTGGGGACATTCTCCAAACCACAGCAAATAGTATGTGTATACATTCCTGTTTTGTGTGTGTGTGTGTGTGTGTGTGTGTGTGTGTGTGTGAGAGAGAGAGAGAGAGAGAGAGAGAGAGAGAGAGAGAGAGAGAAATATCCCTTTCAAAAATATAAGTATTTAAAAAGTAGACATGAAGTTCTTCAACTTGCTTTATGCAGTGCATAAATTTTTCAGATTTTTCTCTGTCAGTGCTTGGAGAAGATCTTATTTTCAATGGCCCCATGCCAATATTTGGTAATATAATTTATTTAATCTTTGTAGTTATTTAACTCCTTTGGTTTTGTGTGTTTTTACTTTTTCTTTTTTTCTTTACCAAGAGTGTGGCCACTGAGTACACGCTAGGGTTTTGTCTGTTTACCTATTTCTTTTCTGGTTACTATACTGCCTTCCCCTAGCTGAAGGTGGCTGACAGTGTTTTCTGCCGTTTTTACCATGACCCCAGGAATAGAACGTAATAAAAAGGAAAACAGAAGAGGAGGAATAAACAGAATAAATGGTTCACTGGTGCAGATGAGCAGATGGATTTCTTTGCCTCTGGGCATGCATCTGTGGAATTAACTTCCACAGGTGGAACTGCAAATCAAGAGTTATGCATGCCTGCATTTCAGTCGGAATCAATACACTAGGGCACATCTGTGGAGCAGACTGGAGAGTCTGAGGCCAGGCTGTTTGCAGGAGCCTTTATTGGGGAAGCCATTCCAGGGAATGGCATGGGAAGGCTCTTGCAAAAGAGTGTATCGGTCTAGCTCCTCAGTCTTAGCAGTCAAGGGTATCAGAGGGCATGTGACTTCATTCCCTTTCAGGGTGGCTCAAAGTGACTGGCAAGCTCTGAGGAAGAGGACATCAGATTGGGCTTCTTGGGGGGAAAGGCCTCACACTGGAAACACTGAACACCACGGTTGTGGCTGGAATACAAAGATAGGCTGGGGTCAGGCATGGTGGCTCATGTTTGTAAACCCAGCCCTCAGGAATGGAGACAGAGAGATTGTCATGAGTTCCAGACCAGCCTGGGCTACATTGTGAGTTCAAGGCTAGTCTGGGCTACATGATGAGATCTAGTCTCAAAAACAAAACCACATAAAACATGATCTACTAAAAAGAAAATAGACCAGGAAGAATCCAGGTGGCATGAGGGTGGCTGGCATACACTATCATCTGTCCCTTGCCAACAACCTGAGATGCACTGTTTTCAAGTTCTTATTGTTGTAAGATAGATAAGATAACCTGTGTGCCAGTAAACAAATTCTTTCCTTCTCTCTTTCTCTCTCATTATATTGTATGCCTTATTCAAACAGTTTTCTTCTCACTCAAAATTGTTTCTTGGTTATTCTCTGTGTTGGCACATGTAATTCCTTTGTTGTTTTAAAGTGCACAGTAATAATACTGTATGGAACACCAAGAAGAGTTCCTGTCTTAGGGTTTCTATTGCTGTGAAGAGACACCATGACCACGGCATCTCATATAAAGGAAAAACATTTAATAGAGGATAGCTTATAGTTTCAGAGATTTAGTCCATTATCTTCATGGTGGGACATGGCAGCATGCAGGCAGACATGGTGCTGGAAAAGGAGCTGAAAGTTCCACATCTTGATCAGCAGGCACTAGAAGGAGTCTGTGACACTGGGTGTAGCTTGAGCATATGAGACCTTAAAGTCCACCCCTACAGTGACACAGTTTCTCCAACAAGGCCACACCCACTCCAACAAGGCCACACCCACTCCAACAAAGCCACACCTCCTCCAACAAGGCCACACCCACTCCAACAAGGCCACACCCACTCCAACAAGGCCACACCTCCTCCAACAAGGCCACACCCACCCCAACAAGGTCACACCTCCTCCAACAAGGCCACACCCACTCCAACAAGGCCACACCCACTCCAACAAGGCCACACCCACTCCAACAAGGCCACACCCACTCCAACAAGGCCACACCTCCTACTAGTGCCACTCCTTATGGGGACCATTTTCTTTCAAACCACCACAGTTTCCAACTTCTTGGTGGTAAACATTTGCTGGTTTCTAGTCTATTACTGTTATGAACAAGGCTTTAGTGAGCATGCCTATTTTATGAACGCATTGAGTCTCTTTGAGCTTGATGTCCTGAAGTGGATTTAGGAGTTCCACACACTTACCTCTCAAAGTCACTTTTAACATGGATCTTGAGACAAGACTGGGCAGAGATAACTGTGACTCTAGTTGATGCTAACGTTGGGACCATAGGATGGAAAAGTCACTGATAGAATCTGGCTCTAAATTTCTATATAATTGATGAAGATGCAGGCCAGCTCTGGAGAGGTCTGCAGAGAGCTGGGTTGCATATACTTGGCCTGGTGAAGGAAGTAACCAGACTGAAATCTTATCCTTGGAAGTTCTGGACTCCTGACTGGATCGGGCTTCAGGATCAGTGGGCTCATTTGGAAACCCACAAACAGTGATGGGGTGAAGGTGTGGATTTGCTTGTATTTGCTGATAACCCTGTGGCTCAGTGAGGATGTGCATGTGGGAGGGATGGGGCTTCTCCCACTCTAGGTGCATCATCTTGTTCAACACAAAGTGACAAGTTCCCTGGGTCCTGTTTTTCCTATTGACCATGCTGGTCTTATCTTGTTTGCAGTTCTTGTTTTTTAAAAACTTTATTTATTATTATTTGTTATTGTTGTTTGGAGATTTTGAGATAGGGTTTCTCTGTGTAATTCCTGGCTGTTCTGGAACTTGCTTTGTAGACCAGGCTGGCCTTGAATTCAGTGATCCACCTGTCTCTGCCTTGCAAGTGTTGGGATCAAAGGCAGGCGCCACCATCGCCCTTGTCTGCAGTTCTTTATGATGCCAAGAGATGAACCCAAGATGAGTTTTTGGTGATGGGTGCTAAGTCTCAGTCTCAGTTTGTGTGAGAAAATCAAATTAGACTTCCCTAGTCAACAGCCCAAGGTATCCAAGACAGCAGAAATTTCACTTTGGGGTCAGAATCTTTTCTCCTTGTCTCCCTAGTCAGAAAGAGATCAGGAGGTGATGGTGGGAGGTGAGACCTTAACTGAAAGCCAGCATGACCTAACAGGTTTCCTCAGTGGCTGGGCTGCCTCCAATGCAGGGAAGATTAGGTACAGGAAAGTCTGTGCAAGATGCTTGCCTGAAAACATGACTAGGGTAGAGGCCTCAGGGAGCAAGTAACTGGGCTCTGCTGGTGGGCTGAGCCCTATGGCTGGGTGACTGTGCTTTCACACTTATCGACAAATTATTGTGCCAATTTACCTCCCACAGGAGTGAAGGGCTTCCTTTTCCCACAAACTTCACCCACAGTCAACATTATCTCCAGTCTGACAGGTGAATAATGGCCTCTCTCTACTGAGATCCTTTGTCTGTCCCTGCTTGGTACTTACATCTTTCTGTGCTTATAAACTGGGCTCATCAGCTCCCTATCACTATTATATAATACCTTAGATAGTTAACTTATAAAGACAAAAGTTTCATCTTGTCTCAGTTTCTCAGGTTTCAGTACATGGTCAATTGGTTCCATTTCTTAGTGCCTATGATAAGGCAACCACCATGGCAAAAGCATGTGGAAAGCAAAACCCTCCATTTTATGAGCCAGGAAGGAAGAGAAAAAGATAAGTCCATAACCAGTGATCTGAAGAGCCCCCGCTGGCTCTACCTCTTATAGTTACCAATACCTCCTTATGGCACCATCCTGAGAGACTGAGGTTAAACACACTGAGCCTTAAGAAGACATTTAGGATCCAAACCAATCTAGGCATTTATAATCCTTTCTGTCAGGAGGGTCACTTGAGCCCAGGTGTGTGAACAACCTTGGAAACATGGTGTGTGTGTGTGTGTGTGTGTGTGTGTGTGTGTGTGTGTGTGTGAGAGAGAGAGAGAGAGAGAGAGAGAGAGAGAGAGAGATTCTCTCTGTGTATCTCTCTGTCTCTCTCTCTGTCTCTCTCTGTCTCTCTGTCTCTCTGTCTCTCTCTCTCTCTCTCTGTCTCTGTGTGTGTGTGTGTGTGTGTGTTATATGAGTGCAATTGTATACACTGGCATGCATATGACAGTCAGAGGAACAAAATCTGGGGACTCCCTTCCCCCTTTACTGGGTTCCTGGTACTGAATTCAGGTTGTAGGCTTGCATGTCAAGCACTTCTTATCAGTGTAGCCCTTGCTAGCCCACTATAGAATATGTATTAGTCATTTTAGTCAATTTAAAAAATTTAAAACTTATGGGTTTTATTTCACTATAGGGGCATGTTGGAAGAAACAGATTCATTTTTACATAATTTTATATATTGATTTGTAATATTTAAATCCGCAATTATCTAGAATTCACTTTCTATTACGCTAGCAGGTTGGAAGGTTGGGGTTGTTCTTACATTCCCCTTGCCATCCCACTCAGAGAAAGCAGGTAGCCAGTCCTCTAGGATCTCTTGAAGCATCTACCTTCCCCTCACCTCTGAAATGGTAACGTGCACTCTGGCCGAGGTCTTACCTCTTTATTTGATAATCTTTGGGAAGAAATCTCCAAGGGAGGAGGTTTGAGTTGTGGGACTTGGGAATTTCCCTGGCACATGCTGACCATGCACATATACACACCCACATACCTCACCACACACACTTACACATGTGGTGTGTGTCTGTTTCCATCTCAGGCTATCTGTGTGTATATTTCTATGTCACTACCAGAAGTGTATACACACTCTCCTGTGGCATGACAGCTTAGGTAAAGGTTAAGCTCTCAAGTGGCACAGAGAAATATAATTTAATATAGATAGGATTGCAGTAGGGGGGTCCCTTAGCTTGACTATAAGATGCAGTGCCAGAGCGTTGAGCTCAACAAACTCAGCATGCCACTTTTAACTCCATCCGTCACTCCATCTAATCTTTCCATTTCAGCCCCAAGGGAAGGGGATTGCTTTTCACAAGAACAGTGTGTCAGCAAATACGTGTGTCTTGGCTGTTAGACTACATATGGCTCAATGGGAACCTCACATCAGGAGAAATGCAGAGGCTGAGCCTGCATGGTAGCCCACATCTGGCTTGCTGGGGCAGACAGGTTTGCTGGTGTGCTTTGTAACTATTCCACTGTGACAAGCTTCTATAGACATGGGGGGGGGGCGCGTTAAACCAGAAAAGGTGTGGGCAGGATGGTTTCTCCTGAGTCCTCTCTCCTTGGCTTGTAGACAGCATTTTCTCCCTGGGTCCTTTGTGTGTGTACTAGTTTTCTCTTCTTAATCATTGCATGGGGTGGGGGGATGGCAGTCTTTGAGAGTGAATGAGGCTTTGTCACCTCAAGAGAGCAATAACTCAGAGGAATATGGTCCCAGACAATCAAAGCCCACCAAAGCTAACCCAGGTTGGAAGCTTCCAGGTCCTTTGTCTCACAAAGGCAATGAATGACTTTCACAGACAATAAGATAAGTTTTAGAAAGGAGTTTATTTTATTTTTATTTACCATATATAAATATATATATCATCTGAGATATATATCACATATACATATGCATACACATAGAGAGAGAGAGAGAGAGAGAGAGAGAGAGAGAGAGCGAGAGAGAGAGAGAGAGAGAGAGAGAGAGAGAGAGAGAGAGAGAGAGAGAGAGATTGATTTATTAGAGTGGTTCAGGCTGTGGTCCAGCTAGTCCAATGATGGCTGTCTACCAATGGGAAGTCGAAGAATTCAGTAGTTGTTCAGTCCACAAGGCTGGACATCTCAGCTGGTCTCCAGTAGATGCCAGAATCCAGAAGAAGTGGGCTCTAATGCCAGTGAAGGAATTGACTTCCCAGGGAGAGTGAGAGCAAACAGGCAGAGAGCCACCTTCCTTCTTCTGTATCTTTCCATGTCACCAGAAGGTGTGGCCCAGGTTAAGGGTGGATCTTCCCACTGTGGTATTGTGTTCCCAAAAATATTGTGCAGGTAATGAACTTATCTGGGGTCAGAGAACAGACAGCCACTAGATACAGAGCCACAAATGGTGGCTAGAAAATGGGAAGAGTAAGCCATAGCAGAAGTTGGGTGGTGGTAGTACATGCCTTTAATCCCAGTACTTGGGAGGCAGAGCCAGGTGGATCTCTGTGAGTTCAAGGCCACATTGAAAACAGCCAGGCATGGTGACACAGGCCTTTAATCCCAGAAATCGAACCTTTAATCCCAGGGAGTGAAGGCAGAAAGGGAAAGATTATATAAGGTGTGAAGACCAGAAACTAGAAGCATTTGGCTGGTTAAGCTTTTAGGCTTTGGAGCAGCAGTTCAGCTGAGAGCCATTTGGATGAGGACTCAGAAGCTTGCAGTCTGAGGAAACAAGACCAGCTGAGGAAGTGGTGAGGTGAAGTAGCTGTGGCTTGTTCTGTGTCTCTGATCTTCCAGCATTCACCCCAATAACTGGCCTCAGGTTTGTTTTTATTAATAAGAACTTTTAAGATTCCAACTACATCCCACCTTAAATGATTTAAGAAAAATACCACATAGATGGACCCAGCTGCTTGGGTTTTAGTTGATTCCAGATGTAGTCAAGTCTACAACCAAGAGAACACAGTCCACCCGATCCTGGTTTTTCTGTGTGTCTGTGTTTGTCTTCTCTTCATTTCCTCATATCATCCTAATCAGGTCTGTCTCCTAAGCTGTGCTGGACACAGCATGAGGTACTCACTTTGTGAATGTAAATGGTGGAGCTGGGATTTGAACTTGGGTAACATGGCACTGAAATCCGTGCCCTTAAGAACAAAAATAGAATATTTTTTTCAGATAGGTTTTTAAACCTTGTTTTTGCATGTTTGTTTTCTTCATTTGGAGTTTTGTCCACATTCCATAGATTTTGAACAGTGTAATTCCTTTTTAGTGATGTTTTCTAGTTATCCTAATTCATCTTCAATTCTAAAGATGATTTGAGATTTCTTTTTTTCAGAGTTATGAGTGCTTTTAAGTTTATAGGTTAGTGTAGGGGCTACACCATGGCATTTTTGTATTAATTTCTATCAGAGAATGTGGTGTGCTTAACTGATATCTATCTACCCATCTATTTCTCTGAATTTGTTATGATTGTCTTTTATGGCACCACTTACAAACACTTTCTATAATAATACTTGAACAGTTGAAATTTTAAAATGGTTTTTCTCCCCCCACAAAATAGCATGTCAATTCAGTAAAGCTCGCTGTGTACTTCAAACACACTCTATCTGTTGGAATTGTTAAATTTTCATATGAATATTTTGAAGCTAATTATAACCTTGTCAACATAACCTTCCATCCTCCACACACACACACATCACCCCATTTCTTTCTTCCTTCTTATTTCGGTTTTACATATGACCATACAATGTGGTTCGATGTATAAATGTCTGTGACAGCTACAATTTCTTTAGAAATTCCATCTTTTGCTGGGCAGTGGTGGCGCACGCCTTTAATCCCAGCACTTGGGAGGCAAAGCCAGGCGGATCTCTGTGAGTTCGAGGCCAGCCTGGGCTACCAAGTAAGTTCCAGGAAAGGCGCAAAGCTACACAGGGGAAACCCTGTCTCAAAAAACCAAAAAAAAAAAAAAAAAAGAAAGAAAGAAAGAAAAGAAATTCCATCTTTTATTAATCAAGTCCTCATCCTTGTTGGATGTTTGGACCTTAAAATGTATTTTGTATGATGTGAGCAGTTCACTAGTGCCTGTTTTTAACATTTCCCTGACACATTCTTGTTCACTTCTTGGCTTTCTTTTTCCTGTATTGTCTTCTTTAAGGAGCATATCTTAAAACAACAGTTGATTGATGTGAGGCACAGGAAGGGAAATGACTTGGCTCAGGAACTGTTCGCTTATTGTAGTTAATGATACATTTAATGCTTCTCTGGTTTTATTTCATTCTGTGTATATTACCATTTCATGCTTATTGCTTCAATTCCCAATTTTTCTGACTCCTCTTTGTTTGATCATTTGTCTTGTTTCTCTTCTCTAGCAAAGTGGGACACCATAGTTGTGCATCACCCTAACAATCGTTGTACTTACACCAATGTGAAGACATTTTACTTAATGTCTACCTGTCAAAGTTAAGAATTGTGTAGTGTTCATAACCTCTAGAATTCACAGAAGCCAGCAATTGCTAATGTGTGTCTACTTCAATTTACTTTTCCTTATTTCTTAGTCTTTATTGTATATAAAGTGCTACTTATTCATATTCTCCATTTCCCACTCATTCCTGTAAATCAGTTTAAAACATCAATTTTCAATATTGAGGACTTGGGAGTTATATATAATTTTAACGTGTCAGGGTAAAGTTTTAGTCAGGGTACTGCAAAGAATCAGAACCGACAATCTTTCTATTACCTATCTTCTGTCTGTCTGTCTGACTGCTATCTATTTCTGTCCACTGCCTCTGTCTTCTCTGCATCTGCATCAAAATCACTGCATTACAACAACACTGCCTGTTACTTTAATTCTCAGCACTTTGCTGAATCTGGGAGCAGTGCTCTTCACTCTGGATTTTTGCTGAACTTCTTGAATCTATAAACTATGTCTTCCAACAGATGTTAGAAATTTATAGTCTTTGTTTCTTCAAAACCATGCTTTTCTGCACCAATCTGGATGCTGTCCTTCAATTTACGGAGTTTCCGACTTTCCTTCCAGGCAACAGAATGCTGATTGGCTGTCTTTTGAGGCTTGCTATTGGCTGCAGGTGAATTATTAGTCTTCAGTCACTATGTATATCTTCATTTCTTACTAATTCCTGAAGATACTTTTAGGAGATCCAGAATGCTTGGTTTGAAGGCTTCTCCTCTCTCAATCATTTAAGAATCATGCTCTATTATCTTCTTGCCTATATGATTTCTGATATGAGAAATCTACAATAATCAGAACTTTAAAAAAATTCAGAACTATTTTCCTCTGTCATTCATTAAAAATTGTGATTACTGAAGACAAAATTATGACATTTTCTATTGGGATTTTCAGTATATATAAATGTAATTCATTTAACAATAGTAATATCATGGCAGAGGATAATACACTCTCTTGCAGAGCTTCTGTTAGCCTTTGCACTATGTTTGAGGTCAATTGAGAGAGACATTATTTATTCCAAAACATTGGGACAACATGCATTGTTGATATGAAAGGGTGAGAGTGATGTCTTTACATTGTTTGGAGGGTGGCCACGATTGGGGGGGGGGGTTATCTTTCATAATGGAGCCTCAGTGCTTGGGTTGAAACACTCACCAGGAACTTGCCATGGGGATGAAGAGAAAATCGGGGTGGAGGATCAGCTTGTGTTGAAAGAGAGGCTGGGAAAAGAAGCAGGCCTTAGACAGATGAAATCCTGGGAACCTACTGTAAATGAGGGGCCTGTGGGACATTACAGGGGACCATCTGGAACTCAGGAACTCTCAGGGGTGCAGGGAAAACTTGGTTGCAAAACAGAGTTGCTGATGATGAATCTCAAAGTGGGGAAGAGTTATGGTTTACAGAGGTCATAGGAGAAGGTCTACTTGCCTGTGAATGAAGACACTGGGAAAGAGTAAGCTACTCCTTCTTAGAAGGGCTGAGGCCGCAGTATCTTTAGGACAGATTGGGTTTCAACATCAGAAATAGCCTTTGGTAAAGGCTTGAAATTGTAGACAAGGTAGAGTGGGGGCTTCATGAATAGTAGCATTCTGTGTAGAAGGAAGTTGGGGTAGTGGCTGTGGTTGGCTATTCTGGGGAAGATGGGAAGATAATAGACAAGACTGGTCAGACAGCCTCAGGTTTCCTGTCAGAAACAGGCTGGGCTCTTGGAAACTTCATGATAGCAGAAGAAAACAAATAGTTGACAAAAAGTTCTGCTTGGTAATTTGTCCTAAGTGTCATGTTTAAAATCGAAGGCACAGTGGCCATTTTAATTGAGGTAATTACTGCTCTGAGAAGCACCCATCATTCTAACTAATGGGAGCTATTCTTTGCAGGCCTTTGTTGGGCTGCTGAATGATCCCACTGTGGTTTTCGGAAACTGGGGATGGGGGATGGGAGGATGGAAATGCCTGGTGTGGGGTACATATTTTCATCTCATGGTGATAAGATGGTTTGGGAGCTCAATAGGGATGACAGTTTATCAATAATACTGAATTGCATAGTCATTTTTCATGTTGTGTGTAAGAAACATTAAATATTAATCTTTTCTATCAAGTACTGTAAAACATGTGTTCGTGACAAGGAGTGCAGATCTTTTACTCTTTCTTATCTTGTAAAACTTTTATGAAAATGTTCAAATCCTAAGCAATATTTTAATCCACCTACCCAGTAGAACCTTTGTGTACACAAAGGCACTGCTGCATTCTCAGAAAAAATAGTGAATTCAGTGGCCCATCCCTTCCCCCTTTTCTTCATTCCCTTTGCCCTGATTCTTTAAAACTAGCTAACTGCAAAAGATGGTGAGATCATCCCCCAGCCAATGGGGGAAAAGATGTAGTCACCATCTTCGATAAAAACCAAGTGCAGTTCTTACCCAGGTATACTTGCTGGTTTGAGAACACCTTCTTGATTAAGAGTAAAATTTTCCCATCTAAGGTTCAGGGAGTATTTTTGTTTTTGTTTTGTTTTTCTTTTTTTATTAAGAAATTTTTTATTCATTTTACATATCAACCATAGATTCCCCCTCTCATCCCTCCTCCTGCTCTCCCCCCCCAGTATTACCCCCAAGCCCCTCCTCTGAAAATGTAAGTCCTCCCATGGGGAGTCAGCAAAGCCTGATACATTCAGTTGAGGCAGATCCAAGACCCTCCCCAGGGGGTATTTTGGAAGAAAGGGTGGGAAGTATGTAAGAGCTGGAAGATAGGGGGAGGGGCTATAACATGCCATTCTCTAGACTCACCCAACTACAGCAATCATTAGCTCACAACAACTGTGGTTACCCATACAAGGTCATATATGGGACCCATACAAGGTCAACTCTATCAACAATAAGCCAAGGAAGGGAGAGGGCCTCATGAAGCCTCACCCTTTCACTCTGAACTATTGGCTATTGATAATTTCTGGGAGAGAAGAACAACTGTCTTTAGTTGTGTACAGACTGCTGAGCTTGCCAAGCTCCATTGGATAGATCGACACCCATTGTCACACAGATAGCCCTGGCTAATCTCAGTGGCTCACAAAACAAAACATATAGTCGTGAATGAGAGGAGAGATTTGTGGTGGGAGGGGGCTTGGTAGGAGTGGTAGGGAGGTATGGAGAGAGAATGGTTGATACGCATTGAGTCTATGTGCAAAACTGCCTAAAAACCAAAATTCAATTAACAATAACAAAAGGAATAGCAATGGCTTAAACCAATTAAAAGTTTCTTTTCCTTCACCTACTCCACCTTTCTTTAGCCTCAAGTGTTATTGCAAACCATGTTTTCCAGCTGTGTTCTCCCACCCCCAAATACATTAGAGTTCTGATTTTTTTTTTTTTTTTTTTGTAAGAAAGAAGGGGAGAATGGGTATTAGGTTAGTAGATTGCTGGAAGCTTTGCAATATTTGATAAAGATTAGATATAAATCCCAGATCTGTAGAATCAGAAGGAAAATAGTTGGTAGCTGCTTCAAGCTTGGGGCTGGAGCATCCTGCTGGGTTAATAAGAGCTGTTCTTTGGATTCTGGTGCCATTAGACAGGGATTCCAAGCCAGGATGGACTCAAGATTTTGTTGGCTTTAGCCATCAGTAAAATTTCAAAATTCATCTTCCTTGGGTCATAAAAATTGATTTGAATACCTATGTTTTGAGAAGTTGAGTCACTACCTAATTTTACCAGGTCCTCACTCAGATAATTGAAAAGAGGGACCATGATTAAAGTGAGCTGCTGGTTAAAGTGAAGCATCTTTGGCCACGTCGCCCCGATAATGCTAAAATCATCCATCCATCGCTCATCATTTGTCAGGTACCTGCTGCAAATCAGATCTGATGTCTGGCACTGGGAACTCACAAATAAATAAAGGGATAGTGCTGACATCTGAGACCCTCAGTGCGACAAGAGGGGAAGTAGGCAGGTGCTGCTGTGTGAAGGGGTCTTTGCAGCTCTTTTGTAACTCATGGTGACTGATTTGAGCATTTCTGGACTTTCTACTCTGGTTTATTTCAGAGGGCAGGGATGGAGGAGGGGAAAGATACAGAGAGAAAGACAGAGAGAGACAGAGACAAAGAGAGACAGAGATCATATAAAATCCCTAGGTTTGTTTTGTTTGTTTCTTGTTTTTTGTTTGTTTTGAGACAGAGACACCATGGTTAAAGGAAAACCCCTAAATCTTAACATCTCAGCAGAGGCACTTTCTCATTGAAAATGGCTGGTGAAAGAAAATATCTGTTCTCAAAAGCCTTTCTTGCTCAGGACCAACATTTGGGTTTTTATTTCTGCCTTGCTTTTTCTCTATTCTGTTTTCAGCATCTCTGTTGGTTTTTCAAAGAGAAATTTTCCCCTTTAGGCCTAGCACAGTAGTATTTGCACAGAACGAGGAGAACAGTGTGGCTCCAGAATATACTTCTCGAATAGCCATATTATAAGAGAGAAATGGGAAAAGGGACCGGCTGATTACTACTCTGTGAAAGCTTCATGCTATTTCGTGGCTAATATTGACTGACAACTTGACAGGACCCAGAGTCTCCTAGTAGGCAAAACACTGGGCATGCCATGCCTATGAGAGAGTTTCTAGTTCTAGATGGGGATAACTGAGGGAAAACCCACCCTATCTGTGGCAGCACCACTCCACGGGCTGGGATCCCTGACTAAATAAAAAGGAGAAAGCCAGCAGAGTACCAGCATTCATCTCTCTCTGCTTCTTCACAGATGCCATGTGACCAGCGGCTTCGTGTTCCCCACCATGATGGACTCTAAGACAAAACAAAGCCCTTCCTCCCTTAAGTGGCTTTTGTCAGCCGGGCTTATTACCAACCAAAGCAACAGAACTACAGAGAAGCATTCGGGTCCTGCCTGGAGATTGAGAGAAGAGGCAAGAGATTGATGATCTGGTGGGGGGGGCGGGGGTTGCTGCTGGAGGAGAGGCGCTGTGGCCGGTCCTAACATGGTGAGGTGCCTGCATTTTGAGGGCCTGGAGCTATAAGAGAGCATGGTATCCATAAGGAACAGCTCAGGGGAGGGTGGCAGCTGCCTATACCTTAAGTCCCCATCTTAGAGATTGTAAAGAATTGCTTTCATGATGGTCTGGCAGCCAGGCCACCAGTCAAGTCTAGATTCCTCAGGGGAATAAATGTCACTTCCTCATGTGCATGGGGGTCTGGTGGTGGGACACAGGGCTAAAGGGCATATGGAAGGGGAGGTGTTGTAAGCATGTTGGGATGAGTGATGCTGCAGGCCCTCTCTGTGAGGAGAAAGGACTCTTGAACATTGGAAGGACTGTTTCTGCCACAGCAGATTAAACTTAACAGCAGATTCACTCAGGAGTTAAACATTTATTCCTCATAATACATTAGTATGCCCATTTACAAATGGAAAAGGAGTCATGGGGGAATTATGTAAATTTTTAGACCACTCAGCTAGTCAGATGTGTGGTGAGGAGGCTGGGGAATTGGAACCTCCCCTGTGGTTTGGTACTATCCACATTTCTTGATTCTTTTTTCTAAACTCCCCCATGGCTCATTGCTGGGGCAGGCACATCCTTCGAAGTCTACCTCCTCTGCTTGCTGAAGTCATAACTATTAGATTTTGATTTCCATGTTGGTGAAATCTACAGTTTCTCCTTCCACCTCCAGCAATCACTGCTTTCTCAGATTACAAAGAACATGCTGATGTTGAAGCCTAACTTACCCATCTGACCCTGACCTTTACCTACCCAGCTGAGCACAGAGATTTACATCTAGAGATGCTCATTAGCCTGGAGTGGCTATTGAAGATGCACTGGGCAGTGAAGTTGCAGGTGCCTGGCCTCACACATTCCAGGTAAACCAGTCTTCCTTTGATGGGAGTCGTGAAGGCAACCTATTCATTTTTGCCTTAACAGTGAAGGCAGGTGCTCAGAGCCTGCTATAATCTGCAAGCTTCAGTGAACCTCCATGCCAGCTCACCACCAAATAGAACAAGTTGCCAGGCTCAGCTTCTGTTCAGAGAAGTGTGTGGGGGTGGGTGAAGGGCATGCTTGTCCATGTGTGTACCCGCAAAACAAAACCTAAACGTGAAAACATCCATATTTTTAAGAGACTGACCAAGGATGTTTCTCCATCCACACAGAGGTATTTGGACACTTAAGGCCCCCAAGGGACAGTAGAGCAACTGTCTGTTTTTGTGGACAAAGAACAAGAGCCGGCTAGGGTATGTGCATGGGCATATTGGTCTCCTTTTGTGGTTGTGGCTGCTTGTATCACAGCCCTAATATCAATGTTTCAGCATTTTTGTTGTTTTTTTTCTCTGCTATTGCCTTTAGGGTCATTTGTCATATAGAAGGTGATCACCAGATATTTGCTGAAGAAATCAACCCTAACTTTATTATTTAATGGAAGAAATGTGCCAAGTGTGATGCTCTGGGAGGCTTCGATCTTTATTGCTAGTGACAGCAGGTCTCTCAGAGGCTTCTGTGGCTGGAGACCTGGAGTCATCTTTCTAAACCCTGTGTCAACATGGAGAGTCTGCTGGAGGAGAGCATCAGTGAGCCTGGGCCAAGATGCCTGTACCAGGTCGCAGATGCCTACTCCTGCGTGCATATAGGGACTGGCCTATGTGGAGCTCCCTCCAAGGCCACTTCAACATGATGGAATCTAACAGCACCCTGCACAGGGATCAGAAAACAAAATGCCACCCATAGAGAACACATTCCAAAACACCACGGAATTCACTGGGGTAGGGGGTGGGGTGGAGCTCCACAGAATTTACTCCAGGGTGGGGTAGCTTCACAGAATCCACTGTGGGGGTGCCCTAGCTCTACAGAGCCTGCTCACCCTTGTTTGACTTATAAATGTCCTTCTGGCTGATGGATCAAGATACATTATATACAAGTATACAATTGTTAAAGAATAAAAGATACTCTAAAAAGAAATGAATGTGGTTATTCCATTTTTCTGCCCATGACAGTTTGGAAAGGATTTTGCCCATCACACGCAGCAGGCAGTGGAATAGATGCTACTGCCAGAGCCCATGTGTGAACAGTGACCATGATGTTCCTTCTTGTTAGATATTGCTCATCAGTAGCTGTTGATACCTCCAAGTCAGCTGCAGCCTGGGCATCCTCCTTAACTCTGTACTTCAGGTGACACAGGAGAAACCTTTTGTTTCTGCTAAAAGGAACTCTGTGACAGTCATGATTAGGCCTCTGATTGACTTGGAGACATAGTTCCACTTGCTTTTCCTTGGTCATTTTTTGAAATTAAAAATCGAGTAAAATTTTTATTTAGATTTAGTGTTTTTAATAATTTGAGATGAAATTTGTTGCCCTTCCCCCACCCCCAAATTTTTTCTTTTAAAGAAAAAGTCAGTTTCCATCTGTGTCAGTCAGTTTTTTTATCACTATAATGAAGTGCCTGAGACGAGTAAGTTATAAAGAAAAAGGTTTATTTTTGTTTCTCAGTTTCAATTCTTCCTTCCTTCCTTCCTTCCTTCCTTCCTTCCTTCCTTCCTTCCTTCCTTCTTTCTGTAGTTCTGGGGATTAAACCCAGGGCTTCTTGCATGGTTTTGAGCCATTTCCTCAGCCTTTATTTATTTATTTATTTATTTACTTACTTACTTACTTACTTACTTACTTACTTACTGGGTTTCTATCTTGAGACAAGTCTTCTATGCTCAACTTGAGCTCTTTCTGTAGGCCAGTCAGGTGTTTAACATTTGCTTTTCTTTCTGCAGCCTTCAGATTAGCTGAGATTACAGTCCTGTGTTACTTGGCCTGTTTTATTTTTTCTTTTAAGTGTACATTTTTGAGAAACTTTTATTTCTTGAGTTTATTGTGTAAGTGTGATGGGTAGACTCATTTGAACTCGGTCTCCAGTCTCCAACCCCTCCCCAGCAGTTGGTTGATATCATGTGACTTAGAGACCCCAATCTCTATCATGTGGCTCACCTTTTTGTTATGGCCAGCCCCAATCCTGAGCCACCTTCACATAAACAAAGGAGTTATCATCCACCTCACTGTCTTGCACTAAATGATCTGGGCCTGCCATAAAAAACAAAGACCCTCCTAGGAGCTGGAGACAAAAGTCAGACATCCTTTTCTTGCACAGGGTGGACCATCCTATATTCACTACTGCAAGTCGATGGTTCTGAAATTCACATGTTCTATTCATGTTCCAACACCATTGAAAGGGGATTTTTCACTTGCTGTTTAGAGTGGCTGATGCCTTTCTAACAAACATGCATCAGGATTTACAAAATGGGCATCAGGTACTCAGAAGAAAATTCTAGACACAATAGTGGAGCATCCTCTAGGGAATCATATGTCTGCTGGATGTGACAACTTATGGCTGTAATCACAGCACTTGGGAAGGAGGCGTTAGGATCCATAATCAGTTTCTACTCTTGTCTACACAGCTTGGGCCAGCTTTCTGCCCCAGCCCCCATCAAAAAAAGATAGACAGCATCAACAAAGCTCCCTTGCTGTGTAAATACATCCCTTTTATTTATTTTTCTTTAGTAGTACATGAATAGTGGACATGTCATAGTGTTTGGTTCATGGTGTTTTATATTGAAAGGTGGAGCTTTGTAACCATTTTCTCTTTTACTGTACTGTGAATATTTTCCACATCACATTTGCTGTTTGCCTACTCTCTAATGTCCCATCGCCTTGCTCTGAAGCTGTTCATGTACCCAACCGACTGTGAAACTTCCTGGCTGTGGCCCTGCAAGATACAGCCCCAGGGGATGGAATTTACAGAAGAGAGAAAACCTTATCTCATTGAAAGGCTAATTATTCCACCCAAGGCTTAAGGTGTCCTAGGGATGGTCCTACCATACTGAGGGACAGTCCCTTGGGATTGACCAGCCCAACTGGAATGCTAGGTCTCTACCCAGGCCAGAGGTTTTGCCTTCTTAGCCAGAAGGAACTGGTTTCCCATCAATGACCTTCACTGATACTGTGTTGTCTTTCCCCCACTCCATGAAAAAGAAACCCTAAAATATTCTGGCTGAAACTGGGGGATAAATACAACCTATTTTCACCATGAACACCTAGAGGGCCAGTTCCAAGGCTGTTTTCTAGGGGGGATTATGGGTGCCATAGTTGAGAGCTTCCTTCCTTCCATCTGACAGTTACACAAATAAAACCACTGATGCACTTTAGGGATCCTTCAATTTCCTTGATTTTTAATGAAATTGGATCTATTCATTTTTTTCTCCCAGTGCTACGGATCAAAGCCAGCATTTTCCACATGCTAGACAAGAGGCTGGCTATTTTCTTTCTTTTTTCCATTTTGTGTGTATCTGTTGTTCCTTGGGTAACTTGCACTCTTTAAAATTTTTTGGTTTTACTTAAAAAAAGAAAGCCTTCCCCTACCCTGGAACTCACTGATTAGGTTAGATTAGCTGGCTGGTGAGCCTCAGGGACCTGCCTGTCACTGCCTCCCCAGCTATGGATTACAAGCACATACTACCTTACCTTACCTAGCTCTTTTTTTTTTTTTTTTAGTGTGGGTTCTGGGTACAGAACCACTTTACTGCCTGAGCAATCTCTCCAAAGCTAGGTATTTTTAAAACATGTTAATCAGTTGTATTTCTCCTTTTATAAGTTGCTTGTTTTTTTTGTTGTTGTTGTTGTGTTTTTTTTTAATTAAACTTTACTCTTTACTTTTTTTTGTTTGTTTTGTTTTGTTTTGTTTTTCAAGACAGGGGTTTCTCTGTGTAGCTTTGCACCTTTCCTGGAAATTGCTTTGGAGACCACGCTGGCCTTGAACTCACAAAGATCCGACTGGCTCTGCCTCCCGAGTGCTGGGATTAAAGACGTGTGCCACTACCGCCCGGCTACTCTTTACTTTTTTAAAATTAAACTTTTTGTCTTTTTTCTCACATGTATTATTACATTTTCTGCACTTCTTCCCTCCCCCATTAAGGGTCTTCTATGTAGCTTAGGTTTATTGGGAACTCAGATCCTTCTGTCTCCAGGTTCTGGGTGCTGATATTACAGGCATGGGTTGGATTGCCTTTGAATTTTGGCTTAATTACCCGTTAATTACTCATGTCACATCCGAACCAAAGATAAAGCAGTCTCAGGAACTTCCAGTTGGCCAGCAGCACTGCCCTTAGGTGTGATGGGCCAGAGCTGGATTATGACCCCCATCTGATGTGTACTCTCAGTTGGTAAGCTCCCCATACACAGGCAGTCAGTAGTTCCAGCTTGCTGACTGGGAAGCAGAGGCCTCCAGGGGCAAGGACTCTGCCCATGGTCCACTGGAGTGGAAATGCTTCAAGTGCCTGGGCCAGCAGCTCTATGTGGAACATAGGCTTAGAAGGACATTAGCTGTGCTCTTTAGATAGCAGTAGAAGGCAATAGACTCTTTGACAAGGCCTTTCAGGTGAGAAATTGCTCAGGGCTACCTAAGTCATCAAAATAAACATCATAAACCTTTTCCAGGGGCCAAGAGAGGCTCAGGCTGGCTGTGGTCTGGGCCCTCATGGCCATTGCTTCTGAAAACTAGTGACATGTTTTCTTCAAAATCCTCTGCTATCAATGAACAAGGTCTTGGTATTTGTCAGGGGGAAAATAAGAGGAAGGGAGATGGCATTTATTAAGATCTACTAAGTGCCAGGTGCCATCATGCTCAGCACTTTCCAGTAGGCAGATTCAACTAAGGGAGGAGTGTTCACCTGGCATGTGCATGGTTCAGAAAACAAGAAGGACTTGTTCCTTAAGGTTTCATGCTTAAAATAAAGAAGAAAAATTAAGGACCTGGAGACCAAGCCACTCTCTACACACAGACACATACACAGACACACACAGACAGACAGACAGACACACACACACACACACACACACACACACACACACACACACACACACCAGAATAGAGGTGGCTCATGCTTTTAATCCCAGCATTCAGGAAGTAGAGGCAGGCTGGTGTCTGTGAGTTCAAGGTCAGCCCGGTCTACAAAGTGAGTTCCAGGACAGCCAGAGAAAACCTGTCTCAAAAAAATGAAAACAAACAAGCAAACAAAAAGAGGCTAAGAAGCATGGGGAGGGGGGCCTAGAAAAGGGTGGATTAGCAAGTCTGTAAGTACAGCTAGCTATGATGATTATACACCAGTGGTCTACAACACTTAGAGGGCAGCTTGTGTTAACAGGAACTTCTCCTGTATTTCAAAATAATTAGAAGAGCAGATGTTGAAGGTTCCCAGAACAAAGAAATGGTGCTGAATACCCCCATTCACCCAATTTGAGGATTGCACTGTAGACCTGCGTCACAATATCAAATCTGTGTCACAGACATACATACACAATTATCAGTTAAAAATTTAAAAATCAAATCACAGTTTTGCCCTATATGGTTCTAGATTTGTGTGTGTATGTGTGTATGCATAGCATCTTACAGCATCAAGTCAAATTTCTTGTATATTTACATTTATAATATATTTAATCACAAAGCATGTATTTAATATGCAGAATATATTGTATAATATGCATTTTTACAAATCTATTTGACTTGATTCCACTAAGATTCTAAGTTTCCTTTACATTTCTAGATCTAGCCCTTTGGAATTATGTAGGGCCACAAAATTTTGGGAAGGAACTTTTATAAAGTCTCTTTTGGTTATATTGTAGCAGCAAAGCAGAATGTCACTAGTGCAAGCAGCGGGCGGCTTGGGGCCACAGTGCCACCACACACTTCCTCTAGGTCATCCCTCCAGCATGGCGGGCAGGTGAACCCTGGGCTAGTACTGGCTCTGTGCATGGGAAGGGGCTCAGGGTCCTAAGGCACCAGCTGATGCTTTGGTTACTATGAGGTAGGCCCAGTGGAGGTGAGATGGGGGACAACTGAGAGTCTTGGATAACAGTTACTACTAGTACAGAAGTATTTTGAGCTGTGGACAACCTGTAGAGCCTTACTGTAGGACATTAGGCAAACATCAGCCTGGTACATAGCTGCTGTAAGGGGGAGGGGGCAGTCTACCTATCCTGCAGGGCTCCCTCCCTAAATAGTAATAACTTCCAATCCCTGCAGCTTGTTTAACTGTGCTACGTGTATCTTTTTCTCTAAGTACAAGGACAACCTTTTCAGTTAGGTCATACCCCATTAGTCAGTCATTGTTGCACAACAATTATCCTAAAACATGGCAGCTTAAAAAAAACAAGTGTTATCTCACACAGTTTCTTAAACGTTGGGAATCTGAGGCACCAGCTAAGATCACAGGCGCCTGAAGGCTTAGCAGCTAAGACCAGATAATTGCTTCTGAGCTCACTCACTAGACTGAAGTAGAAGAGCCAGGTTTGGGAGGTGGGATTTCCATGGAGGAGGTAATGGTTAATCTTGGCAACTTAAAATGATCTAGACTTACCAAAGAGACAAGCCTCTGAGCATGCCTTCAAGGGAGTTTCTAGATTGGGTTAACAGAAGTGCACTGAGGTCCCTGACTGAATGAAAAGGGGAAACCAGCTGAGCACCAGCATTAATCTGGGCTTCCTGGCAGCAGATGCAAGCTCCTGTCCTAAATGACTTGCCTGCATTTATGGACTGTACCTGCAAATGCTGAAGTGGAATAAATCCTTCCTTCTCTCCACAGCGACGAGAAAAGTGACTAATACAGGGGATGACTGTGCTGGCTAGTTTTGTCGATGACACAGCTAGAGTTGTCTGAAAGGAGGGAGCCTCGATTGAGAAAACACCTCCACAATATCCAGCTATAGGGAATTTTCTTAATTAGTGATTGAGTGGGAAGGGCCTAGCCCATGGTGAGTGATGCTATCACTAGGCTGGTGGTCCTGGATTCTATAAGAAAGCAGCCTGAACAAGCCATGAGAAGGAAACCAGTAAGCAGCTCCCCTCCACAGCCTCTGCATCAGCTCCTGCCTTCCGGTTCCTGCCCTTCTTGAGTTCCTGTCCTGACTTCCTTCAATGATGGGCTATGATATGGAAGTGTAAGCCAAATAATCCTTTCCTCCCCAACTTGCTTTTGGTCATGGTGTTTATCACAGCAATAGAAACCCTAACTAAGACAACAACTAACCCATGAGGGCTCCACCCTCAGGAAGGGGTCAACGCTGTAAAGGGAGCATTAGGTTTCAACTTTGATTTCTCTTGCTGTGCCTCTTCATATGATGGCCTCTACCATGTCACAACCAACAAGAAGTCCCTCACCAGATCTGGCCACTAGAACTACAAGAAAGAAATCTCTGTTCTTTATGAGACATGTGGTCTGTGAGACTTTGTTAGAGCAGCGCACAGTGGATTGAGACAGCTGTGACTCTTCCTCCTAAAGCTGCCTTGGAAGGTGGTAATTCCACCAGTTACCCTGAGAAATAGAAGTCTGTGCTTGAATGGGAATGGAGGGGAGGGGCTGGGGGTAAGGTGGGGGTGGGGGCGGGAGGGGGGAGGACAGGGAACCCATGACTGATGTATAAAATTAAAACACATAATATAAAAAAATAAAATAAAATAAAAAATTAAAAAAAGTCTGTGCTTGAGAGGAATGAACTTAACACAATTACTTTTTTTTAAAGGACTTTGGTTTTTTTTGTGTGTGTGTGTTTGTTTTTACAATCCACATTACTCTAAATACATTTCAAGTGAGCCCTAGCAACATTTTATTCAAAGGAAACTAAAGATGGGCCTTTCAGGGGGCATGATACATCTAAGCCCAACAGCGTTTAGCCAAGGATTTAGACTCTAGGGAAATGTCTAGTGTATTTTCCTGAGTTCTTTGTTCTCAATGAGTCCTAAGTAGCTACACAATGCAGATCACTTTGGGGGTGTGGTTGGTCTGAGGAAAATTCCCTATCATTTTCCCCATTCATTTCTAACTTACAAAGGAATAAAATTGAAGTAAAAATAATGACAGCTACCATTTATTGTGTGTTTATAATATGCCTTTCACTGGGCTTTTTCCCCTGCCTCCATATTTCACAGTGAAAGGGACCCAAGACTAAGGGAGTGAGTTGCCTGAGGTCTGCAGCATATGAGTGATGTCTGAGTGTTTTAACCGGTGTGTTATCCATCATAGTCTATGGAATTATGAATCTTGCCTCAAGAACAAATGGTACCGAGTTATAGAGTTTATTAAAACTTTATATGAGAAATGACTAGGAGTCTTTTTTGTAACGGATAGTTTTGTAAGCGAGGTCTCATTATTTAATGTGTTAGACAAGGTAACTGTACATTGGAGTTTACCCAATTGATACTTCCACAGAATATGCTTAAAAGAATGAAAAAGAATGAATGTGAGCAATGTTAAGTTCTTTTAAAAATATTTACTTGGCTGCCATTTGTAAGTATTTGTGAGGTGCAATGTGATGTTTTGATTTATGGGTGTATTGGGTAATGATTCAGGTTACTTGACAACAATTTTGATCATTTACTTCGGTGAGCACATTCCAGCTCCCATCTTCTATTTTGAGATAGCAGTGTGTTGTTACTAATTATATTTGCCCCTCTTGTTTCATAGAACATCAGAACTTATTCCTCCTGTCAATAGCATCTTATCATTGACTAATTTCTTCTTCCTCCATACTACTCTCCCCACCCCGTTTCAGCACCCAATAGTGTGATTGCTGGATCATATGGTGGTTTTGCTTTGACTGTTTTGAGGACCTTCTATTGTGTTCCCCACAGTAGCCACACAGGTTTACATTCCTGTTAACAGTGAATAAGAGCCCTTCTTTCTCACATCCTCGCTGGTTTGTAATAGCTGTTCACCCTGGATTCTGATCTGCCCCATTCTGATGATCAGTAAGAGTGATCTGATCCTTTTTTTAATGCTGGTTAGCTATGTGTATGTCTTCCTCTGAGAAATATTTTCCAGAATGTTGGCCCATTTTAATTGGGTTCCTTTTATTGATTGGATTGTTACTTAATAAAAGCCTGATTCTTCCCCCTTAATAAGCTTGATATTGTTAGGTTGAGATATTATAATGAAAAAAATGAAATCAATAAAACTGGTTGTCACTAGGATTTCACTTACAAAGGAGATGTTGGGTCAATCTAGATATATCAAAGATAAATGTAAAGAATCAAAGACAAACAAAACCCAAAAGGTAAATATCCCCATCAGCTCCATCAAAGCACAGTGCTGCGATGACCAGCAGACCTCTGACCAGATGGTTTCTACCATGTTGAAATGACTTCATCGCCTCTTAACTGAGTTTTTGTTCTTTCATTATTTGATGAGTGTTTATTGTCCATGGGATACTCCAATTACTTTGTCCAGTCATCCCCATAAAAGCAAAAGTGTCTTTACTCATCCCTCAGTATCCTTGAGGTATTGGCCTCAGGATTCCCAGTGGGCATCCACATTCATGGATTGTCAAGTCTCTTATTAAAAAGGGTGGACTGGGGAGATCACTCAGTGGGTAAGAGTACTTGCTGTGTGTGAGGATCTAGGCTCAAATCCCCAGGACCCAAGCAAAACAAAAACAATACAACAACCACAAACTCTGTATATGGCTGTACATGACTATAACACCAGGGTTGGGCGTGGAGACAGGTGGATCCCAGGAGCTAGCTGGCCAGGCAAGCTTCAAGTTCAGTGGGAGTCCTTGTCTCAAGGGAATTAGGTGAAGAGGAATAGAGTAGGATACCCAACATCCTCCTCTCTAGCCTCTGTGCGCGCGTGTGCGCGCGCGCACACACACACACACACACACACACACACACACACACACACACACACGTGCGCTTGTGCACACACACAAATAAATAAATACATAAATGAAAATTTATAAAGAAAATGGTCAAACATTTTCCAGTGCCCCTGTACACCCTTCTTAATACTTCAATTCATATCTATATGACTTATTTTCCTAAAATAGTATGCATGCTGTGTAAATAGTTATTACACTGTAGTTTTGTCCACATCTTTGACAGACTGAAAAACTCTAGTATGTAACACCATTCCCGCTCTAACCTGGCAACTGGAACTAGTTGGCTGGTGGGTGATTGAATCTGTGGATAGGGAGCCTTGCACAGTGTCCATGGAAACAGATGGTGCTGTATACTGTAGGAGCCAAGGTCTGAGTGCATCGCTCAGAAATGGTACCTGTAGCATCAAAGGACCAGTACTGTGTCTAGAAAATAATCTTTTAGGAGGTGCCTCTGCCTGACTGCTGGTCTCTTGTGGTTGTTGTTCAGGAGTAAACCAATTCCCTGAGGCTGACTGGAACTGACAGGAGTCACCGCTGCCTCTGGATCAAGACACTGGAGCCACTTCTGTGACAGTATGTGGGAAATAAGTGCTAAAGCTGCCTAACAACGGCCATCTGTCCTCACAGAGCTCATCTCTGCAGTGGGATAACAGGTTCCTGGAACTGCAGTGATGGCATTTCCGGGTCATTCTGGTTTCTGGGTTTCTGACTCCCTGAGGCGAGAGAAAGTACAGAGTGAATCTGTGATGGCTCTTATGATTCAGGAGCCATTCTGAAGAGCTCCTTGTTACTGTAAGATAAGCAGCAGCTTCCCAGGAGTCACCATGTGAGAGGCAACACAAGGTTTGACCAGTGTGTAGGCACAGAGCAGAAGGACAATCATGCCCATTCACGCTCTCTAACCGCGTCTCTGTTTCCTCATCTACAAGGTTCAAAGAGTACAAGTCCCTTCAGCATCAGGCTGTTGTGAGAATCAAGCAGGACGTGTGCACAAAGAACTTCCAATGGTGCCTAGAACAGTTATACCCTGGATGGGAAGGCTGTCTGTCCCTACTGCTGAGCACACTGTATTTATTCCTCCTGATCTGGGAAGTTACAGGGGACAAAAATGGATTTGGAAGGAACTCCCAAGGTCACACGGTGATAGGTAGAAGGCAAGGGATTGAAGTCTGACTGCTCTGGGAGTAAAATCTGTCATGGAGGAAATGCACAGCAATGGAATTCTTGGGAAGATGGACATGTGGAAGAAATAATGCAGAACTTAGATCAAATGAGCATCACTTTGGTAGCTCACTCATTCAAAACTTGTTCTTGTGCACCTAGCAGGTGTTGCACTGGGCATTATGGGGGTACTGATGAGCTAAGCAGATACTTCTCACCCGAGGGGATGGGAGTGATCAGTAGAAGCACGTAGATGTCAATCACACAGGGCTATAGGCAATTGGATTCCCAGGAGGAATGAAGGAAACAGGTGGCTAGCATGGAATCTGTCCATCAGGCATTTTTTTTTCCTTTGAGTTAAACTTTTAAAAGAGAGGAACAAATTTAAGGCAGGGGATTCTGGGACAGAAGAGGAGCATGAGGCCCCTTTGGAATAGTCTTTTCTTTTCTCATGAACTGCAATAGAGTATGACTATTAAGAAACCTGGACTACTCCTTCCTTATACCTGAGTCTCATTGTCACCTTGTCACATATGTGGTCATGGAGAGATAAGAAAGGAAATCCCAGTGGGCACTGCCTTCTAGATGTGATCCTGGGGGTCACAAACAGTCTGATTGGTGTCACGTCATCTTAGTTGGGAAGGAGTTGTCTAAGATGTAGTATATGTTGATCAGTGGGTTCTCTCTTTGCACCATGCTGAGAAACAAACACATTCCTAGCATGTCTCATTCTTTGCTCTGTATGTTTCTTCCCATGGCAACCGTCCGTCACAGGTGCCATTATCTTGGATGCAGATGTCTGATAAAATGACCTTCCTGGTGATCTGCCATCCCAGCTCCAGGAATTCTGACAGCCTTCCTCCCTCTACCCCTACTTCCCTCCAGCCACTGTAGATTCCCAAGCATGTAATGGCCCGAGCACAAGGAGACTTTTCCATTTCCACAAAAGGGACATCACAGAAAGATGCAGCCATGCTTTTCAACCATGAAATTCTTTGGCAGTTTCTATCTGCCCTGGCCGAGGACCACCAAGGTGGCAGAGACACTGTGTACCCTTCCACTACACAAGCCACAGGTGGCTCAGGTCTGTCTGCAGCTCTACTCACATTCCCCAGGGGGCCACTGCCCTTTGATCTCTGTCACATGGCTTACCTTGACCTATATCAGGTCTGCAGCACATAGTGTTTGTCCAGCACTCTATGTGTTGACCATCCCCTGGGGACTTTGACCTGCCCTGGCTAGCCCTCCACCCACACATGCTAGTAATCAGGAAATCAGCACATTGTGGGGTCAGGGGCACCTATCCACTAAGCTCCTTTCTTGTTCTAGTTACCAAGCTATGGCAGCATGTTTCCCCAGCCATTAGGCTGCATGGGAATCCTCTGCAGGGCTTGCCGGAGTTTCCGACCTGCCAGGTCTGAATTTCGACCTCTACCAGGTTTCTAAGGGGTGACACTGTTACAGCTGGTCTCCTCTCAGCGACGAGGTGAGCAGCCAGCCTGGCAGGGAGAACAGAAGTTTAGCCACCACTCTCTGTGATCAAGAGTTGAAGCTAGTCACCCCAGAATGCAGAACACAAAGGTCCATTCTGGGCCACAGAACGTCTACCAGCTGCCAACAAAGGACCTAGCAGAGCTATCGCTTACAGAGCAATGCCTTCTGGAAGAGCCTGCTTGTTTTCAAGGCAGAGCCTCCTCCCTGTGTCTGGATGAAGCAAAGACAGCGTGGGCTTTGAAGGCAGTGCTGGTCACAATTCTGCAGCCACGATGTGAAGGTTTTGTAGCCTCCTTGACCACAGAAAGTGGCAAGATATCCACTCATGAGGTTGTTGGGGGCTCCAGTCAGATGCATCCAGCCTCCAAAATAGCCTGGATGGAGAAGGAATGGGGAAGGCTTAAGGAGCATTAGCAACAAGGCCTTGAGTGCCTGCCTTTCTTTCCATCCCCGCCCTCTGGCCAGAAGAGCAAAAGGGACATTCTGGCAGACAGGAGAGAGAGAGCAAAAAAGTTATTCTCTGAGACAGGAGTTTCCTCCTTGTTTCTCCCTGTCCCTAAAGTTTCCACCAGAAGTCTTTAACTGGTTCTAGGGTAGGGGGGAACAGGACACAGGGTAGTCATACCCCTCACCTTGCTAGGAGAAGACAGGGAAGGAAGAGGCAGGTGAAGTCTTAGCAGTGTGTCTACTGCAGACATTTATTATGTCTTTGTGTTGAGAGCATTTAAAATCCTGTCAGGGCCTGTGAGGTGGTCAGCAGGTGAAGGTGTTTACCACTAACTTGAGGACTGAAGTGCATCATCAGGACGCACAGGGTGGAAGGAGAGAACTGACTGTTATATTTGGTCCTCTGATCTCCACATGTCATGGCCTTCCACCCCCATCACGCATATGAAATACATGAATAAAAATGTCAGAGGACAACTTGCTAAGTCTCTTCTCTCTTTTTGTCCGTGTGGGCTCCTGTTATGAAACACAAGCCACCAGTCTTAGCTGTAAGCCCCTTTACCCATTTGGCTGTCTCACTGGCTTCCAGTTATTTTGAGATACTCAAGTTAACTATTGACAACACTGTTCCAACAGAGTTCTAGAGCGATGGAGGTTAATCTTCCTCCCAGGTGCCCCCTTACCAACTCCCTGCCACCTCCCCAGGTTTCCCTCACTGCGGCCCATTCTATTTCCGTGAAATTAACTTTTAGATTCCACATGTAGATAAGAACGTATTGGTCTTTTTGTGTCTGACTTATTTCACTTAATCATTTTTTTTTTTAACAAGTAGATATTGGTGCTAGATTTTGGGAGACTCTCCTCTAAGAGCTGTTTGTGAAGTATGTCCACTATGTCAGTGGGCACGCTACATCTGCGAAAGCACTACTGAGCAGGCACCCTCGCCCAAGGCAGCTGTCCCTACGATACATATAGACCACTCCCCCAAATTTATTAGATGTCCTGCCCCCAGAGATGGAGACCAAAGGATGCTTACTACGTGGCAACTGGGGCTCTGGGGAATTTCAGAAGTCAGAAGAGGATCTCAAGCCCTTGACAACAATGGAGGAGATCTTGGCTCTGAAAAATGAGGGCTGCCCCCACAGATCAGCCTCAACTTTTCCTGGATACAAAGGGATTCTATTTCCTCTGGCAGGACCACTCTCCCCACTTTCTTTTTTTTTTTCCGTTTTGTATCCTAAATAGAGCCTTTTGATAAGGTTCTAAGAAAATTAGATGTTGAGGTGACTCAATGTAAATATCTGAGTATTTTTATTTCTAAAAATGTAGAAGTAATAGAAGTGTCTGAAATTAATGGCACAAATATTCGCTGAGTGACTTCTACTTGGCAAATGTAGTAGGAGGAATGTGATGTCTGAAGAAAAATATCCCTGAGCCCTTCCTCCTCAGCTGAGAGTGGTGGGGGTGGGGGACGGCAAACAGGAACATATTGAAGGGGGCAGATGCTGCAGCAAATGGAAAGGCTGTGGTGTGTGTGTGTGTGTGTGTGTGTGTGTGTGTGTGTGTGTGTGTGTGTATCTGTCTGTCTGTCTGTCTGTCCAGGACAGGCTGCTGCTGCATATGCCCGAGTCTCAGGTCTTTCTGGAGAAGAATTGCTGATGAGTCTTCATTAGTCAGAGACAAAGATCAGGCTAAGGACAGCAGGCAGAAATATGCTCCTGTGGTCTTGGTGGCTGTGAGAAGAAGGTGAAGGACTAAGGAGGAATTACAGGAGGGCAGTGTAAATTAAACATCAACTGCCACCTAGTAGACTGGTAGACCCTTTCTCTCTCTCTCTCTCTCTCTCTCTCTCTCTCTCTCTCTCTCTCTTTGTTTTTGTTTTTTTGTTTTTTTGTTTGTTTTTTGAGACAGGGTGTAGCTTTGCCCCTTTCCTGGAACTCACTCTGTAGACCAGGCTGGCCTCGAACTCACAGAGATCCACCTGGCTCTGCCTCCCAAGTGCTGGGATTAAAGGCATGCGCCACCATTGCCTGTCCCCTCATTGTCTCCTGAAGATTTATGCCAGCAGTGACTGGCTTCCTAGGACCTTATACTGTGATAGTAACTGTGGAATATCTTTGTGCATTCAATGTGGATTTCTTGTCATTCTGGGACTAGGACCCAGAGCTTTGTTCCAGCTAGGCAAGCACCCTACCACTAGGCTACACCTCAGCCCAATCTGCTGTAGAAATACATACAGATTTCCTGGACCTGCTCCTGCTGAGTAGGAAGTTAGTCATGAGGTGTACTGTGTGGGGGATGGGGTGGGGGGGTATGAGTACTTGGGATGCCACAGCAGAAGGTTCATTGTGAGTCCCTTTTCTAGCTGGCCAGAGAACACAGCTGCTTTCTCCTGTATTATCCACAGCTCATGGCAGCAAATATATCAACACCATTAACACCAAAGTGGAAGGTGACTTCCCCCATGATGTAAAGCCCTCAGCGGCCATGGGAAGCAGGGGCTGTTCTGTCAAATTCCAATTACCATGATCATTAATGTCACCACAGGTGAAAACCAGAGTCATATAGCTCTATCCCTGCTGTGTCTAACCTGAAATATATGCCTTAAGAAATTCCCTCAGTGACAGAAAAGTCTATAGAGCTATTTGGTAGGTTACACACTGTAGAATAACGGCCTTTAGTTCAACAGTGCAGGCAATTCTTTAGAAACATCCTGGTGATGCTTGAAACGAGAAATGTAAGGTCTGACACAAAAGAAGTTTAAAAGGAGGTTGGATCCCAAGTTTCGAGCTTAATTATCATCCAGAGAGATACTTCTGAGAGAATGGTAGGATACACTCTCCTTTTTTACATCCATTCCTTGTGCTACCTTAACTAATAATAGAGGCAGTACCATCCTTTGATCCAGGCAGAAGAATGTGTCTTTATCATCCTCTAGCAACTGGGAATGTCATGTTGTCAGGGCATAGACAAGCACCCTGAGCTTGTCAGAAATCCTATGAGCGTTTAAATTCTTGCTTCTCTCTTTGGGTTACTTCCTAATCCACCACTCTGACCTCTGGGGTGGGGCTGACCAGTTGTTCCTGGCATAGAAAGGAAAGTACTTTACCCCTGAGCTATGGATGTCCCTAGCCCAGTCTGATCATCCTAGATAACCCTTTCACAGGGATCACATATCAGATGTCCTGCATATCAGATATTTACATTATAATTACATAACAGTAGCAAAATTGCAGTTATGATGTAGCAACAAAACTAATTTTGTGGTTGGGGATCACCATAACATGAGGAACTGCATTAAAGGGTCGCAGCCTTAGGAAGGTTGAGAACCAGTGCTCTAGAGGAATAGCCTGGCGATAGATCACTAACCAAATTTTAAAATACTCCTTTCACAGGATCACATGAAATCAATGAAACAGAATGATATGGTTGGACTAATATTGAGAGACTCAATTGTGTGTGTGTGTGTGTGTGTGTGTGTGTGTGTGTGTGTGTGTGTGTGAATACTCAGGGTGGGGGAAGAAGGAGGGAAAGAAGGAGACAGGAAAGGAGGGAGGGAAGAAGAGAGGAAGGGAGGGAAGAAGAGAGGAAGGGAGGAAAGTAGAGAGGAAGGGAGGGAGGGAGGGAGGAAGGGAGGGAGGGAGAAAGGGAGGGAGATATAGCTGCTTCCTCTTTTCCCACAGTCAGTGTGAACAGAGTAAAATTCTACTAATTCTGAATTTTTGATAATTTGGCTAGGAGATAATTTGACATTTGTCTTTCTATTCTTAATTATCAAAGCAACCTATTAAATAAATTAAGCATACAAATACTCTGAGGAGAGGGGAAATGGCTAAAAATACTTAAGAGAAACACACACACACACACACACACACACACACACACACACACAACAACAAGAACAAAAAACCAACTAGAATTTTTGAAATTCTTACCCACAAATTCTCAGTCTGAATCTCACCATGTTTCCATCGATTATTAAAGTATACGCCATATGAACTCCTGTACTAAACTGTATATATGTAAAAATATTAAATGTGGGACTGGAGAGATAGCTCACTGATACTTGCTTCACAAACATGAGGCCCAGACTTGGGATCTCAGTACCCACATAACACATTGGGCATCTGGTGCACATCTCCAGCCCATCTCAGGAGGTAGGGCAGGAGGGTTATTGGAGTTTGCTGGCTTCCAGCCTGACTGGGCCAAAAAGGAGCCTCAGGTTCCGTGGAAAAGGTGGCAAGTATTAGAAGTGGCCATTCAAGGCCATCCCTGGCCTCTCTGCACATACCCATACATGTGTACATGCATACATATGACTAAATAGATAAATCTTTTAAAAATGCATTAAATGTATCTTTAAAGAACAATACTTTTGGAACTTTTAAACTCTGTGGTTGCTATTCCAAAATGACATGTGGGTGAAACTGTTGTATTTTCAATGATCCTATCTTTAATTCTGATGGATAAGTTGCTGATTTTTAAAAAATATGCATGTACTTAATTTACCTCCATGCTTTCTTCAGACATACAGAAGACCAACATTTCTCTGTTTATAATTATTTTATTTTTTATTCACTTAAGTTAATTGTACATATTAATGGGGCTCAGTGGGATATCTCCACACATGTGGATAGCATGACTGATGCAATCCAGCCTTCAGTAGTGGGTAGACAGGGAATGTGAGTTCTCTTTGAGCTCCTGAGCAGGGTTGTTGTTAGGCATTTCGTAACCACCTACTCAGCCCAGAGAGAGGATAGAGGACAGACCAAAGAAATTATCTCACTCAGGTTTAGCTTAGCAAACCTGTGAGTGTACACATAGGAGCTTGGGTGTTTCAAAGGCAGCTGCATCCCTCCCAAATGCATCCCATGGTGAGAACTCACAAAACTGCACTCTGTAGCTCTCTACCAAGACTTGCATGTGACTAGGCCATATGGGGCCTCCATCTGGATGGCATGTTTCAATTTAAAGGAAATAGCTATTCAATAAGGGCAATCTCATGATTCTTCATCATTCTCATCCATGGAGTGACAATGTCAGACTGTGTTACACTTTGAATCTTGAGTGCCCCACAGAGAACATATACCAAAGGCCTGGGACCCAGCCAATGGTGCTAATGGGATGTGGTAAAACCTTTAGCAGGTTGACCTGCTAGAGGAAAGTTACATCACCTGTTTGAAGTGTGCCCTGAAATGGGGACACTGGGACTCGGTCTCTGTCCTTCTTTATGCTTCCAGGCCACCATGAGATGAGAAGCTGTGCCCTGCACACTCCCTGCCCCAATGTTCTTCCTCAGTACAGTCTCCCAAACAACAGAGCCAAGCAACCAACAAGACAAAATAAGTCTTACAGTTCTTTATTTCGGATACTTAGTCACAACAGTAGAGGCTGAACAGCTCAGACTGGTCCGTAGCTTGTGAAAATTATTGTGGTCATAGAACCCTTTCACCAAACCTTGTACACAAAGCCCAGAACGGGGAACAGATAGAGGGAAGTTGGGTTTTGTTGTTTCATTTCTGATTGTTATTTTTGACTTAGGGTCTGTAACTGAGTAGAGTGACCCCTGGGATATCTTTTCAGAGAATTCCCACTATTCTGTGGAACTGTTTAAACTTCACCAAAATAAATGAAGTTTTTCTTACTATTAATCCCTCTGACAGATTTTAAGCCAGAAAGAATTCCACAGTGAAGATGCTCCAAGAGTCAAGATGTTGCTTCATAAGGCATTACGATAAATTCAGCTTTTTGTATTTTGAATTTCTTTACAATAAAGTCTGTATAATTTTTTAAAATAAAAGCTAGTTGTTCTCACGGCTAGATTGTGTTTACAATAAACTAAATGACTTCAGTGCTTGTAGGGATGCATACAGCTAGCTGGATGAAATTGCCATAACTGAGGTCCCCCACTCACTCTAGCCCTGGGATGAGGGCTGGCAGCTGTGCAGAGGCTGAAGGTCCCCCCTGAAGCAGCCCCCTCTCTTTCAGAGCCCTAGTGCTGGGTGCTAGTGAAGCATAGGAGAGACATCTGGTCATGCGCCCGAAAGGACACGGCTGGGGACAGCTTCAGGCCTTCATATTGCTCCTGAAACTGTGTAGCAGTAGCTACAAAAGCTAGCAGAGGAGAGCTGAGCCCTGCACATAGCCTCTCAGCTGACTTCTCTCTGCGTATAATTATTTTCTTTACTTTTGATTCACTTACATTAGTTGTCATACTAATGGGGCCCAATGGGGGTATTTCTACACATGCAGATAGCATGCACTGATAAAACCCAACCTTCTCCATTTCTCATAATCAATATTTCACTTTCAGGTCAACTTTTCTTTTCTTTGTTTCTACATAGGAGAAAGAGCTCATAATGCCTGTGTTTCTGTGTCTGGCTTATTTCATTTAACATAATGTCCTCCGGTTCCATCCATGTTGCTACAAATGGCCAGATTTTGTTTTTCTTCATGTCTAAATAGCATTCTGTTGTGTGTTTATATGTGCGTGTGTGTGTGTGTGTGTGTGTGTGTGTGTGTGTGTGTGTGTGTGTGTGTGACTACTTTCATCTATTCCTCTGTTTGTGAGCAATAAGTTGTTTTCACCTCTTGGCTACCGTGAATAGTTCTGCCTTACACGTGCCTATGCCCATATCTCTTTGCAATGTCAATTTTACTTCCTTTTGATTTACACCAAGGAGTGGGATAGCTGGACCCTGTGGTGGTTTTATTTTTAGCATTTTGAGGAGCCTCCATACTGCTCTCCACTATGGCTGCACAAGTTTGTGTTGCTACCTACAGCAGATGGAAGCCCCTGCTTCGTTCTCATCCTCACCAGCATCCTAAATTAAGAAAGAAAAAAACAGTTTTGTCATTCTAGCTGGGTTAAGCAGTATCTCCTTGTAGCTTTGGTCTGCACCAAATGATGGCAGCACTGAGCACCTTAGCAGGTGTCCATTGCTGTTTACTTTTCTTTTGAGAAATATCTGTTCTGATCATTTGCTCATCTTAAGACTGGCTTTCTTGGGGGCTTTTTCTTTGGGCTTTTGAGGTCCTTATATATTCTGGATATTAATCCTTCATCCAATGAATACTCAGTAAATATTTTCTCTCACTCTGTAATTGTCTGTTTTGTTTATTGTTTCTTTTGCTGTGCAGCTTGTAGCTTGATATAATCCCATTGGTCAACTTTTGCATTTGTTTTCTGTCCTTTGGAGTCATATTCAAGAATCACCGTCCATGCCGGTATCTTGATCTCCTTCTGAATTGTCTCACAGAATTTTGAGCCTTTGATTTATTTGGAGTTGATTGTTGAAGTTGATTGTTGGATGAGTGAGAAATAGATATTCCCTTTTGGTCTTCTGCATGTGGCTACTGAGGGATCCATTTGATCTTAAAGTCAGGAAGAGGTGCAGAGGGTGTCCGGACTGTGTGCTCAGAAGACAAGGTCTGGGATGAAGAAATGGATACAAGGGTGCTCAAGTGTATTAAAGGTTACGGCTTAATGGAGGAAATGGCAGGCAATAAAAAGACATTAGATTTCGTTAGTCTCACAATCACCCTTCAAAACATGTATTGCTGTTTTCAGGTTAGGGACATGGTGGAAGTAAACTCAGTAGTGTGTGTGGTACATAATCAGAGCTTCCTAAATACTGTTTCTGTTTCAGCAAACAGCCTGTGTTATTAGACCTGTGGAAGGAGAGTTGACTCCCGAATTTCACAGCCTCACCTGTAGCTATCAGTGTGAATGTCCCAGATCTCACACTGGAACCCCACTCCTCCCCACCTCCTAGTCCAGAGAGCAGATGGCTACACGATGAGCAGGACAGGGGAGCATTTCAGAGCTCTCTCTGATGTGAAGTTCCTCAGTCAAGAAGTTGAGACAGAGAGGAGGGCTCTGGCTTGCTCCCCACCCACACATGCCTGGGAAGGCAGGCAGGTGCTGAGCCCCTTTCAGAGACCCGTGGGTCAGGGAATACTCCATGTTTGTGAGATGACCCTAACTCTCACTGCTCAGCCCAGGCTTGGATAAGCTCTTCTATTTGGCAGAACTGAGCTGAATGACTCTCAGAGGTCGTTAACAGCACATCTAGGTATCAAAAACCCGATGACTACACCTGGGAAGAGAGCATAAAAATAGAAGGGGTCTGCACCACACAGACACAGCCAAACAGTAAACGGAGCCTCTAGGGGATGGAAATGGAGGCTGCAACTGAATTCCCAGCCCCCCAAAACACAGGGGCTCCCCTCAGTTTAACAGTGAAACTCATGGAAAGCAGAGGCTCCCCTCAAACCAAAGTATTCCAGTTAAGTCTGGAGTCTTACAAGCTTATGTTTCTCGGAATGTCCCAACAGCAACCCAATGCCTCCCACCCACTCCCCCTGGTTTAATATCATCAACCAATGAGAAGTTAGGCCTTTTAGAGCCAAGAGCTTTATCCCAAGCAGCCTCCAACTGTCCAATATCCTTCCTCCCTTTTGTTAGGATTCCAAGCACATGTCATCACACCTGTCTCTTATTTTTTAAGAGACTCTATACTGAGCATATGTAGACTCTTCTAGCCAGAATTGCCTCAACATTCCAGTCTAACAGCTATCTCCACTTTGTAGTAGACAGTGTAAGTCAGCCAGTAATGGGTATGAATGTGAAAGAAGTCACTTCTAGGCTCCATGCAAAGAGTTATTTCACAACAGGGACTTGTGTGAGAGATGTGGAATGCATAGTCAGGGCCTTGAACATGAGGGTCTTGGGCACACTGAGAGTAACATGGCGGGGTGAATGGCCCAGAGTCTCCCAGCCTGGGGATCTTATGTATTTCTTTCTAGGGTGGCTGCATAGGCCCAGGTGAGATTAGTGGCCATGGGGGGGGGCAGTGCTGTGTGCCTGCATGCATGTAAGTGACAGAGGCTTTCTCAGGGCCTCCTTGTCTTCCCAGCCCAGGAGCTGTGGGGTCCAGGCCACATGTACCACTGGCGGTGTTAGCCTCATGCCCCAGCTTTGTGCTCGGTGACAAGCATTCTCACAGGGTACCTTCACTCTCCCTGCACCCCTGGCCTTCACTGAAGACACTGGCATTGTGATGTAGCCACCCAGCAGGGGATGCAGAGCTAGAAGCATCCATACAACTCTGTACCTCCTCGACAAGGCCCTCTAGGATGATGTCTCCATTCGCACCAGACAGTGCAGGCTCCATGCTGGCAAAGATGGCCCACAACAATTCACTATACATTGTAAACAGCTAGCAAGATTTGGAGGGTTCCTAATGTACCAAGCACCCACAAATAGCCTAGTTACTAGCTATCAGTAATAAATCTGGTAAGTAGAAACCTGCCCCATGCTGCGGACTGTTTCATGTCTGTCTCTCATCAGCTGTGGCAGAAGCCACCTGAGGGTGAAGCCAGGGGAGGATTTGGGGCTGTGCACACCTTGAAGAAATCCCCGGGGGTCAGAGTCTCCTTCCCCCTTGCCCAGAACCTGGCTTTAAGTCTTCTCCTTCCTGGAATCATATCTGGAAATGGCATCAGAATTGTACGCAAACATATTTAATCATGGAGCAGTGAAAGAAATTAGTAAGAGAATTTGATGCGGAACAATGAATCTCTAAATCGTTCATTAGTACAACAAACAGCTCATTCTACTCTAGAAGTATTTTTCAGTCACACTTACTGAACCTGAAGACTGCTTTGGTGATCTCATTTGAATCTTCCCACATCGGAATATTTAGCGTTCTAAAAATTAAAACAATGATCTGTGGCAGGCTGGAGGGAGCCTGGCCAGAGGAATGGCCACACAAAAGGGATTTAATTCTAGTCAGGGGCCCAGGAGGATGCCATTTGTCAGAACTCACTCAGCTGTATGCCCAACTGTCAGAAATTTTGCATCAATAAATAAAAAGAAGTGTGTTTAAAAAAGAAAGTTTGGAAAACATGGAGGTGTACAAAAGAAATACCCTCCCAGGAGCCATTTAGAGTAAGATCTAGAAAGTAGAATTAAAAGGGGAAAAAAATGTATTGCATGTGTGTCTATCCGTGTGCCACCCACATGCAGTGCCAGTGGAGGCCAGAAGGGAGCATTGGACCTCCTGGAACTGGAGTTTCAGATGGTTGTTAGCCAATGCGTGGGTGCTGGGAACTGAGCCCAGGTTCTCTGGAAGAGCAGAAAGTGCTCTTACCTGTTGAGCCATGTCACCAGCACCTAGACAACAGACATGTAAAGCTTATTTCATTTCAAAACATATTTCCATGTGAGTACCACACATTTGCTATTTTGATAAATAGCTTTTACCACTTAAGGATGTTTCCTGTTGCCTCTCCATATCCATAACAGAAGTGGTGTGTGTGTGTGTGTGTGTGTGTGTGTGTGTGTGTGGTGTGTGTGAGAGAGAGAGAGAGAGAGAGAGAGAGAGAGAATGTGTGTTTTTGTGTGTGATTTGTGGTGTGTGTATTTGTTTGTGTATGAATTGTGTAGTGTGTGTGTGTGTGTGTGTGTGTGTGTGTGTGTGTGTGAGAGAGAGAGAGAGAGAGAGAGAGAGAGAGAGAAAGAGAGGTGATGAGTGTGTATGTGTGAGAGAGGTGGTAAGTGTGTGATTTGTGGTGAGTTATGTACTTGTGTGTGTGTGTTTGTGTATGTGTACTTGTTTATGTGTGTGAGTGTGGATGTATATAAGGCATAGAGTTCAGAGACCACTCTTCAGATGTCAGTATACTTTTTGAGGTAGGGTCCTTTAGCTGTGGGTAAGACAGGCTAGCTGGATCTTGATTTCTGGAAATTCATTTGCCTCTGCTTCCCGTTTCCCTGTAGGCATGCTCTGAGACTGCAGTAGGGTTTACACTCTTGCATTCAGCTTTCACCGGGGTTCCAGAGATCTGAACTTGGGGTGCCAGGCTTTAATGCACCGAGCCGTCTCACCAGACTGGTAGCCTGATTTTCAATGAGAAGTTAACTGATTTCGTCAACTATTCTATACAAGGGTTGGTTAAGCATCTCGGTGTGTCTTAGTACGATCCTGCAGTAGTTTGAATGTAACTGGCCCCCACAGTCGCATAGGGGGGTGGCACTATTAGGAGGTGTGGCTTTGTTGGAGTGATACTGGCCATGTTGGAGAAGTGTGTCACGTGGGGGTAGGCTTTGAGTTCTCCTATGCTCAGGATACTGTCCAGTGTCTCAGTTGACTCCCTGTTGTCTGCAAGATGTAGGACTCTCAACTTCCTCCAGCACCACATCTTCCTGCCCATCACCATGCTCCCCTTCATAATGATAATGGACTGAACCTCTGAAACTTCAAGTGAGCCACCCCAATTAAATGTTCCCTTTACAAGAGGAGTTGTGGTCATGGTGTCTCCTCACAGCAATAAAAACCCTAAGACAGCCCCCTAATTATCTTACTGGGCTCATTCTTAGTGTTGGAGTTCCTGTGCTAAGCCAACCTTCTCTTCAAGGTTCCTCAAGCAACACCAGACCCGTGGTAATGCTGTCACCTCAGGCTGACCACACTGAGTGTTCTGGGGCTAGTTTACTTTCCAAGACCAGTGACAACGGTGTGTATGCAAATTGCATTTTGTCTGTTGCATGGTTATTTGTGTAAACTGCCTTTTAGGATTTGTAGGCTTTTCACAACTTCCCATGTTTTTCTTCCTGATTCATAAGAACTCTTCGCAGAATGAGAATATGGTTTTCTGCAGCCTGTGTATTCAGGTTACTTCACTCCTGCAATGCTGTAGTTGTTTGACTTTGTAAATATCAGATGCCGTGTCTCTGTGGTGTCCAAGCTCATCATCACTCTCTGCCGACCTTCCTCCACTGTCTGCCCGGCTCTTAGGAAACTTCAAGAGAAGCCGTAGTTTTCCTAGTTTCTCCTGTACCTAGGGGTGATACAGATGCAGCCACTGAGACATAAACAAACAAGGCCAGAGAGACTTCTATGAACGTCTTTTCTCCTTATTAAAAACAAGTATTTATGGCTGGTGCTGTTCTTTCCCAGTGATTTTATCTTGAATGTGGATTTAATGGCTGAAGTGCTGGCAGTCATTTTGCAACATAAAGAAACAATCAGGAACATCAAAGTCCTGCTCATAAAGGATGATGGTGGGAAGGGCAGTGCTTGAGTTTCTGTACCAAACCTGGATGTGATGTGAAATAGTTAAGTAACTTTAGTATTTAACCAAACACTGGTTGCCTGTTCCTTGCAGGCAGACATTTTGCCCATCACTTCATTGATTCTATTTGGAAAATGGCTCTTACAGTCTCTGTAATAGATTTGACTTCCCTGTGTGTCTTCAGCTTTCTAGTGATTCATCCCAGCTGCCCATCTTTCTCTGAACCTTCATTTGCCTTTCTGCCTCTTGCTACCTTTACAGTGCCTGCTGGATTTCCTTCAGACACCTCCCTGTTGAAGGCTTGGTTTATCGTCTTGGTTTTAATCCCTTTTCGATTGTCCCTTATTGTTAAAGGAAAATCCTGCATGGCAGTTTCTAGCCAAGAGAAAGCGATAAACAGCCACTCCAGAGACATCTGTGCTGACAAGTTGGGGTTCTGTTTTCCATGGCGGAGTTTCTGGTACCACTCTTCTTTAATCTTTGTGCATTTTGTAGTGCAATAAGATTTCAGAATCCCATGAAGATGAACTTCATCAGGAATGAAATCTGGAGAACAGGAAGAGGTGACAGGATGACAGAGCCAGACCCTTGGAGTTTAGGACTGGAGGAAACACATTTTCCCTCAGTGATATGCCAACAGCCACCATCTGTCTTCCCAGTGGAAAGTTCATCTCCACTACTTCAGAGTCTAACTTTTGTTCTGAAACTGTCAAGAGCATTTAAAATTTATGGAAAAACTGAATCATAGTTTTAGAAAGAAAAAAAAAGATTTTTAAATAAACCAGCTGTTGTTGGGAAGATGGCCCCATCTGTAAAGAGCTAGCTGTGTGAATGTGAGGACCTGAGTTCAGTCCACAGCACCTGTGTTAAGATAATGCTGGGCACAGTGGTGGTGTGTGCCTATCACCTCAGCACTAGGGTGGGAGAAACAGGGCATCTCTAGGACTTGATGGCCAGACAGCCCAGCTGAACCCATGAACTCTTTGTTCAGTGAGAGCCCCTGTTTCAAAAAATAAGGTGGAGAATGAGAAAGTTACTGGTTGTTGACCTCTGACCTCTACATGCAAATCTAACACACAGATAGACAGACAGACACACACACACACACACACACACACACCACACCACATACAGAACACACACACACAACACCCCACACACATACTCCACATACACACCACACACACACATACCACAGACACACACACCACAACACATACACAACACATACACATCAGACACCACACACACACACACACACACACACACACACACACACACACATATACACATGGACACCCAACTCCCAGTGAATCTGCTGTTTAATTTAAATCTTATCATTTACATTTTAATCTAACTTACTGATTTTATACAATGACAAAATATATTTTTCTTACTGCAACTAAAATGTCAGTCTTCAATGAAACATCATTATTTAGAGAAAAAACTATTAAACATATTAAACAGCAAGCCAAAGAACCTGGATTTGGCCCCTTCTGCCAATTAACAGTCACACAGACTGGGGTGTTTCCCTCCCCTCCTGTCTGTAAGAACGACACTGAAGATGTGCGTACTTAGCCAGTGTTTGACTTGCTGAGCACTAAATACGATAGAAATTCGAATTAAACTGGCAAGTTGTGTGCTCACTTAAAAGCCTATAATTATGCTGCTTTGCATTGATTGTGCTTGGAAAAGCCTTTAGCTCACATCACTATCAAAAAAGCAGCAGTTGTAGCAATGATATAGGATTTTGAATTCAACATAAAAGAAATGCAACTGTTACGACAAGTTAATTCAGGGTTTTCGGTTTTTCTTGTTGGGAAGGGTGCAGCAGACACAGACAGATCCTTGTGCCCCGAGCCTGTGCTAAAGGGAGAAAATGTGTGGATAGACGCAGCTGAGTCCACCGGAATGAGCACAGGTGTTACATCCTTTTTCACTGATACCCACATTTAGTTCATTTGAAAACCCGTGCTTGCCAAGGCGTCGCTATCAGAAGGTGTCATGCAGGTGTCCCCCCCACGTACCATTTCACTTTTTGGGATTCCCACATTCAACTATGGTCTGGAAAGCCATAAATGGGAAAGTCCAGAGGTAAACTCTTTCAAATCACTGTAATTGTAGTACATTAATAAATATCCTTATTTGCTTCCTTGTTGCTGTAATAAAACATCATATCCAACTTGGGGAGAAAAGGCTTTATTTTTTTCTCACACTTCCATGTCAGCCATCATTGAGGGAAGGCAGGGCAGGAACTGAAGCAGGAACCTGGAGGCAGTGACCATGGGGAAATGCTATGTACTGACTTGTTTCCCTGGCTTACTCAGTTTGCCTTCTTATATAACCCATGACCACCCACCTAGGGGTGACACCAACCCAGTGAGCTGGGACCTCCTACATCAATCATTAATCAAGAAAACATACACACACACACACACACACACACACACACACACACACACACACGCACGCGCGCCCATGGGGCGAGCTGATGGGGGCAACTACTTGAGGTAACTCTAATTTGTGTAAAGATGACAAAAACTAACCAGCACAATATAAATATTCTGTTTTATTATCGCTGTCAACAGTCTCCACAGAGCTTATTTTACAAGTTAAGCTTTATCATAGTTGTGCAGGAAAATACATTGTGTATGTAAGATTCTGTACTGTTCTCATCCAGGAGGTGGGTCTTCACTGTGATCCCATATTAATATGTGACATCCCATATTAATAATTTACTCAGAACACGTTTGCTTCATTATTGTTACCCTGTGTCTATCCTACATTAACTTCATGCAAACCTCACTGAGCTCATCACTGAATCTATAAATATTCAGCAAGAATCTCTAGAAAAATTTCCCATCACAATATTATTGTCATAAACATAAACAATCAATCACAGCTTCTTAACAGATAATCTAATATCAAGTCATAGTCAAATTCCCATTTCATCCGAAGTTTTATCATTTTACTTCCTTTATATTTGCTTCCACAAGCCCACACCTGTGGGTTGTTCTGTCTCTCCATTGGCTGGCTGGCACTCTTGAGCTTTTGTGTGGTGGGAATGGCTTGCTGTTCTGCAGGGTCTCCCCCAGAGTGGGGTGCTGTTGGATCCCTCCATCTCACATGGTAGAAAGAGAGAACTGACTCCCTCAAGCTGTCTTCTGACTTTCACACACAAGCACCCATGCATATGCATGTATATGCACGTGTGTGTGCACACACACAAACACACATGCACACACAATAATAAGTAAGTGTAAAACTATTTTAAAATATAATCATGGTACATATATTATAAACAAATTTCATGTTTAGTCTTGGATTTAATCCCTAAGATTTGATCCTGTCATGAATATGCAAATAGCCCAAAATCTAAAGAGAACAGTCCCAATCAGAAACTCTTCTGGTTCCCATCATTTTGGATAGGGGCATGCAACTTGGGTCTGTGAGTTTCCTGGAGGCTGCACAACAGTGACACTCTATTGTGTCTTAGTTAGAGCTCTTCCACAGAGGGAAGCTTCCACAGAGAGCAGCAGCAGCTCAGAGAGGAGCAGCAGCTCAGAGAGGAGCAGCTGCCCAGAGAACACCTGCACAGAGAGGAGCAGCATGGAGAGGAGCAGCTGTACAGAGAGGAGCAGCAGCACAGAGAGGAGCAGCTGCACAGAGAGGAGCAGCAGCACAGAGAGGAGCAGCTGTACAGAGAGAAGCAGTAGCACAGAGAGGAGCAGCTGTACAGAGAGGAGCAGCTGCACAGAGAGGAGCAGCTACACAGAGAGGAGTAGCAAAGAGAACAGCTGCACAGAGAGGAAGAGCACAGAGAGGAGCAACTGCACAAAGAGGAGCAGCACAGAGAACAGCCACACAGAGGGGAGCAGCTGCACAGAAGGGAGCTTCCATAAAGAGCAGCTGCACAGAATAAACTATCACGAAAGGAACCTTCCCCATAAAGAAGCTCCATTTTCAAAAAGCTTAGAACAGACCAACAGTGAATAGTGAAGTCCCCAGCATCTCCAATAGTGCGGCTTCTCAACAGTTCTGAGCCACACTCTTCTGACCCATTCAAGCTCTGGGCCCAACAATGCTGGAACTGCCCACACCCGACCTCCTGTCCTCTTCACACTGCAGTGAGGCCTCCTGTCTTGGACATTACAAGTCTTTTTGTGTGCAATGTGTTCTCACTTGCTCCACCTCTGTTCAAGAGAAGGATGATCTTGCATCCTTTGGCTATTTCTAGAGCAGAATGGCACAACCCAAGAGGAAAAAGTTTAGGTGATCAACAGTCATGATTTATACCAAATGTCAGATATGGCACTTGATGGGTTTCCAGAAACATGGGCACTGGCTTGCAGGAACTCCTAGTATAGTTTGGTGTTTATAATTTATAATCTCTGCCCCTGGAGACCTGTGTGTGACCCACTTAGTACACAACCTGCCAAAGCTCTGAGCTTGAGTTTTCCTCTGACATGAGGGAAATCTCTTCTCTTCTCTAACAAAATGAGGATAACTGAGATGCTAGAAAGATTAGTGTTGCTTTGCCCAGGTTATAGGATTTGAAACTGGTATATTTGGGGCCTAAGTATTGTATCTTGCTTTTAAAAGCTATAATCACAATAACGGTTATGTTAATTCAGGCTGCTATAAAAAGTAGCACAGACTGGATGCCTTGGAAGCAAGAGAGATTAGCTTCTCCCAGGTTGACAGGCAGTGTGACCTGACAACCAAGGTGGCAGCATTGTGGGGTTCCCCTAAGCATCCTCTTGAGAGACATCATGTGCTGTCTGTGTCCTCACAGAACATGCTAGTCATATTCATGAGGCTCCACCCTCAGGGTCTGACCACCTTCTAAAGCACTGCTTCCCAGTCTTTCTAGTGCCGTGACCCTATAATGCAGTTCCTCATGTTGTGGTGACCCCCAAGCACAAAACTATTCTTGTTGCTACTTTGTAACTGTAATTTTGCTACTGTCATGAATTGTAATGTAAATATCTGATACACAGGATATCTGGTATGTGAACACTGAGAGAAGGTCCTCCAACACAAATGGGTCACTACCTACAGGTTGAGAACCACTTTTCTAAAAGCTTTGCCTCCTAACACCATCATCCACAGGGCTAGGATTTCAATGTAGGAATTTGGGGGGAAACACACAAACATTCAATCCACTGAAATAACTAAGTTATAATCAATAGCACTATTGATAAAGTTAAGACTATAATTTATAATTTGACTAATTATACCATTAATAGAAAATTTGAAATTTCAAATTGTATTTATTAGCTTATTGAGGTGTTGTACACTTGCAATCCCAATACTGGGAAGATTGAGGTAGGAGGGTAATGAGTTTTAAGGTAGTTTGTCTCTAAATAAATAAGTAAAATTGTGGGGACTTTTGGTATTTTGCTCCCTGGAGTTTATTTCTCTTAGCAAAACATAACTAATAACTGTCAGTCAAATCTGAGAGTGAAACACAGGAGGCGTTTCTCTCTTAGTCACTGAGACTCAGATCCTGCAGTTCCCAGAGACCCCATCTTAGACTTGATTATTGACATTTCTCCCTGCAGTCTGTCGTCTCTGAAAGTTGCTGGTTTAGCTGAATTGGTGGGTAACTGAATCCTTCCAACAACAGTGTGCCTTTCCTTTTGGCCAACAGACTGAGCATGGCTCCTCCATCCACAGTGATGGGGCTCCTGGGTAAGCCATGTCCCTTATTTCAGTTCCAGGGTCTCTGACTTAGTTAGGAATCCTGTTACTGTGATTAAAACACCATAACCAAAAGAAACTTGGAGAGGGAAGGATTTCTTTAAACTTATAATTCTTAGGTCACACTATTACTGAAAGAAATCGAGGCAGGAACTCAAGGCCAGAACCTGGAGGCAGGAACTGAAGCAGAAGCCATGGAGGAATGCTGCTTACTGGCTTGCTCCTCCTGGTTTGCTCTGTTTGCTTCCCTATCCACTCCAATACCACCTGCCCAGGAATGGAACTTCCATCAGTGCACTGGGGCCTCCTGCATCCACCATTATTAAAGAAAATGCCCTATAGACTTGTCTACAGGCCAATCTTATGCAGACATCTCATTTTCATTTTTAAGATGAATTAAGATTAAGAGTCCCTCTTCGCAAATATATCTAGCCTTGTTTCAGGTTGACAAAACCCAGCCAGGACAGCCTTGTAGGGGAGATAAAGGGCTGGTCCAGCATCCAGTGATCCCCAAGTCTGTGCTGCCTGTGTTCCAGGCTCATCAGCAAGAAGTACCTGTACCCGGGGCAGCTTGAGGTGATAGGGGACCAGAGAAATTTATGGCTACAACCCTCTACAGAGATTTACAGGAAAACATAGCTCATTCAGCAGTGGTACTGCTCTAGCCTATGGGATTCATGAGTTGCACAGGGAAAATTATCAAACCCATGGAATGGAGATTCTAATGCAGAACCAGTTTGCAAAGAGCAGAGAGAATGAAGACAAGGAGTTGCTGTGTACTAGGACAGTCCTGTTCAAACTGCTATGCCCTGTAGGCCGCCTTGCAATGGAAAAATGCAGCTTCCATCCAGTCTCTCTATGTTGGCCACGCTTTACATCTCTGGACAGCTTAGGCTGTGATGCCCACCATCCGCACATCACAGCACACTTTAATGGCAATGGTTAGAAGGTCCCTGTGGTAGGATGATGGGAGAAGGTAGCATCACTCTAAATTCTGCTGACTGATGGAGGCATCATTAGAAAGAGAGACTTGAGCAAAGATTTTTAAAAGGTATAAGAGCATCTTGGAAGGGGGTTGGGAGTCCCAGTCAGAGACAGAGGAAGAGTCAAGACCCAGAACAGCAGACATTTCTGACATGTAGACAGTCCCTGATTCATTTTGTTTCTATGAATGGCTTTTTTTTTTTTTAAATTTAATGATTCAGTCCAAACCATTCTTTGGGTTTTGAATCTGAATCACTTCTTAGGATAACAACATACCATATCATCTCTGTTGGTAGTGGGCAGTAGCAGGTGTGGTGATTTAAAAAAGAAATGGCCCCCAAAGGAAGTGGCACTATTAGGAGGTGTGGCCTTGTTAGAGTAGGTGTGGTCTTGTTGGAGGAAGTGTGTCACTGTGGAGGCGGGCTTTGAGATCTCATAAATGTTCAAGCACGCCCCGTGTCCCAGACCACTTCCTGTTGCCTGTGAATCAAAATGAAGGACTCCCAACTACTTCTCCAGCACCATGTCTGCCTGCCTGCCACCATGTTGCACCATGATGATAATGGACTAAAACTTAAGAAAACATAAGCCAACCTAATTAAATGTTTTTTCTTTATGAGAGTTGCTGTGGTCATGGTGTCTCTTCACAGCAATATAAACCCTAACTAAGACACAGGGAGTTCCTAGGAAGTCCTACAGTTATCCCCCATAATAGCTGAGGTTCATAGTGTGCTCCATTACAGAGCTGGACCTGGGGCGGGTTAGGCCCAGTCAGTGAGTTTCCTACTTGTTATCTTCTAGTTTCTAGTGGGTTCATCATGGTCAAACCTCATTAAAAAATGAGGAGCATCAATACTCGATTAATGGAAGGAGGTTCATTTGGCTTCATTTGGGGACCTCATGGAAAGTAGGACACAGCATTAGGACACCAGGCCACCATGTGAAAGAAATAGGGAGCTATGGTGATTTGAACTAGAATGGCCCTCACAGGCTCATATATTTGAATACTTGGCCCCCTGTTGGTGGGACTTTGGGGAAGGGTTAGGAGGTGTGTCACTAGGGATGAGCTTTGAAGTTTCAAAAGACTCACGCCATTTTCCGTTCTCTCTTTCTGCCTCATGGTTGTGTCTGAGATGCGAGCTCTTAGCTACTGCTCTAGTGCCATGCCTTCCTGCCTGCCTGCCATCATCCTAATCATGATGGGCATGGATGCTACCCTCTGTATTGTAAGCCCCAAATAAACTATTTCTTCTATAAGTTGTTTTGGTCATGGTTGTGATAAGACAGGAGACAAGAATGATCTTTCATGCCCACATACATGTGTATGGATTGTTCATATCTTCATGACCACTGTCTCCTCAACATAGAATACTTCCTCTGTCTCCTTCACTCACATGTTTTTTGGTCTTGAAGATGACAAGGGCAAATACTTTCAGGTTGTATCTAAATACATATTTGCCTGCTATTTCCTCCCAATGAGCTTCAAATTATATATCTGCAAATATTATGCCAGCCTAGGATACATAGTGACATCTTGTCTTAAAACAAGAAAGCAAAGCACCCAAAACCCCAAAGGACTCAGTGACAGAGTGATGGAGGGCTTTCCTCATATGCACAAGGCTTTGATCTACAGCACTGAAAAAAAAATAATGGTAATAAAGAGAACTATAGGAATAATGATTGTGAGTGAAGCATGCTATTCAAAACATTTTACATTCATATAAAATTCACACATCCATAATGATACCATTTTAAAAGGCAATGAAAATTATTATTTGTCACCAATGGAAGTGGTAATTTTACAAACCCCTTATGCAGAAAATTGGAAAGGATTAAACATTCATGCTGCCTTTTCAATAGACGCTATATTTCAAGCCAAATTTAGTAGATGAGTGAAAATATTATTTTACAAGAGAAAAGCAGCAATTATTTGTTGTAGCAATGATGAAATTGGAAAAATGACCATTTTTTCAATCTCAAATGAAATACTTGATTTACATAAGGGTCATGAACAGAAGGCAAACCGTTAGGTAAAATATGGCCTAGGAACTGCAAATGTTATCTACAGACAATTGTGTTTAAAGTTGGAAAAATGTAAATTCCTCTTAAAGATACAAAGCTGTTAAATTCTTAACTTCTTGACCAAATATGTAGCAACGTTCTATGGAACAATCAGACCTTACTTCCATGACACCTCGTGAAGTAAACAGCATGATCTACAAGTGTTCTTGCTTGAAATACCTAGCCTGAATTTAACCAATTACCTAGATAACAGAAGGACATGCTCCTAATAGTCCAAATTATAAATATAGAGGAAGGCAATATGACAGAATGTTAACGATGTTTATGTCTAGATTTGGAATTTCTTGTTATTGACTAGTCTCCCAACTTCTAAAATGTTTCACAACAAAAAGGATTGTTAAACCAAACATACAACATGTTTTCTCTGTCTTGGGAAAAATGGTATTGCTGGGTGGAATGACTTCATGATTTTAGGGTGACAGCTACTTTTGTTTCCACCTTGAAGATATTCCACTGGCTTCTGTTTCCATTGTTTCTTTTAAGATCTTAGCTGTAAATGAAGACATTCTGAAATACTTTCACTCATTGTGCTCTTTCAGGTTCCAGTTCTTTGGTGTTGTAAAAATTTGTTATGATATTTTCAAATTCATTCCTTCCTTTCTCTTTCTCCTCCTCTTTCCTCCACCTTTCCTCCCCTCCCTCTTTCTTCTTCCTTCTTTATGTCTGCTGTGCTGGGCTTCATTGCAAAGCCCTGCAAATTTTAAGCAAGCTCTGTACTACTAGCTACATGCCTCTCTGGTCCTTTAATTTTACATCATTGCTTCTATGTGTTTCTCTCCTATAGGACTCATATTCCATTTGTATAATGCAGCCCTCACTGTGGTGATATTTTGTTTGTGCTTTAAAAAATAAAGCTTGCCTGAAACCAAAGGGCAGAGATAGCCACTAGAGGCCAGGCAGTGATGGCACACACCTTTAATCCCAACACTTGGGATCTCATGCCTTTGATCCCAGTACTTGAGAGGCACACACCTTTAATCTCAGCATTTGGGAGGAGGAAACGGGCAGTGATATGACTGGGTGGAGAGAGGAAGTGATAAGGTGGGGTGGAGACAGGAGTTTGGCCCCTTTCAGTCTGAGGATTCCTAGAGGTAAGAAGTCTTTCTAGTGGCTGGCTGCTCTGCTTCTCTGATCTTTCAGCTTTCACCCTGATATCTGACTCTGGGTTTTTTATTATTAAGACCAATTAGAATTTGTGCTACACTTCACCCTATATTCTATAGTTTTTTTCATTTAATATTTTAATTTCTCTATCTTTGTTACCTAACTTTGAGAGAGTTCTTTGATACTTTATTCCAATTCATTTGTCTTTAATCAGTTTGATCCATAAACTTGTATATTTTGTTGTTTTCTTTTCCATGCAAATGGTATTATCATTTTGTTTGCCATATTTCTATTTCTCTACTCTTCATATCTTCCTTTGGGGAACTGTGTACATGAGTGTAGTATCTGTGGAGGGCAGAAGAAGGTGTCAGTTTCCTTGGAGCTGGAGTTACAGGCAGTTGTGAGCCACCTGATGTAGGTTCTGGAAACTGAACACAAGTTACCAAAGAGAATAGTGCATGTTCTTAACTGTTGAGCCACCTCTCTAGCTTCTAAAGACAATTTTTAAAAGGGATAGAGATGTGGCCCAGCAGCAGAGTACTTGCCATGCGTTCATGAAGTTCAGTCTCTAGTAAGACAGTAAAAAAGAAAATGGGTATTAATTTGACTCAGCAAATTTTTACATGTAAAGACATGCTTTTGATTATTGAAGATAAAGATTGTTTGCATATACATCTTACATTTGTATGGCATCTTAAATGTATATATCTCATGCCCACAATGCTTGGACCAGCCAGAAAAGTGTCTCAGAAGCAAATTTTTGGACTATTTGCAGATACATAATAAGATTTTTGAGGATGCGACCCATATCTCAATGAAAAATTGAATTATGCTTAATACATAGTTTATACACAGAGACTAGCTATATCTTTGTGTACATCAGCTTGTTTCTTCCCATACCTCTTTCAAATATTATTGTTGAGTTATAGACCACATATAATAAACTAATATACTTATCATGTGTGATTCAAGAAGTTTTGACTTATGAAATGCATCCATCAAACCATCACAACCATTTACTTAATGAGGCTATTCATCATCACCCCTTGCAATTTCCTCAAGTATAGAATTTCATGTAAATTGAAACATACTTGTGGTGGTTTGAAAGTAAATGGCCCCCAAAGGGAGTGGCACTATTAGGAGGTGTGGCTTTGTTGGAGTAGATATGGCCTTCTTAGAGGAAGTGTGTCATTGTGGAGGATGGGCTTTGAGGTCTCACATGCTCAAGCTATACTCAGTGACACAGTTCGCTTCCTATTACTGCAATCAAGATATAGAACCCTCTCTAGTACCATGTCTGCCTGCATGCTGCCATGTCTCACTGTGATGATAATGCACTAAACCTCTGAAACTGTAACCCACCCTGATTAAATATTTTCCTTTATAAGAGTTGCTGTGGTCATGATGTCTCTTCACCGCAATAGAAACAGAAGTTGGTACCAGGAACTGGGATATTGTTTTGATAGACCTGAACATGTTTTTGTTGTTGTTGTTTTGTTTTGTAGGAGTTTGGACTTTGGTACTTTGAGTTAGGAAATCAGTGGAATGCTTTAAGCACTGCTTAATGGGTCATAATACATGCAAGATTTGAATTGTGGGGGCCTGATTCAAGAGGTTCCATTAGAGAAGAATTTTAGTGTGTTGCTTAGAGATCACTCTTGTGATATTTTGGTGAAGAATGTGGTTGCTTTTTCCCCTTGTCTGAAGAGTCTATGTGAGGCTAAGGTGAAGAGATTGGGATTAATTCTGATGGCAGAGAAAATCTCAAAACACCTAGTATAGACTCTGTTGTGTATTAGTGTTAACTCTAATGAAGATACATAATGAAAAGGAATGAGCTAAGCAAGGAAAAATAAAAATGAACAATTTGAGGAGAAAAGGAGCACCAGGAAGTGGAATAGAGCTAAGTCTTGTGTTCAAGGAATAAACGGGTGAACTGGAGAGATGGCTCAGCAATTAAGAACACTGGCTACTCTTCTAGAGGTCCTAAGTTCAATTCCCAGCAACCACATGGTGGTGCATAACCATCTACAATGGGGTCTGATGCTCTCTTTTAGAATAAGGCATACATGCAGATAGATCATTCATACATAAAATAAATAAATAAATAAATCTTTTTAAAAAGAAAGAAATGGAACAAAGGGAGTGGTGGCCTCAAGGCAAGATTTCACCCAGCTAAGTTTTCAACTTCTGAAAAGGAATTTAAAAAAACTTAGAGCCAACCAGGTGTGGTGGTGCACACCTTTAATCCCAGCATTCCAGAGGCAGAGGCAGGTGGATCTCTGAGTGTCAGGCTAGCCTGGTTTACAGAGCAAGTGGGACAGCCAAGCTTAGGTAGTGGAGGTAACAACTGAAAACAGAAAGTTGATGAAGATGTAATTGAACAAGGGGGCCATGTTCCAGCCCAGCAAGAAGCAGAACTTGGTAGGTTTGGCCATGTGATTCAGGCTTTAGAGTCAAAGATAGAAGAAAGGGGTTATGGCATCTTCCTCTACAACCAAAGAAACCTGAGGTTAGGCATATGCCTTGGGTGATCCTGAATGGAGGCCTAGAGAGGTCTTGCATGAAACTGTGAAGTTGAAGCCTGGATTGCATTAAAGAACCCAAGATGTTGGAGATGTAAGAGTCATGGGATACCTGTCAAGGAAAGTTGCTAACAGGGAGTGGAACCAGCCTAAGAGACAGAAGTGTTTTACAGTCAATAAAGCTGAAAAAAGTAGGAGATCTGAAGAGTGTTTTGACATCAGACACGGAGATGCAGAGTCTGGAGTTTTTCCCAGCTGGTTTTAAGTCTTGTTTTGGTCCAGTATTTCCTCACTATGCTCCCTTCTCTGTGTTTTGGAATAGTCATATCTATCCTTTGCTATTATATGTTGGAAGTATATGATCTGCTTTTTAATTTTTATTTTATAAGGGATTACAGTTGAAAAATTGCATGGCTCTCAGAAGAGACTTTGAACTTTAGCTTTTAAATAAGTTTAAGACTGTTACAGACTATGGGGACTTTTGAAGTGGACTGAATGCATGTATTCCCTATGATATGGCTACAGCCTTTGGGGGCCAGTGAATGGAATATGGTGGTTTGAAAGAAAATTTCCCCCAAAGGAGTGACACTATTAGGAGGTGTGGCTTTGTTAGAGTAGGTGTGGCCTTCTTGGAGGAAGGGTGTCACTTTGGGGACAGGCTTTTGAGGTCTTCTAAACTCTTAGCTCCTTCTCTAGCCCCATGTCTGCCTGCACACTGCCATGTCCCACTGTGATGATAATGGACTAAACCTCTGAAACTGTAAGCTAGCCCAATTAAATATTTTCCTTTGTAAGAGCTGCTGTGGTCATGGTGTCTCTTCACAGCAATAGAAACCCTAACTAAGAAAGTACTATGTATAATCTCTTTCTCTACCTTTGTCTTTATCTTTTAGCTAGATCCCCTGTAAAATTCAAAAGTTTAATTGACATATTTTTTAACATATCATGACACAGAATAAACATTCCTATTGCTAAAGTGAAAAAACAATGGGATGTAGAAGAGTGGAATGACAAACACGGAATCCTTAAAGCTCTGAGTCTAGCATCCAGGGCTCATCGTGTCGTGACTGACATACATGCCCAAGGGCTTAAGCAATCCACTTTTATGACCTGAGCAGTTACAGCCCACATGGCCTCTCTTTGGTTTGGGTCCAGTCATTTCTTTTGGCTTTCCTGGAAGGCAATTCATTCTTAGCATCTCTAAGTTCTGAAGTCTTCATTGCATCCTTGACTTCACTCTTACTGCTCCATACGTTGCCCTTTTGGGGATGCCTCCAGGGATCCTCCTTCCTACCACACCCCTTGAAGCCTGTGTGGGAGAATGCATGACTCCTACATTCTTCGTGGTTGCAAAATCAGCATCATGTGGATGGTGGAAAGATCTATGAATCACTCGAGCAAACTGGTCCTCCTCAGACCACAGGTACAGCAGCTTCTGAGTTCCTGGAGAGCTAAACTCAGGAACTTACTTTCCTAGATGTCCCTGTGAACCAGAGAAGCCCAGAGCTCTCTTTCCAAAGTCACATCTTACACATAAGTTAAGAATCTTTATGTTATTGATCCTGATATAGGTAGAGATTTGTCAGTTCCTGAGATGCCTTTGAGGCACCTTCCCTGTGAAAAGTACTTGGTTTCTTTTTTTTTTTAATTTTATTTTATAATTTAATTTAATTTTACATATCAGCCATGGATTCCCCTGTCCTCCCCCCTCCTGCCCCTCCAATTTGGTTTCTTTTTAAGCCCCATCTTTACAAGAACTTCTTATTGGACAAACTGTAAGTTTTCAAACATTACTGCTATGCTGTTTGTTCTCATTCTTTTCACTATAAAATTGATTCAAAGCAGCTAAAGATAACTATATCACATACTAAACTCTTGTTTTTCTTGAAAATTTCCCCACTAGATTTACTAGTAAATTGTTTTATTTAATTAATTTTTTTTTCATTTTACATACCAACCACAGTTCCCCCTTTATCTCCTACTCCTACTCCTCCCCTACCTCTGCCCCCACACACCCCCATCCACACTTCATGGGGGTAAGGCCTTCCTTGGGCAGCCAACAAAGTCTGACATACCAAGTTGGAGCAGGACCAAGCCCCTCCCACCCCCCACCACCCCCCCACCCCCCCCACCCCACCCCGAAACAAGGCTAAGCATAGGAAATGGCTCCAAAACCCAGTTCATGTACCCGCGGGATAAGTCCTGGTCCCACTGCCAGGGGCCCCACAAACAGATCAAGTTACACAACTGTCACCCACATTCAGAGGGCCTAGTTTGTTCCCATGCAGGTTCCCCAGCTGTCAGTCCAGAGTCTGTGAGCTCCCACTAGCTCTGGTTAGCTCTCTCTGTGGGTTTCCCCATCATGATCTTGACCCTTCCCCAGTCCTTGCTCCTATAATCCCTCCTCCCCCTCTTCAAATTTCCTGGAGCTCAGCTCAGTGCTTAGCTGTGGGTTTCTGCATCTGCTTCCATCAGTTACCGGATGTAGGTTTAATGATGACAATTAGGGTAGTCACCAATCTGATTACAGGGAAGGCTAGTTCTGGAACTCTCTCAGCTATTGTTAGGAGTCTTAGCTGGGGTCATCCTTATGGGTTCTTGGGGATTTCCCTAGCACTAGATTTCTCCCTAACCCTGTAATAGCTCCCTCTATCAAGATAATCTTTTTCATTGCTGTCCCTCCCCCAATTCAGCCATCTTGATCCCTCATGTTCCCATCCCCCATCCCCTCTCCTCTATTCTCCCCTCCCAGTTTACCCAGGAGATCTTAACTATTTCCCCTTCCTGGGGCAATCCATGCAATTCCCTCTTAAAGGGCTTCCTTTTTACCTAACTTCTCCGAGGTTGTGGATTGTAGCCTGGTTAACCTTTGCTTTGTGTCTAATAACCACTTATGAGTGAGCACATACCATGTCTTTCTGGGTCTGGGGATAGGTACCACATACCAAAATTAAATCAAGATCAATTAAATAATTTAAATAGACCTATAACCCCTAAGGAAATAGAAGCAGTCATCAAAACTCTCCCAACAAAAAAAAAAAAAAAAAAAAAAAGGCTCAGGGCCAGATGGTTTCAGTGCAGAATTCTACCAGAATTTCAAAGAAGAGCTAATACCAATACTCCTCAAATTGTTTCCCATAATAGAAACAGAAAGAACACTGTCAAACTCTTTTTACCAGACTACAGTTACACTGATATCCAAGCCACACAATGATGCAACTAAGAAAGAGAATTACAGACCAATCTCCTTCATGAACATTGATACAAAAATACTCAATAAAATAAACTGAGTCCAAGAATATATATATAAAAAAAAAAATCATCCACCCTGATCAAGTAGGCTTCATCCCAGAGATGCAGGAGTGGTTCAACATACAAAAATTTGTCAATGTAATCTACTATATAAACAAACTGAAAGAAAAAAAAAGCCACATGGTCATCTCATTAG